>NC_089267.1:38892425-39195456 GCF_963930625.1 Muntiacus reevesi | reverse complement strand
CAGCGTAGATGAGCACTGGATTTAAAAGCAGTCCTTTATAGATCATCCCCGCTGAAATCTCTCATGAGGACCAGGGCACTGACTGCAGTCTGCTTGGTGGGCATCAGTGGGTCTGACTTGGGAGTTGACAACCATAACTCATTTTGAGATAACCAAAAAGAGAGAGTGAGTGAGAAAGGTAGAGGCCTTTAAGAGTTAAATTACACAACTCCCTTTTTATTTTTAAAGTCAGTGGATTCCTTGTTGCCCTTGCTGAGAAAGATAAATTGATACCACATGTTGCTTCCAGACAAAACCCTCTCTGTGTTCCAGGGGAAGCACATGCAGCTGGTGTCTGGGTTGGTGGACAGTCTTTACAAGGTAAACATGGGTTGGAAGGGGTTGGAGTGGACACAGGGTAGGAACAGTTGGGAAATTACCAGCTACTCCTGAGCAGCTCGGCACTTTGAAATACTTTTACAAGTTTGAAATCTTTTCCTGGAAGGAGCCGCCCTCTCACCTTCTGGTTTAAAGTATGTGCTGCTCGGAAAAGAGTAAGTGAACGTTTATGATGTCACTGCTTCCGTGTGTGGAATCTTGACAGTTGAGAGCTACTTTTGTTCTTGGCACTGGTTAAGTAACTTGCATGCATACTTTCATTTAATCGTCCCCAAAATCCTAGAGTTAGAGAGGGTGGTTTTATTCCCATTTTATAAAAGGGGCAACTGAAGTTGGCTCAATTGTCCAGGGTCACAGGACACACGCCTAGGCCACTATTCTAGCTCCAACCTGACTGACATCGAAGCCTACCTCCCTCCATTGGCCACTTTAAAAAAATTGCATGTGTGAATTACCTGCGTTGTAAATATTGGTGGAATACTTACTTGTTTCAGGCAGCTTCTCTGTGACACCTGATCTAATCTAATCTGTTTGGGGTCCATCTATCTTCACAGTCAGTTGGGGTAAATGTAGTGGCTGTGCACTTTAGCATTACGGAATCAGCGTGTCTTGCATTAGAACACTGTCTTCATTATAGCAAGAACAAGAATGACCAAATTCAGATGAGGATAGTCGTCTTTATACTGATTTCTTCAAGGAGGGCCAAGCCAAGGGAACCTTAGGCTCTGGACCACATGGCCAGTCAACATGACTGTGAAATATGAGTGCCCTCAGCACACCTTCCTCCTTCACACACCTGCACATCCCTTCTTGAAGGATTAGGCCACCAATGGCAGCTGCAGTCACTCAGGACAGGTGTGCCAGTTCTGCTGCTAATTACCTACACCTGTTTTTTTCTGCCACAGAGTAGGCCTTGCTTCAGTATAAATCATTTTGTAAAAGAGAAGATTGACATAAAAAGTGAATCAAAGGGTATTCTTAATCTCTGCTCTGTCTTCAGACAACTTGTGCTACAGTTGCTTTCAGGGTTTTCTACATCTTTGGGCCCTGGTTGGGATGTGGGTGAGGAAATGCTGGCATTTTTGTCCTGACAAAAGTTTCTTTCTAGAAATGTTTAGTTTACTGTAATGCATCAATCTCTGAATTTCTTAGTTGTGTTGTGTGTTAGTCACTTAGTTGTGTCCAACTCTCTGTGACTCCATAGACTGTAACCTGCCAGGCTCCTCTGTCCATGGAATTCTCCAGGCAAGAATACTGGAGTGGGCTGCCATTACCTTCTCCAGGGGGCTTCCCCATTGAACTTGGGTCTCCTGCATTGCAGGCGGATTCTTTACTGTCTGAGTCACCAGGGAAGAAAAATTTTTTAGTAGTACATTTAAATAACCAGAACTATTCACATGGTTTTGGGTTGGGGTTATAGTAATTTATTGGCTCCTCTAGCAAACAAATGTGATGACAGAATGGCCTGAGATCTAGCAGCGGGAGTCCTGGTTGGTAATATTTACCTTATCACCTTAAGGACCTCACAATGTTTTCCAAAATGTGTATTTATATGTGATTAGAAGAATCTCTCTAGTCCTATCAAACCGTTCCTCCTTCTCTGTCAGCTCCCAACCCTCAAACTAATGTTATATCTTACAAATATAGACTATTTGGTTTGATAGATGAATTAGTGGAAAAGCATAGAATATTTTTAACAGCAGTTTTATAGTTTAAAATGCACAAAATACATTGGAAATTTAATTTAGAGCCCACGTCTGAAGAGGTCTTTAGAGAACTTAAACTACACATTCTAAGAGGATTTTATAATTGGCTTGTTTCTGTTTATAAATTCCACTTCTTCTTTCCCGGGTTTGAGGTGAGGGAGGGGCAGTTTGAAATCTTACAGAAATCATATCACCATCGACTTCCATTATTAGGGAGGTGTTGGGGAAACACTGCAATTCTGATACGTTCTCTGGCATTTATGTTTACTTTTTCCTGTTTCACCAAAACTTAGTCAGAGAACCTGGTGATTAGAATCATGACCTGTGAGGGAAAAAAGCAGGCTACATTTCTGATATCTGACCTTATTAGGGTGAGGGGCATTTGAGCTAGAAATGGACAGAGGGGACCATACTGAGGAGTCTTTGTCAATGTCCCCCCACCGCTTCAGATTATGGATTTTATAAATGGAAGGCTAGGGACCATGAGGGTTATTGTGACATAGTTTTTGTTTGCATTGTCTTAGTAATGAAACTGGAAAATCCTGTCTCAGTGTTGCGTAGGTGATATGCCTTAGGGAATATATTCTGTTATTAGCAACCTCTAAAGCAAGAGTTGAACTAAGATTTGACGCTGAAGCTGATCACCCATTTAATAAATTGGGTTTTGGTTCAGAGTCTAAGTGTAGCTTATATGGGTTTGTATGGTAACCACTGCTCTCTCTTTAGGATGAATGCTATGATGGCGCCCTTAGTAAAGAAATGCAAATGCAGGCTATAGGATTACTCTTTGTAAAGACTTTGTTTTAAAAACATTTTTAGGAGAGACCTACTAAATTATACTCTTAACTATTTCACAAAATTATAGTCATAAGATTATGCCTTTGTATCCTTCACCTTTCTTAAATGTTTTTCTTTAGATGTTAGCTCAGAGAAGTTAAATGATGACTTCTGTAAAATTTGGTGACAGATCTGGGAAAGGTTGGGAGAAAGCATTGGAGTGGAGCTGGGAAAACAAGTTTCGGTTTAAACCTGTGTGATCTTCTATAAGTTACTTAATCTCTGTCAGTCTGAGGCTTCATATATATGATGCAGGCATTGACTTTGTGATTTGTAGAAGATTAGAGATGAGGAATCTAAAAGCGCTGGCCCAGGAACTGACTCCTATAGTCAGTCAGGCTTCATTCCTCATCCTGGCAGTTAGGGCCTGGGTCTGACAGTCCTCAGTTCTATCTTCTGTGAGGGTGTTCCAGCCCCTTTACCACAAGGCCCTACAGAAGTTTAACTTCTCTCTCCAGATTCTAACCAATGGTAGCTTATAATTTTACAAAATTACACACACACATCGTTAGAGTTGTAGAATAGATGACCATCCATATAGGACATTTTGGAGGTCTCTAAAGGATTACATTTTCTTTTCTGCTTGGTTTAGAATTGGTGAAACTAAAAATACATTAAAAAAAATTGTCCGTGAATGCTTTTTAAAGGGTGGATAACTAGATATTTATGACTGGTCATTGTTATTGCTGGGTGTTGGTATGAATGAACTCTTTCCAAAATCTGGAGCAGCGGGGGCTGGCCACAGGAGGGGTGGTTCAATCAGTGTCCACATCGCCCCCACAGGGCTTCAGGACCTCTGTATTTTTTTCCCGACAAGAAGCTTGAGTTTAAGTTTGTGGTTCATATATCTAGTCTCTTGGGTACTCGGTAATAGAATCACCTTGCACTTGCCTGCTTTTTGAATCCTGTGGAGTGAGTTTTAAGAGCATGCTTCATATCTTTATGGAGACAGTGTTTTACTTTTTAAAGAAATGTAACTTCTGAACCATGAGTAGAGATGCCATTATTCTTTAAAAAACCGTAAGAGTGATAGGGAAGCTGGATATATAGTCTCCTGGGCACCATTTGGCTCATCAGATACTCAGCACATCCTCTCAAACGTGTCTTTACGCCTGTCATAGAAATGCCTAGCTGTGACCCATGGTTGGTGATGCTCATTCCCCAGCCAGAGCTGTCGGACTTCCTTGCATGGGAACATATACACAGAAACACTCCTGAGTGTTTTGGGTTATTTATGTATGGTGAAATCCCACTGACTTTCTGTGTTTTAAAAACATTCTGGTAGAACACATGTATTTGTATCTTCTACATAAATACAGTTGGTGATTGCCAGTTTTTTTTTTAACTACGGTAACTTTTAGGATGGTTTGCATTTAATAGACAGAAGCAGGCAATATCTTTTGTCTTTAACTTGCAAATAAAAACTCATCTGACCTGCCAGTGCTGTTCCAGATGTGGCAGATGCCATCATCAGCTCCTCTCTTTCACAGCACACGAGGTATTTTACGGAATAGAAGGAGAGACCTCCCCAGGCGATGAACTCTGTCTATCATATACTCTGTGTTTTATAATGGCAGTAAGAACACCCTGACTTCGTAGCGTGACTGGGTTTTGAAGTATATTATCATATATCATTCTTATGTCATCCCTATCAGAGAGGGATGGTTCAAATGCTATGGCTGTAATGAAGATGGAGAACTGAAGTTGTTGGAGATAGACTAAATGATTTGCTCAGGCCTCATGGTTGGTCGGTGACAGAGACGGGGTTGGATCAGGGTCATCTCTGTTAACTGGGCTTCCCTAAATCAGGAGGAGGATTCTTGCAAGATGGAAGAAATTGTTAGGGTTTTGAGGATATTTTGCCCTCATCTTTATTTTTTTAAAGAATAAACCTTTTAATATAAAATGATTTTAGATTTGCAGAGAAGTTACCAGACTGGCACAGAAAGTTCTTGATGTGGGCTCTCCACATCAAGTTTCCCCTGTTGTTATTAATATCCGATATCAGTTTGGTACACTTGTCCCAACTGATAAACCAGTGTTGATACATTATTAGTATTAACTGAGGTCTGCGCTTTATTCCGATTTCCTTAGTTTTTGCCTTATACTCTGCTTTGTCTGTTCCAGCATCCCATCCAGGATTCCACGTTGTGTTTAGTCAGCATGTTTCTCTTAGGCTCCCTGTGGGTACAGTTTTGAGGAGAACTGGACAAACATTTTTAAATGTTCCTTATTTGGGACTTGTCTGCCCTTTTTCTCATGATTAGAATGAGGTGATGGGCTTTGGAAGGAAGGCCACAGGGGAGGGTGCCATTTTCATCACATTGTTTCCAGTGCACATTATCAACCTGACTTGGCCCTTTGATATTGACCTTGATCACCAGGCTGAGCTGTCACGGTGGTTCTTTGCTGTAAAGTTACTCTCCCCCACCTCCGCTTTCCATACGGTGCTCTTTGGAAGGAAGTTACTGTGCTCAGATCACAATGCCTTGAGGAGGGAGTGTCTGCATAAATTAGCTGGAATTTTTCTGAATGGGAGACTTGCCTGCCTTCTTCTGTCAACTCAGCAAATCTTACTCTGCCATTTTTTCTTATGCCTGTGAGACAGGTGTGAAATTGTGGCAGGAGGAGATGGAGTCAGAGAAAAGATAGGTAAAAATTCACACCAGTTCTGAATAGAAGTGTCTCAGAAAAGGTCGCTGCTGCCTCTGTACTAGAGGAGGAAGGGGCCAGAATGGAATAAAATGGCCCTGTAGGTGATGAATCACCCTGAGAGAGCCAGGGAAGTTTGTTGCAAAATGCAGGGGGAGATGATGTGGTAATACATTGTAAGTGCAAACTTCAATAAAGGAAGTACAGTTACAGAAAGGACAACGAAACCTGGGGATTTAAGAAAAACAATGTCAGTGAGGTCCTACAGTCCCCTACATCTCCTGAATATGAAACCATCTCCCACACCCTGACCATGAAAATGCCATCTACAATATTGTCATTTAATCCCAAGCCAAGGAGACTCATGCAAATGCCTTTTTTTAAAGCCTCTGAAATTGAGGCTGCTTTAAAAATCGCGTCAGGTTAGTAACTGTTTCTCCTGGGTGCTCAGTTGGACCACTGCGGCTCATCTGCATTGTTCCTTCTCTCTCCGCAGAACTCCATCCGGCACAACCTGTCGCTGCACAGCCGGTTCATGCGGGTCCAGAATGAGGGGACCGGCAAGAGCTCGTGGTGGATCATCAACCCCGACGGCGGGAAGAGCGGCAAGGCGCCCCGGCGGCGGGCCGTCTCCATGGACAACAGCAACAAGTATACCAAGAGCCGCGGCCGTGCCGCCAAGAAGAAGGCAGCCCTGCAGACCGCCCCCGAGTCAGCAGATGACAGTCCCTCCCAGCTCTCCAAGTGGCCAGGCAGCCCCACGTCCCGCAGCAGCGATGAGCTGGACGCGTGGACCGACTTCCGCTCGCGCACCAATTCCAACGCCAGCACAGTCAGCGGCCGCCTGTCCCCCATCCTGGCGAGCACGGAGCTGGACGACGTCCAGGACGATGAGGCACCGCTCTCCCCCATGCTCTACAGCAGCTCGGCCAGCCTGTCGCCCTCTGTCAGCAAGCCGTGCACCGTGGAACTGCCCCGGCTGACCGACATGGCGGGCACCATGAATCTGAACGACGGCCTGGCCGACAACCTCATGGACGACCTGCTGGACAACATCGCGCTCCCTGCATCCCAGCCGTCGCCCCCGGGGGGGCTCATGCAGCGCAGCTCCAGCTTCCCGTACACCACCAAGGGCTCCGGCCTGGGCTCCCCCACCAGCTCCTTCAGCAGCGCGGTATTTGGTCCTTCGTCTCTGAACTCCCTGCGCCAGTCTCCCATGCAGACCATCCAAGAGAACAAGCCAGCCACCTTCTCTTCCATGTCGCACTATGGCAACCAGACACTCCAGGACCTGCTCACGTCGGACTCACTCAGCCACAGCGATGTCATGATGACCCAGTCGGACCCCTTGATGTCTCAGGCCAGCACCGCTGTGTCCGCCCAGAACTCCCGCCGGAACGTGATGCTTCGCAGTGACCCGATGATGTCCTTTGCCGCCCAGCCTAACCAGGGGAGTTTGGTCAATCAGAACTTGCTCCACCACCAGCACCAAACCCAGGGCGCTCTCGGTGGCAGCCGTGCCTTGTCGAATTCCGTCAGCAACATGGGCTTGAGCGACTCCAGCAGCCTCGGGTCAGCCAAACACCAGCAGCAGTCCCCCGTCAGCCAGTCTATGCAAACCCTCTCGGACTCTCTCTCAGGCTCCTCCTTGTACTCCACCAGTGCGAACCTTCCCGTCATGGGCCATGAGAAGTTCCCCAGCGACTTGGACCTGGACATGTTCAATGGGAGCTTGGAATGTGACATGGAGTCCATTATCCGTAGCGAACTCATGGATGCTGATGGGTTGGATTTTAACTTTGATTCCCTCATCTCCACACAGAACGTTGTTGGTTTGAACGTGGGGAGCTTCACTGGTGCTAAGCAGGCCTCATCTCAGAGCTGGGTGCCAGGCTGAAGGCTGACTGAGGAAAGGGGAAGTGGGCAGAGCAGGTCAGTGCATAGTATTAACAGAGTGGGTGGTGGGGGATGCTGGCTTTTATATACACGGCGCAGAGTAACCCGGCTCCCAACCAGTTCATTCCGAGTTGTACCTGCAAAACAAACAGGGCTGTCAGGTGCCCCTTTCCACGATTTGCTGACAGCTCAGGGCTTTACTGCCAGTAAAACCAACACACACATCCAGAGGTTTCATTTTTCTTTGTATCCAGTCACCTTCGCTGACCTGTGACACAGATCCCCCTACTGGATGGATGGATGAGGATAGAAGGGCAGGGGGACAGGAACCTTAGGCCACACAAACATCATGGTTCAGGACCCTGCCAGAGGACTTTCTTAGATGGTCTCTATGTCTTTTTTTCCAACAAAGTAACAATTTTTAGGTGCTTCTAATTTAACTGTAGACTACTAACCGTCTTTATTAGCACTCAGCCTCTAAGCAATTTTAAAAAGTGAAAGAATTAAATTGGAAACAGAAGCTCTTATGTGAGGGAGCATTTACTCACATGCTTCTTTTTCCCAATGTATAAATGATGTCAGGTTCCAAATAGTGACATGATTTGTGAATGGTGACAGGTTTTTTTTTTTAAGTTATGGCATTTTAGTTCTCTTGGAACCAAAAAGACACAAGATGTGGCAAGAAAAGCATTTGATTAGAATCAGAAGTTGAGGGCTCAGTTCCACTTCTTCTGCTTTCTGGCTGCTATCTAGATTGTGTCACTTAGCCTCTGAGCTTCAGTTTCCAGTTTTATAAAATGAGGATAACAGCCCCTGTTACTTCATGGGGTTACTGCAAGAATCTAATATACTGAAGGGTGTGAAAGTGCTTTGTAAATCTGCAGTGGGCTATGTTTGGTGTAACTGGGTAAACACACTGACTGACAGATGAGTAAGCAGGAAGCCCAGAGAGGTTAAGTGGTCTGCCCAAGGTCACACAGCTGAACCCAGAATCTCTGTTTCTGGAGTGGCTAGAGCCATCATCGTTCTTATCATCATGGCTAGATAATAAAAATGGGGAGCACTCTGAACTGGAGCCGGAGTACCAGGCAATACACAAGCTTGCCCCTAAACTCTCCTCTTCACGTAGTAGAAAGAGCATTGGGGTCTTCTCCTGTGACAGGTTTGTACCCCCAGATGCTCCCACGTTTAGGGGCTCTGTTCTGTGTCTCAGTTCATTTTTTTTTTTTTTTTTTTTTTGTACTATCAGCAAGCTACTTACACACTTCTTTAAGTGGTGTGAAAGAGAAATGAGATTCAAAGCCATAAAAAACTGAGCCTTGTTTAACCCTCTGCCCTGGCGCAGGAATCACAGGAGCCTCCTGTGGTGAACTCATCCAGCTCATGGGGAGTTGTGGAAAGGGGAATGTCGAGAGTGTTGTGATGCTCAGCCTCTCCACTTTCCCAGGCAGAAGCAGGCCCCTAATGGCACTCAGACATCTGTTTCCAGTCATTTAATAGCCCTTGAGATGGTAAGAAGACTGCGACAGAAGCTAAGTAGGGTGACACGCTTCCATGCTGCCAGAACTCAGGCTGGTGGAGACTTGCCTCAAGAAATTTAGATATTTGGCTTTTAGAAGGATATTTTGTCTTCCTTTAAGAAGAGGAATGTGATTGTGGCTTCTAAAGACTCAAGTAGGTTTTAATTTTGGTTTGGTTGTAAGGAGTCCACTTTCTAGTTCACTGAAAAGAGTAAGAGAAGAAAATGTGGTAGCAATTTTTTCCTGATGTTTCAAGTGTATGTTTTCCTTTTGGTTGAATAGCAGATCTTTCTGTGTGTGTGTGTGTGTGTGTGTGTGTGTGTGTGTGTGTGTGTACGCGCATGCACGCACATGTGTGTGTAATTCTGAAAGATTATATAAAAATATTTTAAGGGAGATTTAAATATTTAAGTTTTAAAGCATTCTTATTTCGATAACTACTTTTAAGATTACACATTTTATTATTATTATTATTATATTAGAATCTTAGGGCCATTTGTCATCTTTTTCTCAAAACATTTTGGGGGAAGTTTTTTTGCAAATATAGATGCTTCAGTAAAAAAAACCTAGTCACCTGAAAGTAAATTTTCCTAAAAGTAAACCAGCTCGGTATGACCAGAGCAAGAAAAGAAACATACTGAAGACAGTGAGGGGCTATGAGAGTCTGGTTTCAGGGTTTTAGAATTTCCATCTTGCTTTGGAATGATTTGCTCCTCTAAATAGCCAGGGTCACATGTGGCCTGACATGTATTCTTTGCTTTTACGTTTAACTTTTGGCTGTCACTTTATTGAAGATGCTCTTGAGTTCACAAAACAGGCCTCAGAGTATAATCTCTGAACCCACTTCTCCCAAATTAAGCACCCCCAGCTTCCCAAGACTTGTTCTGTAATGACTTTCTTGGTTTGACTTTTTTTTAAAGCCAGTAGGCGTGGTATTTCTCTGGCCTCTCTCCCTGCCTTGCTTACTGAAGGTCACATGAGCCCGAGTGGGCGCTGTCTGATTGTGGAGTTAATGGAGCAGGTCTGTCTAGCTGACAGATAGTCTTGCTGGAGCGCTGTGGTGAGATGCTTCTCTGGAGGGCTGGGTGTTTCACACATATCATTCATTTTAGACCATGTGTGAAATCCTTTAACCTAGGGATCTATCTGGAAAGGGAAAAAATAATTGTACCTTTTTATGAGTGCCAGCTACTGGCGTGTGAAGGGCACGTTCTTCTCCCAGGCACTGGTGGCGCTTGGTGCACATACTTACAGACTGGCAGCAGGCATGTCTGGGAGCAGGCTTGCTGGTTGCAAGGCTAAGCTTCCAGTAAGCCCTCCTGAGACCATCATGTGTCTGTTCTCAATGGGAAAGCAGCTTCAGTTTCACTGTAGTTTTGATGTCAAAAGATGCCTAAATTCACATGCTCTTTTCATTCATTTACATCTTTTGGCATTTGGAGACCCCATTAGGGAGCAGCCTCATATTTAGTTGCATTTAAACAACTTAATGATAAGGACTGGAAAATACTAACCAGGAAAAGCCCATGTGGAGAAGAGAGAGGTAGTTCTCTGCCTATCTCTGCCAACTGGCCACATCGCTCATGACTCTTAGAATAGCAGGTTTCTCGTCTGTCAAAAGAGGATAGAGTCAGAGAGCTGTTTTTTGTTTGTTTAACCAACAAGATTGTTTTTTAATTGAAGTTCAGTTGCTGTATTATATAACAGGTGTACAATATAATGATTCATGATTTCTAAAGGTTATACTCCATTTATGGTTATTATAAAATGCTAGCTATATTCACTGTATTGTGCAAAACGTCCTTGTAGCTAATTTTATACTTGGTAGTTCGTACCTCTAAATCCCCCACCTCTTTCTGGTCCCTACCTGCTTTCTTCTCCCCACCGATAACCACTAGTTCTGTGTATTGGTGAATCTGCGTCTTTTTTGTTATGCTCACTAGTTGTATTTTTTAGCAGAATCATAGAATGTTAAGGGTACAAAGGATGTATAATTTTGAACCTGAAACCTAACATTCCATCTGTGAAATAGCCCCAGTAAAGGGTAAGTGATGATATAGAACTGTAAAGAAATGGTGGTATAACAGTATGGAAAACAGCAGGTTCCAGTGTTGGAAGTCATTTAGAATTTAAATTTAGGCTACTTCTCTGAAGGAGCAAGTCTTTGATACTTGTTGAACTAATGTTTAAGTGCTACAATTCCATTATGTCTTTAAATATTCATGTTGGGTGGTAGGACTAATTCTAACCAAATACAGGCAATATTATAGGACTACTTATGTGATGTTTTTTCTTGCTGTAGATATTCCCATTCGGGAATGTAACATGTGGGTATGTATTACGTGGAAAACATACTCTGTTACTTACACCTGTGAACTGTTGTCTAGTCTTTGGTTATGGTATGCCAGCCTCAAGAATTATGCATCTGCAAGGATCTTTATTCTTACTTTTTAAAACACCCAAAGTCTGAACTGTCATTCATGGAGAGAATGGCTACCTGGATCTTTCTAGTGTTGACAACAGGGAAAGAAAATTGTCAGAGCCCTGGAAAGAGGTTTTCTGTGCAGAGGCTGGTATATTCCTTGCACATACCCTTTTCCCTGGAAAGCAGTGACACCAGCACTAAGGCTGCTCTTTCTGGGCCTGTTGGGTTTTTAGCGCAGATTTGCTCACCTCTGACCAGCCTAAGCATGGGTCAGAGCCAAAGTGACCGTGGCCCTTCAAGCAGTAGCATGTATATATGGCTTTTGGAAGGTCTCTTCTGGCCACAGAGCTTGTGCAGAAGATAGAGAGTGGAGTAGAAGTCAGCAGAACTACTCCTGAAACCTCTTGTGCACTCAAGTTCCCATTAAGTGCTTCTTTTCAGAGTGTTCATAATGCTCAGTATTCAGCATCTTATAAATATTGTTTCCTATGAGTGGAGCCTTCCCCCAGGGGCCTGCTTCTAAGAGACGTAGCTTTCTGTATAGAGATGGGAGGAGTGGGGTGGTTGGGACCCGCCTCTGTGCCATGGCCAGAGAGATTGGCCTGTCAGAGGTTCGCCTGGGCCCGGGACAGATAGAAGGATGCTTGCTGACTTCTTTGTCTTCCTGACTTGGGGATGCATGTCTTAACGCTGGACTTTCATTCCAAGATGAAGAGTCCCCACCTTGTAAGAGACTTGACCCGCTTCACCCTGGTTTTGTTGCTGTGTTCATTTGATTTGAAAATACTGCCTCCTCCATCCTCCATATTGTTTAGAAGTTTAAAATTTCAAAAACTAAAATGAACTAAAACATTGTATTGTGAACTCAGGACACTTCAGTTATTTAGAGGTCCCATGGATCGGTGTTTCTCAAAATGTTTCACAGAACACTAGATCCTCAGGATAATCATGGTTATTAAGCAGAAAATAGATCCTGTGACCAAATGTTTGAGGAATGTCGTGTGAAAATGAAATAGGGTTGTTTCCTGCAGGACTTCTCAGAGCCTTAGAAGTTTAATATATGTTATAAACTTTATAGGATCAGATTTCATTGTTTCCTAAGTTTATTTGGCTTCTTGAATTAAATCCTTATTCTAGAAACCATAGGACCAGTGTCCTAAGAAACCCCTAAAGAAATCCTGAAAGAGATCAGAAACCTCTTGAGAACTGGGATTCTTTGCCTTTTTTTTTTTAAATGTATTTATTTTTTAATTGAAGGATAATTGCTTTACAGAATTTTGTTGTTTTCTGTCAAACGTCAACATGAATTAGCCATAGGTGATTCTTTGCTTTTTTTCCCTCTTGATTCTTACTGGAGCTTTTTGTTCGACCTTGTCACATATCAAGCTTTTCTCAGCCACAGAGTGGGTTCTGCTCTTGAATGAGTTATCTGCCTGGCAAAATGGCAGGCTGCATGTTGGCGGAGGTGCTCAAAGTCTGTTCATTAAACAGAATTCATTCATAGAGTACCTGCAGCACGCTAGGCACAGTGGAGAGAAGGTAAAGTAGGGTCTCCCCTCAAGGCATCATCCCTGGCTGGGGATGTCGGGCAGTGGTGGCGGCGACCATTGTCATGGAGGAAGACTGCTTTTCATGCAAGACTGGAGCAAGGGCCCCATTGGGCAGTGGCAACCTTGCATGTTTGGTTTTCTGGGACAATCCTGCCTTCAGATGTCGTGTCCCGTTATCATATGGTCTATTTCACCTGTCTTTGGCTGGGGGATAAAAACATAGGCTCCGTGCTGATCGGGCTGAGTTAAGACTAAATCCAGATGCTGGTTCCTGTTGAAAGCCTTGTAGGATGCTTGCTTTTATGTTTGACTTCTAGAATTGGTTCATCATCACAGTTGGATGTGAGCCAGCCACCCACTCCAAGCTCACTGTCCCTAGGGCTCTGCTCTGAGGAGACCTGCAGATTTTAAAAGCCTCCCCTGCAGCCCATCCCACATTAAATAATGTCGGTGTGGAACAACAGAGAACCTGTGAATCTGTAGCAGAAGGCTGTCATTTTTATGGCTATGTGTCATCAAGTCAAGTCACTCCATTTCTCTGAGTCTCAGTTTGCTTGTCTGTAAAATGGGGCTAAAATGGAAACCTAACCCACAGACACTCTTGTAAGGACTACCTGTGAGATGACCTAATATCCTTTGGCAACATTTTTTAAAGTTACTTGATGCTTATTGTTACTTAAAATGGCTCCAGAGGTTAATGCAAAATTAAGGAAACTCCCAAGCCAGTCTTAACGCTGTTGGCACAAAGAGCAGTTACTTTCCTCAGTAAACTAGAATCGATCAGGTTTCTTTTCATTAAAAACGTACAGCAATTTGCTGTTGTATGAAACCTTTGGTGTTCCCTAGAAGTCCTACTTGCCAATTTAGGGGTCCATGACAAAGGCTGTTTTTTCCACTAGTGAAGGACCTCCTGCCACAGGTAGATTAGGGAGGTTTTTAATTTTTATTTTTTTTTTTAGGTTTTGTATATGGTACCCAAGAGTGTTCTGTTAGCATCTTTAAAGGACTGCCTGAGAAACCCTAGCTGTCTGGCTTCTGTTTTCTTTCCTTAGGGGGCCTGTCATACCTACTCTGTGCTGGGTGAGAGCCTCACCCTCCCTTTCCCCGCTTCCTCAGAGTGGAGCCCCTTCCTGTCAGGTGGGAGCCTGGAAATCTGACCTTCCTCCTCCATGCCGGGCCACCTCAGCCACAGAGAAAAATGAAGAGCTGGTCCAGCTCTCCTGGGACTTCTTGGGAGCAGAAAGATCACCACACAGTAAATGGCATGATGCTGTCAGGGGTCTGGCCGTGGACCCCACCTTCCCAAGAGCTGGCGATTTACCCGCATACTGGCTAACCTGACCCAACTTGCGGTTCAGGAAATATGGTCAGTCATATCATTGCTGCTACTGCTAAGCCATTTCAGTCGTGTCCGACTCTGTGTGACCCCCATAGACAGCAGCCCATCAGGCTCCCCTGTCCCTGGGATTCTCCAGGCAAGAGTACTGGAGTGGGGTGCCATTGCCTTCTCCGAGACGTATCATTAACCTCTCCCAAATCTAAGGTCAGTGAAAACCCAGAGAAATTGGGCTGTTCTTCTCCAGGAGCTTTCCTCCTGGAGCAGCGGGACCAAGCCTGGAGCTGAAACACTCCACTGGGAGAGCTACTGCCACGTGCCTGCAGGTGTTTTGTTCTCTTTCCAATAACAGATGTGAACCCTACTCTCTAATTCTAGATTTTCTGCTTTTTTAAAACAACCTCTTTCTTGCTAAAATCTATGACATTCATTTATTAAAGGAGGAGAAATACATAGTCATGAAGCCCTCAGAGCATAATTCCAGTGTTTCTAAGGATAAAACTTTAACTGCCAGTCCTGGTTTGATCCACAGTATGTTCTCTCTCTGTGTCCCTCTGTCTGTCTCCTTCCCTCCCCTTCCCTCTTTTCCTCTCCCCTTTCCTCTCTCCTCTCTTTCTCTCTGATGAAACTAGTCTGGATCATGACATTTTTAAAGTATTCATGTCTGTGTAGAGTGTTCAGTTTGACTCCTTAATGGAAATTAATGACCACGAAGAGGCCAGAAGTTCTGAGGTTGAACTTTTAACTTCCACTGGACCTCTCTTTGTGTACATGCCACTGTAATTAATTGTAACTTCCATTAGTCAGTTGTATGTTCAGAAATGATTGGAAAGCAGTGGAGCCCAGCATACCTTTAAGTAATCAGAAAATGTGGTGTGACTGACAGATCTGTTAGAAGGTGTGCCCTGGGTGGTGGTGGCCCTGTGGCCAGAATGCACGCCCGCCCAGCCCTGGTCATCTCAGGCTGTCCTGCTCTCTGGGGTGGGGCACCAAGGTGGGGTGCTCCCGGCATGGACCCCTACAGTGCTGGTCCGGGGAGAGGAGGACCACCCAGGCCACCCCCTGTGTGGATCCGCCTGACTCCTGGATCTGTCCTCCCACCAGACTGCCGCCCTCGGGGTGGATGGGCCTTTGCCTCTTGTCCATCTGGGAGCCACCGTGGAGACCCTCCTTTGGGCTCCTCCCTCACTTCCTTCCTCTGTTGAGCTGGTGTGGGTGCTGCTTCTTGTCTGTGTTATCTGCATGTCCTGCTCGTGTCTTACAGGTGAATGAGTGGTTTGGACTATTTGTGCAACTAAAATAGCTGATTTTGTATGTTCAGTTTCAGAGTCACTTTTGGAAATTTTATAGTCTTCAAAATCCTGCATAACTAAAGCAGGGAAAGAAGCCTTCGGAGACCCTACTGTTCGATGCTCGTTGGCCGAACCCTTAGCTGGGCTGGAGCGTTGCAGCTACACTTGCGCCCGGCCCCAAGGGACGTGCGGCACCCCAGCCCAGCAGGATAGCTGCAGGCCCCCGCTGTCCCCCCACCCGCTCTGGCCAGTGAATGCTGTGAGAAGTCGCACAGGATGGGCCCGCGCCCAGCAAACATAAGCACTGTGATGTTCAGGTCATGGTTTATGGGTCTAAGATTTCCTCCTGGACTGCAGTTCCTTTTGTTTGTAAATGGTGACTCTCTTTAGCTGTGACAGCAATTTGAGAGTTAAGAGTAGCATGACTCTTAATTCAGGGAGCTGGACTTAAGAGTGGATGTAGTAGGATGGGAGAAGGTAAATTCTTTATTAAATGCTTACTATTTAAAGTTTTATTATTATAAAAATTAAATTATTTGGATGTTAAAACTGCGCCTCGTATTGATCCTTAGGAAGTTTCATCTTATGAGAAATGTGAGTTTTAGAAACTTAATCTAAGAAGCCATCCTCCCTCCAGAAGGAGATCGTTAAAGTTCTAGGTCTCGTCCCACAAGCAGTAGGTTCTGCTTGGATTCA
The DNA here is from genome assembly GCF_963930625.1 of Muntiacus reevesi. Taxonomy (NCBI): domain Eukaryota; kingdom Metazoa; phylum Chordata; class Mammalia; order Artiodactyla; family Cervidae; genus Muntiacus; species Muntiacus reevesi. The sequence continues at coordinate 39,179,168 of NC_089267.1, read as the reverse complement.
GCAGAGATTAACTTTTAGCAGATGTAGGTTTGAAATGCTTCATGGAAGCTGTAAGGCTTAAAAGAGTGGTAAGTGTTTGAACTGGCAGAGGGGAGAGAGGGCTGTTTCAGGAGGACGTTGATTCATTCATTCAGCCAGCAATTATTGTGTGCCCTCTTCTCTGTTTCAACTTTGCAGGCTACTTGGGACAACAAGAAAATGTGTCCCTGCTGGAATGTGCACTTCTCTTGGGTGAATACCACGTCTGAGACAGTGGTATTCACTCTTGAGATAATGAGATGGTCCGTAAGTGGTTTGATTTGAAGGCTTTGCTCTGCTCTCAGTATATTGGGAATTCAATATGTGTGAAAAAGTAACCATTCCGGGCACTATATGATGAGGTGCCAGGTGTGGCTTAGGAGTTAAGCAGAGGACAGCCTGGGGCGGGTGGGGCTGGAGGAGCCGTCTGGATGTTTGGATGGGCAGAGCAGACCAGCCAAGGCGCTGAACCTGGCCCGTCGGATCAGGTGGTAAAGCCGGAACGAGGTCAGAGACCCCCAGGTCTCTGCCAGCCACAGCTTTAGAGTATTATATGGGCTGCCCTTCCTGGAACCTGATTTTCCTTTAGGGAGGCTCCTCAACTGAGTACAAATTCGGCCAGAATTTCCATACCTGTTTTCTTTCCCCTCATGAACTATTCAGTATCTAAAATGGCAAGTTGATAGCATTTGCCAAAGGGGTTTTTATATAGCTGCACCTCCTATGATTGCCCTCCTCAGGCAGCTGTGGAGGGTGGTTCTCTTCGGCCAACCCCACAGGCCGAGGGCTGCATCTTCATCAGCCAAGCCTCTGCAGTCCCTGACCGCCAGGGTGGTTTTCATGCGCTGCCCTCTGCCAACCCAGAAGAGACTAAGAAATTACCAAATTAAGCCAGAGTGTTGTGCTTAAACACCATTAGGTGTTTTCTTGAGCTGTTTCGTAGTTGGGTCGTAAAGATGAGCCCCACAGGACTTGCTGACATTTCTACGGTCCAACATCGGACATGGCCACCTTAGCCAAGCCCTGCTGTTTTTCCTGGGGTGAATCCAACGGAAGCCTTGGATGCTGTCAGATGGTTGTGGCCTGTGATGGATTGGGTGTCCCTCAGACCCTCCTTGGGGGGAAGCAGAGATGGTGGCCAGCAGGCATTTCTTTGCTCTCTACTCAGGTAGAAGCATTCATTCTCTGAAACCCACACCTGTTCTCTGAAATCCACCTGAAGTTTCCCTGTCATTGAGCAAACATGGATTCATTTCTTTTCTATCCTAAATGTTCTACGTCTAGTCCCCCACTTGCCCCAGGGGTTGCAAGTTTGGCTTAAATTATCTTTATGTTTAAAGAGTAAAGAAAGTGGTATTTCACTGTAATTTTGTGTTTCAGGCAGACTTTGCTCCAAGCATCTTTTAGTTTTGGCCAGGAAAGCAGTGGCTAACCTGTGTGGATTTGCAGATGGGAGAGTTTTGTCCCTGTGGTTCTTTTTCCTTCCCTGTCATGTTTGGAACTGGGGCCCTGTTCCTCTCCTCTCTGCCAGGAAGATAAAAACACTGCTGAGAAATCCAGATTTGTCACAGTGGAGTTAGTTGTGGGAGGACAGCAGCAGGAACAGTTTATGTTTTATTCCCAGATTAAAGTTGATGGGGGTTATGTTTTGTGTACAGTTTTTTGGAGGCGTGGCCCTTTCTTAGAACATCATGTGATTTAGTGGTGATAATTAGGCAGAAACTTGTCTTCCCTACAGATGCCAAGATTATAGAGGGACTTACTCTCACCAGAGACCGATGAAAGCATCCACAGATATTTTTAGAAGGGGCCTCATCATTCGGTTTCCCTGTTTCATTTTCTTTGCATCAACAGCCTGCTTTCAAACTTAGTCTTGGGCAGGGAGGGAGGGGGGAGATTTTCTCCCTGTTAATGAAAGTCCTGGATGGGACAGGACAACGTCTTCCTATTTATTGTTAGTTGGCCCACTGCCTAGTAACTGCGAAGTGATGGCTGTAATCCCCTTTAGCTGTAGGCTTCCTTTTCCTTCCTGAAGTTTTGCTTAATCTGATGTGGTTTTAGACTCATAAGGCCATCAACATACACACGTAAACCTCATAGTTAACTAAAGCATCTCACTTTAAAGAATGTAAGCCTAGTGAGAGCACCATTCAAACGCAGGGAACTTGTGTCCAAAGCAAGTATCATTAAACCCGGTTATTTACTGTGCTCCCTTCATTTGTCCAGTCCTTGATAGCGTCAGATAAACATGTGTAAACATTGAGCCACCAGAGAGAGGTTAAAAAATGTTAAGGCAGAGGCCTTAGAGGGGCCGCTTTCCTTGTGATGAATTCTAATTGTAAGGTCTTCCTCGTGAATAGTGATCCTGGTGTTCCCCTTAGAAGGCTGACTGCGTTTCCTTTCTGTGTTCACAGTATTTTACAAACTGCCTTCTGTCACGGAGGGACAAGTTGCCTTTCCGTCCTGTGGAGTGGGGGTTTCTCTGTTCAGTTTGTCCTCCGTGAGGGCTGCCTCTCAGCCTGGGCCTGGCCTCTGCCGGTTGAACTTCCAGGCGCAGGCTGTTTCCTGTGCGACCTCAGGGGCGTGCCAGGACATAGTGCACAAGGGGCCCCAAGCCCATTCTGCAAAGAAGGAAAGCGGGCAGGTCCGCACAGCCCCTGCTGAGTGATGAAGTTCCCTGCTAGTGTGGACCTTTGGATGAGACTGTGATGGCGGATGCCCTCTCTTGCTTAGAACGAAGCCACATGGCGGGCTTGTAGGTGCCTCCTGCCTTCTTCCCTCCTGCGCTGACTTGGCGTCGGCATTGGAGCGAGCTGCGCACTCTGCGGCTGGACTTGGGGAATGAAATGTGTCAGCTCCCCAGCATGCGCTGGTGTCTGTGGCTGAATAATTAACACCAGAGGGAACGGGGGGATGGGGTTTGGGCTAGGTAATGCTTCACAGCTCCTCTCTTGGCGCTTACAGTAAGTCAGGGTCAGGACTTGGGGACCAGAGTCCCCTGATGACTGATTGCATAGTGATCTTAGATGGTGGTTTGTTAAGTGTCGCGGTGAAGGAAAGAACGAAATCCCTTTCCAAAGAACCATACCCGCACCCTGTCTGTTCGGGCCTCGGGTCCCAGGTAGAGCCGCTAGAACAGCACCAGCTCCAGCAGGCTAAATGCCTCACAGGTACTGAGATCTGATACCTGTCAGACCTTTCCTCCCTCTGAAATCTGCAAGCCATTATTTTATGGTCCAGAGTAATATTATCTAGTATCCTTACAGAGCGGAGAATACCTCTGAAAAAACCATCAGCCAGGGAAACAGAATACTTGGGGAAGGGGTAGAAAGAAGAAGCCTTTTCCTGCTTTATCCTCTCTGCCTCTCATAAACAACCTAAGCTTTTCTTTTTGGAGCTGTCTTAAGGGTAGTTGTGACTGTGGGTGTGTATTGTCACAAATACTCAGCCCTGCTGTCTTTCTGAGGGGTAGTGAAAAGTAAGATTGCCACGTAGTCCAGTCGAGAGAGAAGCAGATGTAGATAACGTGTGTATATGAGTGAGTGAGAGAGGGGGGAGCCTATTGATGCATTTTTCATTACTTGTTCACCTTATCTGGTGAGACGATCCAGAGTTCATGTTGCTTCCCTCCCACCTTTCTATCCATTTCTTGGCCTAGAGCCTTTTTTTTTTTTTTAAAACCATGACAGCTGACACTGTCTCCATAAACAAGTGGTCTTTGAGGCCTGTCATATCACTTCATTTAGCTACATCTCTGAGTGTGTGGATAAATATATGTGTGTGTATCTGTATAGTAAGTTTATTTGTTAATTCTCTTAACTTTTCCTGGCTCGGTGGTCATATGATGTCTGATAAGACTTGTGTAAGTTCAGATGCTTTGAGAGGACTTAACCATTTGAAGATTTCTTGGAGGCATAGTAATAATACCAACGGTAATGTTGTTATTCATTGTTGAAAGGATATTCTATGGGAGGTTTTTGAGCCATTTGTGCATGATATAATTTTATTTCCTCTGTAGATTTTTAATATGTAAAGCAAAATCCCAAGATAGTCTACTTAGAGATTACTTGTTTTTTTGGTGAGGGAAGTCAAGATTATCCCTGGCCATCCATGCAGACTGATGAAGCGTTTGTGGAAAGTGGCCATTTCCTCCTCTGGGGTTGGGCTGTCAATGGAAGGGTGGTGAGCAAGGTCATTTAGTCCACAGAGCCTGCGGAGGAGAACCAGAGAAGCATAGCTGGTCTGTTTGGGGTGACCAGCTTCTCTGGTTTATAGCTTGAAAGTCCTATGTCCCAGGAAGCCATTCAATCAAAAGATCTGGAGTAAAACCCCATCTGCAGCCCAGCCCTGCCTAACTTGGAAGGGCCCACTGAGACACCCCAGGTTTACCTGACTTCTTTAACCTCCCCGGGTGAACGGCCCCATTTCCTCTAGGCGTTTGAGCTTGACAGCGTTTTGTTATCAAGCACAAGAATAAGGTAAGTAATCTCCAGGCTTTGTCCTTAGGTTTTCAGACCTTTGAATCTAGTGCAGCAAAACAGCCTGACTTGGAGCACCCCAGCCCAGAGGTGGATAAGGAGCCCAGAGGCTCAGGAGGTGTGACCCAGAGGGCCCGCTGCTGCTGTTTGAATGTCCTTAACCGTCTCTGGTTTTCTTCTCTCCTCCTACAGACCCTCAAACTGACGCAAGACCTACCGAGAAAACCCTTTGCCAAATCTGCTCTCAGCAAGTGGACCGTGATACCGTTTACAGCTTAACACCCTGTGAGCCGTGCGTTTCCTACCCCAGCAGAGACTGTTACCGGCCCCTTCCCCCGGGTGAAGCACTTATCCTCGCACAGAACTCTCTATAAAGTATGCAAAACCTTCCTTGTACGGGGTGACAGCCACCTGCCAGCGAAGGACAGCACCCTGCCAGCACCGCCCGCCCCGTTCAGAGCACACCGTCAGCCCGCGGGCCATCCTGTGGTGTTTTAATATCGCGATGGTTTATGGGACGTGTTAAGCGTTGTTTTTGTGTTCGTTTTCCCTTGACTTTCAGTTTCTCACATGCATTGACTTGGAGTCTTTTTATGTTAAAGTGTTAACCATCCTTCCCCTGGCACATTTAAAAACAGAAAATGTACCAGCTACTGCGCTGGCTTTGGGTGTCACAAACGTCCGAGCCTGTAGAACTCCCCAAACTAACACATTACGTAAACTAGAGGGGATTTTTCTGTCTTCTTTACTTTGGTAGAAAACTTCTTTTCTTAAAAAAAAACAACAACTCGACAGTGGCACAAGTGTCCGCTGTGCGCGCCGGCCCAGGACAGAGCCCTGCATCCGCAGACTGAGGGGTGCCCGGCCCCTGACCCCGAGCGCCCGGTCCTGAGTCAGGGCGGCCAGGGGACAGTACCCTGGCCCTGGTCTGCAGTCGCCAGAGGGGCCTGGCCTGTGGTCTCCTGTCAGTATCCTCAGCTCACAGTCACAGTGATCATATGTTGCTTAGAAATTAGGATCTTTTCAAGGAAGAAATCCGCTCAGCTCTTCACTCATTGCCAAATGCCACTACTGGTTTAGTTTTAAGGAGAAAAGAAAAGGAAAAAAAAAAAAGTAGTCTTGTTTTGCTTTGCAGAAGTGAACTTACAGGCAGACATTAAGCCTGCAGTGAGAAATGTGTGGAAAGTACAAATCCAAGTCACTCTTTTCTAAATGCACACCCTTGATTACTTTTAGCCTTGCTCTGTATAATCTGATCTAGTAGACGTGTATGAATGAGGGGCAATAGCATACAAACTGATTCTTTTTTAATATAAATAAGCTTAGGTTGTAATTGTACAGGTGACACAATGGAAGTACAAGATAGGGCCATTTTGACCTCCCTCCTCCCCCTTTTCCTGCTTGTATGGATTTCATTTTCTTCTTTTCAAAAAGTTATGGTGCTGTATAGGTGCTTTCTGTTTAGCCCAGAAAGTGTGATTATGTTAGTTGCCCTCTTTGGTAGACAGCGTAGTGGGGAACACCTTTGGTACATGTGAAACTGGGACAGTGACGCTCCGCTTGGCACAGCACATGCATCCTTCTCCAAAAAGGTATATGAAGACTCTTTTCTTTGCATACAAAGCATTAGGCATACAAATGTATAAATATATTTTATCATGTACAGTTACAAAAATGGAACATTCTGCATGAATGTTAGGGATCCAGGCTCGTAGTTCAGCACAGACCTCCCTGCATGAGTTCTCGCAGACGCTTGCACCGTGCAGTGGGCGCTGACTCCCCCACCAACACAGACATGCCACCCGACACCTGCGCCCGTCACCGGCCACCAGGGGCCCCCTTCTGCACCTTTGCCTCCTGATTCCTCTGGGGGTGACGGTGGTGGTGATAACAGCTCCTAGCATAATGAAAGTTCCATTTGGTGTTGTCACTTGTCTCTCCCGCTTTGCTTAGGTTGTCATGTTTGAGCGATGACCCCATTGATTTCACCCTGCCTTTTACTGAATCTGTAAATTGTTGTGCAGTTTGTGGTTATAGTAGACCTGTAGCCTATTGCCTTTTCTAAACTGCTCCAAGTTTATAATCTTCATTTTGAAAGTATGTATAATTTTTGAAAATATGTATTCTATTCACGAGATCTGCTTTTCAGTGAGACAGACTTTTGCTTACCATATTCCTCTGTAGTAAGGCTAGCCCCCTTCCTCAAGTCTTTGGTAGTCTGCTGTCCATGAGGACTGTCCATTGTCAGTGAGAGGGGGCTGCTCTCTGGGTTCCTAAGTGATGCTGCCCTCAGTGGAGACACAGTTTGATCAGGGACAGGGGAGGGACCAGGGGGTATCGGATTCAGGGAGAATCCAAAGTGCTTCCAACACAAGGGCCCTGAGACTTTCTCTCCTGAGCTCAGACAAACAAGAAAACTAACAAAATAGCTATTTGCCTTCTAGACCGTGGAAACTACTTTGGGGGTAAGAAAGGCAACCCTCAAGATGTGTTTCAAGTTTAAAATCTTGAATTGCTTTTTACACCTGTGGCATCTCATTTATTCTCCCCCCACCCCAATGTTTGTTAGATTTCAGGCAGAATGTCTTACAAAATGTCCTAAAACCAGATTATAATTTAATCTAAAACAGCTGAGGGAGGGACAGAGAGGGGGGTGTGAGAGCAAGAATAGCCATGGAGCAGATCAGGAAAATGGAGAGGGAGGGGTGCTTTGAATCTTTTATTTTTCTTTTTTAAAAAGTAACTCAGCATCTACATGTAGAAAATCATGGACAGCTGAGATCAGGGCAGAGTTAGGTGCCAGCATCAGTGCTAGAAAGGATCAGGCAAGAATGGAATAGTTAGGCCTGTCCAGGATCACACAACCTCACTCTCACCCCTGGCCGCTCACCCGGAGGCCAGGGTCCCTTAGACTAACCAGGTCCTGCCGCAGTCAGACAGGGCAGAGGCGCCCTCTTCTCTTAAGGCCCTGCTTTCAGGAAGGGCCTGCCAGTGGCCACCATGTGAAGTTCTGAGCGTCACAGGTCTCTCACGGGAAGTTTTCTGAGCTGGGCGTCTCCGTGGAATACTCAGTAGCATCCGGGGGTCTGGCAGTCCTAGTGTTCGCTTCCTGATGCAAACTCTCAGAGTCTACCCTCAGCCTCTCATTAAGCTGCTCTAGGGAGCCTTCCACTTTTTGATGGGAAGTTTAGAAAGAAGAGTAACAATGTTGAAAACATGACCTGAACTCTGGGGTTCTGTTGTTACCCTCAGGGTTCCAGAGCCAGAAACCTTTTACCAAAGTTAGAAAAGAGCTTTATCACAAGCCTTCCCTGTCCTGGCATGAGGCCTGGCCGCCAGACTCAGAGTATCCCATTAACTGTGAATGAATCTGAGGTCAGTTCCCTTCCTTGCCGAAACACATCCTTTTAAGATTTCCGAGGTTCGTCTTTGCTGTTAACAGGTGGAGCGTGCACACACGTGTAGTGCTGGTGGACTGTGTGTGGGGCGGGGCTTGGTGTTGAGTTTCAGCCCTGTGTGTGTCTCTGCCCCGCTCTGAGAAGACCTCATGGCTCACCACTCAGGACAGGTACGCCCTGTCTCAGGGTGTCATTTCAGGCAGCTTCTGAACCTGTTAAAGATGGAAGGGAGTCTATCTCATGAGCCCCAACTTAAAGAAGAAGGAATTATTTGAATCTCTTGGAAAGCCCATCAAGAGGAAAGCAAACAGCCACGCCCATTTTTTTGTGTGCGGATGCCAAGGGCTGGTGAAGGAAAATAAAGAAGTTACCCTTTCTCTCTAAAAGCAGAAACAAAATCCTGACAGGTCCAAACTGTGATTTCCTCTTTCTTGGTGTATTTGGGGAACGTTGATTAGGTATAACATTTTTTTTTTTTTTAATTAAGAAAAGCAAAAACTTTTTGTAGAAATTGAATCGCTGGCAAAGAGGTACGAACAGCCAGCCTCTCCTGGAGACCAGGGGTGGCAGGGTGCAGCAAGGGGAGAGAGCAGTCCTTGTGAAATCCCGTCTGTCAGACCAGGTCATAACGCAGATGCCCAGGTACTGAGAAGAGTACAGTTGGCCCTGAGTACACACATCCTCAGAGTCAGCCAGCCTCGGATCCAGAGGGCCAAGTTGTACTACGCCTTTTTATATAAGGGACTTGGGCATTCGCGGATGTAGGCTGGGGGATGGAGTCCTGTAGCCAATCCCTCATGGATACCGGGGGTGACTGTGTATTATATTTGATCTAGATCTTTAGTGGGTAACATTTTATGCAGTTTGAATAAAAATGTTTTCCTCTTGTTTAGTTTTATTTGTATGTATTTTACTTTGATGAATGATTGGTTCCGAGGCCTCTGCCACACTCCAGAAATATTTGTGCGGCTGCTTAAAAAAAAAAAGCTGTGTGTCTGGTCACTTATTTCTCTAAAATTATTTCATTGCCTGGCAATCAATCTTCTCTCAATATACTTGTCCTAGCACATTATGTACACAGGAAATGTTAACAGATGTGAAGGAGGACCAGGAAAAAAAGTAGTTGATAATAAAGAAAAATGTATGTTTTGGCTTCACATGTTTAACTTTTTTTTTTTTTTTTAAGAAAAAAAGTTGCATGAATGGAAAAAAAATCTGTATACAGTATCTGTAAAACTGTCTTATCTGTTTCAATTTCTTGCTCATACCCCATGCAAGCTAGAACTCAGCGTGGTGCATGGCCATATTCAAACACCTAAGAGTCATGCAGTTGATACTTTGGTTTGAAGCACCTCATCCTTTCTTTCAAAGCGAACACTATCATATTGCATTCTTACTGAGGATTTTGTCTGTCCATATGTTACCATGAAATATCTCTACCACCTTTTGTCTCAAGAATCAAAACCAGTTTGATTTGGGAATCTTCTCCTTTCCAAGTGAAATAGAGATGCAGTACTTAACTTTCCTTGGTGTTTGTAGATATTGCCTTGTGTATTCCATTTAAAACCGTAATCTAGTTTGTAAAAGCGATGGTGACGCATGTAAATAAAGCATCAATGACACTCTACCTTACTCCCAAGAAATTGTTTGTTCTCCCTCCCCGTCTCTCTAACCTGAGAAGTGAAATAGCTGGGTTTATCTCAAAGTCTCCCTATGGGAGAGGCACAAAGCAGAGAGACCATCCTGAGATCTCTAAACTAAATGAATCCTGTGGACTTTTTCCCTGACCCACTTTGACCTCCATAGGCAACCAGACACTTTAATAAAGCAGATTTATGGCATTGTGCATGGTGGCAGAGAGCCACTTTTCAGCCTGCACTGAGTCAGGTCACCCTGGGGGAGCTTCAGTGCAGGTAGTGGGATTTGGACTCCGCGCCCCCCATGGGTATCAGCGGTTTTGACCCTAAGGAGGTCCTGCTCTCAAGAGTCCAGCAGATTAACTGGTTGTCGGTCATCACGGTGCCCTCCTACATAGCAAACACAGCATTTAAGGCTGCTGGTGGCAATCGCATAAATATTTCCTCATGGCTAATTTCGGGGGAACTCCACCCTACTGTAAAACTATTCTTAGTAGCCCATGTTGTGGTTTTTCCTATTAATAAATGTCATAAAAATCATTCAACTTTTGGGTTCAAAGTCCTAAGCAACTTGATGGACTCTTATTTCAGGTCAAGTAGGTAAGAAAGATTTTAAAGTTTGCCTCTGGGATAAGTTCTATGTTGGTGGAGAATCATGCTTCCGTAAGTCTGTCCTTACCATTGTTTTGGTTTCCTGTAAAGGTAAAAACCTCACCATCTTCTAGGACCAAAGTCAACTAGAAGATATGTCATTTGAGATTGCTTTCCAGTTTTGATCCTGTCTCTCAAAAGATTAAAGATGGAAATCCAAAACCAGCTATCACAAGATTCTCAGAGTTCCCCCAAGCCAAATAAAAATTCAACTAAAATTAATTGAAGTTAAATGAACAAAACTAAGTCAATGTCAAGTGTGCCAGGGGGCCAGACTGGGATGGACATCAAGACAACTGGGACCTGGACCTTGGCTTCTGTGAGTTTATATTCAAGGTATCTGTCTGGTGCCCCGTGAGGAATAAAGAGCTAACTGTTGCCGGCTCTCCTTTCAGCTTGTTTAGAAGAAGAAGAATTTGTAATGGTTAATCTCACTAACAATTTACAGATTTGATCTCTCAGAATGTTTGAGTAGTGAGGGCAGACTTCTAATCCCACGCATGTGACATGTATCAGCCAAGTCACTCACGTCACAGCTGGAACACAAAGATCAAAGGTGGAGGAAGGTAGAGTTCATAGCCAGGACTTACCTGCCAGACATTCCCTGACCTTGGCCCTTGGTCACCCCCTGGGACCTGGGGAAAAAGGAGATGGTTGTGGTGCCCTGGGTGCCTCTCAGCTCAGCCCGTGGTGAGCATTCTCAGGGGAGTGTGCTTGAAGAACGGAGGTGGAGAGAGGATCATCCAGAAGGGGAGCCCTCCTCCCTCTGCTTCCACTGCAAGCAAGGAGACGCTTAGGTGCTGGTCCCCGAGGAGTAGACACCTTTGGAGCTGGAAGAAGAGGGGTCCTTCTGCTTGAATTTTATTCATTCAAACATTAAAGAGGCAGACTCTCAGCAATATATAAGACCTGAAGAAAGTTCGATTGTGTCTGTGGGTGTCTGTAGTTCCGCCTACTGTCCATCACATAATAATGACCCAAAATTTCACTTTTGCTACCTTTCTCAGAGGACTTACTAGACACACTACAAACATGCCCACTCCCACTCGGGGAAGAAAACTTGCAATGCTCTTCTTGTACGGGCACAGGCCCGCCTCCGTGAGCCCTACGTTCATCCACCCCACCAGCACCAGGATGCACCAGACAGTGGGATGACAGACAAAGCTGCTCCCGTCTCAGGTGTCTCACAGCCCCTGGCCAAACAGGCTGCCCCAAAGGCTGAGGGGTCGATGGCTTGGCACCCCTGTGACTTCCCAACCAAACTGAGAGCCTCATCTGGAAGAAACCACAGAAAATTCTGTGATGGTTCAGTCCAGGGGTGGACACAAGGGTTTTGACTTGGAGCTCTCTTTGTATACTCCTTTAATTTGTCAAAGTGGGAGTGTTACTTTTATAAAGATAAATAAGGTTTCTAACGAGCCATGGTGGAGAGGCTGGCTTTGACTTCTTTTCTGAGTGGTTTGGTTGTTCAATTGTGTCTGACTGTTGCGATTCCATGGACTGAAGCCTGCCAGGCTCCTCTGTCCATGGAGTTCTCCAGGAAAGAATACTGGAGTGGGTTGCCATTTCTGAGACTGGAGGGAATAACGAATCAAGTGGGAGAAAGGGTTAGGGAATAAAAGTAGAGATAAGGAGATGATGATACTGTCTAAAAGGAATCTGATTGATAAATGAATAATATCATTGCAAAGTTGTGTCTTCATAATTTTGGATTTCTGTAACTTCCTCCTATTAACACCTTGAATATCATTATAGGAATTACCTAGTCAGAACAAAGGAATTTTATGCACCTGTTAAAATAATAATTATAAAAACTATATGCTTAAACAGGATGCACTCTTAGAAATGTAATTATCTATTGCTGTTGTAACTTTTATAATGACATAAGAAAAAAAAAGCAGAAATACTATATGCCAGTGTAAACTGTGGCTGAGGAGAGATACTAAAAGGTAAAACCAAAAATTGAGATAATTCTTGTGTCGTGGACACTTTTGGCCTTGACACTGGACTTATAACCTCAGCTGTTGCCACCATGAATAAGCTGATACTGGTCCTTGGCCACTCCGCGCTCTGCTTCTATGGGGGAGAAGGGGCTCTTCCTCCCACCAAGATGTGTCCACTGGGAAATTCCCCAAGTAGGAGGGTGTTCTCATGCCAGGACTTGGCCCCAAAAGACAAATGTCCATTGTAGTTGGCAAGTGGTTATGGAATTTTTTTGTCACGATTATATTCACTGTTGCACTGTATTTTTGAAAGGTAATGTGTTCGCATGATTGATATCTAGGAAGCATACAGATGCACACATAGAATGTTTTCCTATCGCTGTCTAGTTCTCTGCCTAGTTCCTCCCACGCAAAGTTTCTTGCATATCCTTCCAGAATTTCTTATGTATCTACCTTTTTTATTACATGAAAAGTACATTATAGCCACTGACTAGTATCTTGCTTTGTTAATGATTTTCTCACACATGGGGAAAACATCAGTCACAGAAAGCCTCCTCAGTTTTAGATCTGCATGGTCTTCTGTATCATTGTATCCCCATTCATTTAACCTGTATTCCCCTATTGATAGACACTGGACATTGTTTCTAAACATTTTTTGTTATCAGCAACACCGCAGTTACAAACTTATATACACATGTAATAATCTTTGTAAGAATTAATGCCCAAAGTGGAAACAATTCTGGGGCAAATGATACATATACATTTGCAATTTTGATAAATGGATCAAATTGCCCTGCAATGTACCAATTCAGTGTACCAACAGTATATGAGAAATCCCTGGTTCCCCACAGCCTTATAATTTTCAAGTTTTAAAAATAAACTTGCAGGTCTGTCTTTCCCTTTCCCTCTAAGCTTCTTTAAGTCTGTACCAAGGCAAAGAGGGCCTGGCAAGAGTGAGGCGTGGAAGATGGGAGAGGCTCAGGAGGCAGACTATGGGTGGCCTGGTGACGGCGGCGGAGGGAGAAGAGCTCGGTCCTGGTGCCACCCGCCCGTCCAGTCTGACCACGGGCCCCTCCCCTCACGCCACCAGCTCGGACCGCCCCGCTCAGGGTCAGCGGCCTGACCTCACAGCTGTGCTCCCTCACCTCCCAGGATTCCAGAGGGGAGCTGTCACCCGAAGGAATCGAGTCTGGTCTCCTTGGCACCAAACCACACACCTAGACCTATTCATAGCAAGATTGCACAACCGGCTGGAGAACAGGCCAGCCGGGTGTGGGGCGAGCAGGGCTGCTCCTCAGCGGGGCCCTGACCCACCAGTGCCCCTGGGCAAGGCTTCCAGCTCTCAGGGCAGCGCTGTCCCCAGAAGGGATGGGTGGGGCTGGAGGGGTGCCTCAAAGATCTGACTGGCTCCTCCTCCCAAGTCGGGGGAACTTGTTCCTCCAAAGGAAAAGCTCTGATACGCTCCTGTGGGCAGGTGCCCCATGAGGCCTCCTCCTGCCCTACCACCTGGGGTGGGGAGGGGTGGTTCTGCCTAGTGAACGCAGAATCCAGGAGGCAGGATTTTACAGAAGAGGAAACAGTCACTTTATGATGGAGCCCTTGTTGTCTCTGCAGGGACCTGGCATCACAGAGTTGGAGAGCACCACTTTGGAATTGGGCAGACGTTGGTAAGAGTCAGTATGCTCTTCACTAGCTCCATGATGATAGGCGAGTCCCTTAACGTCTCTGGGCCTCTGTTTTCTCATTTGTGAAATGGAAACAAGTCTGCCTGTGTCTGGGGTCAGGTGGATGACCTGAGAGGGCACCGGGGAAGTACTGCAATGTGCGTCCAGCAAGTCAGCAGCAAGCCCTGCGTCAGAAGTCCTCTCTCCTTATACACACTCCATTGGCCCACACCCCGTGGGGTGATGGCTTCTTATGATATAAAAACATAAAACACAATTCGACATATTAACGAACCCCATCGGTATAATTAGATTGCATAGTAATTAAACATAAAAGGTAACCAACTTGTAAGAATTTTCTGCTCTCATCTTCTTTGATGTTCTTCAGGATCTGTTGGCAAGCAGCCATGCTTGTGGTCCATGTCCTCCATGCTGTGTTCCACAGAATCATCATCATCGTCACAGAGAACTCAAATGTCATGGCAAGACTGGATTGGAAGACTTGTTTCTAGCCCAGGATCAGTCACTGAATGACTTGAGTGAGTCACTTCCCTCCCTCTGGGCATCAGTTTCCCCATTTGCACCATCCACTTCATGAACCCCTCAGACTTTATAAGTCATCAGGACCAACCTGGAAATTGAGCACACGCTTTACAAACCACAAAGCAGGTATCAGAAGTACAGACACTGTTTTGAGTCAGGAAACTGGCAAATGTTCATATGTTCACTTTCCAGAAGGGAAACTGAGGCAGAGTCCAAAGCAGCCTAAAGGTTTCTGGTTGCAACCATCCCTAAGTCTGTTTCCAAAGCCATGCATTTAAGGCAGTAAGACCCTGGGAAGATAGAGTACAGAGTGCATCCTAAGGAGATGGGGGAAAATATGGAGAAAGTGAAAAGGATGGATGAGGAAACGGGACTGGAGATGAAGGAGATGGAAGGGAGGAGAGTGTCTTGTTCTGTGGTGTCCACTTCAGAGGGTTTGGTGTGCCCTACACAGAGGTCAGCCCCACAACGTGTCTGGTTTTACGTGAGCCTCTCCAGTTTCTGTTCTAAAGAAGTGAAATGACACAAGGGCCCACAGGGGCCCGGCTGGAAGGTTTCTCAGACACAGACAGGAGGCCAGAGTGATCGCTGCTAGTTTGAAGGGTAGAGGAAATGGCAGCAGGCTGGAACATGGCCCTGGAATAAAGGGAAACTGTCCCCTGGGGCGTGTGTGTGTGTGTGTGTGAGAGAGAGAGAGAGAGAGAGAGAGAGAGAGAGAGAGAGAGAGAGAGAGAGAGAGAGCGAGAAGGAGACCCTCTGATATTACTGTCTCCAGGATGGGCCAAGGTGGAATTTCCTCAACAGACCACTTCCTGTCAGCTGGCCTTGTTGTGGCTCTGGTGGATGTTTGGAGGATTAAAGAGTATCTAACCGGATAGTCTGAGGCTTTTAATTGCTGTGTTTGTGTCTCAGTGAGTGGAAAGTTTCAGGCCTCCCCACCCCTACCCCTTGGCTATACCCAGGGCTAGCTCCAGCCTTGGAGCGGAGCTGCCACTTGGGCTTTAGAAAAGAATGGAGGGCGGTGGATAGGCACCTGGATTTGCCTGTGTAAGTGCTTTGCTTTAGATAAGGTACTTAAACTCCAGTACCTTCATCTTCTCATTTGCAAAATAGAGATGATAATGATAACCATATCTCAGCTTATTATCATGAGGATTAAAGGAGAACAGGCATGGAGACCACTTAGAATAGATCAGGCACATGGTAAGTCCCTGATGCACTTAGTTATGTCTATTAGTACACTGGAATTGCTCAATAAATCATAGATCATAGATTCTGTAATTAGGTTGCTAAAATGTAGCCACTATACCATGTCCAAAGACAAAGGAAATGTGCTCCTTGTATCAAGCGTATCAGAAAGGTATGAAGGAGCTTTCTAAAAATTCAGAGTCCTTGGATCCATTCCAGAAGTACTGGATCAGAATCCAATGAGGCTAAAAATCTTGCTTTTCAAGCATTTTCCATTTTCAAACATTTCCCAGCATTTTCAAACATTCCATTATTCTGAAGTATACTAAAGTTTGAAAATTCCCAGGTGTGTAAGGTAAGAATGCTCATCCCCTTGGGGCACCCTCTGTCGTAGGCAGAATAATGGCTCCCCAAAGATGTTGTAAAGAAATGTCTTAAAGAGATGGGAATACTGACCACCATACCTGCCTCCTGAGAAACCAGTATTCAGGTCAAGAAGCAAAGTTAGAACTGGACATGGAACAACGGACTGGTTCAAAATCAGGAATGGAGTACATTGAGGCTGTATATCATCACTCTGCTTATTTAACTTATATGCAGAGTACATCATGTAAAATGCCGGGCTGGATGAAGCACAAGCTGGAATCAAGATTACTGGGAGAAATATCAATAACCTCAGGTATGCAAATGACACCACCCTAATGGCAGAAAACGAAGAGGAACTAAAGAGCCTCTTGATGAAGGTAAAGAGGAGAGTAAAGAAGCTGGCTTAAAACTCAACATTCAGAAAACTAAGATCACGGCATCTGGTCCCATTCCTCTATGGCAAATAGATGAGGAAAAAAATGGAAACCGTGTGAGACTTTATTTTCTTGGGCTCCAAAATCACTGTGGATGGTAACTGCAGCCATAAAATTAAAAGACTCTTGCTCCTTGGAAGGAAAGCTATGACAAATCTGTACAGCATATTAAAAAGCAGAGACATCATTTTGCCAACAAAGGTTCGTCTAGTCAACACTATGGTTTTTCCAGTAGTCATGTACGGATGTGAGAGTTGGACCATAAAGAAGGCTGAGTGCCGAAGAAATGATGCTTTTGAACTGTGGTGTTGAAGAAGACTCTTGAGAGTCCCCTGGACAGCAAAGAGATCAAACCAGTCAATCCTAAAGGAAATCAAGCCTGAATAGCCATTGGAAGGACTGATGCTGAAGCTGAAGCTCCAATACTTGGTCACTGGTTTGAAGGGCCAACTCATTGGAAAAGATTTGGATGCTGGGAAAGATTGAGGGCAGGAGGACAAGAGGGCAAAAGAGGATGAGACGGTTGGATGGTATCACTGGCCCAATGGACATGAATTTAAGCAAATTCTGGGAGACAATGAAGGACAGGGAAGCCTGGCATGCTGCAGTCTGTGGGGTCACAGTCGGATATGACTGAGTGGCTGAACAACAGCAACGAAAGATGTCTATGTCCCAGTGCCTGGAAACTGACTGTCTTAGATTATATGGCAAGGGAGAATTTAAGTTGCTAATTAACAGATTTCAGAATAAGAAGATTATCTCCCCAATGTAATCACAAGTGTTCTTACATGGAGTAGACGTAGACAGAAGAGTTGGAACCAGAGAGACAGTGTTCTGAGGAGGACTCCTCTGACTTTGAAGATGGAGGAAGGGCCACCAGTCAAGGAATGAGGACAGCCTCCAGAAGCTGAAAAAGGCAAGAAAGAGATTCTCATCTAGCACCCTCAGAAGGAATGCAACCCTCTTTGACTTCAGCCTGTGAAACCCAACCTGGGCTTCTAACCTCCAGAATCATCAGGATAATAAAATGGTGTTATTTTAAGCCACTAAGCTTGTGGTGACGTCACAGCAGCAACAGGAAGCAAATGTGTCCTCTTCGACCAGGTTGGACTCATGTCACTAGATCTGGAAGACCCAAGAGGTCCAGCCGTGGGCTAGAGTGGGCGCCCGTGGCTGAGAGGAACGGCAGGGGACGGGGGATAGGTTGCCTGTTTCATAGGCTGTCTTCATGGCTTGGCTGACCCGCAACCACACACACACACACACACACACACACACACACACACACACACACACACACACACACACACACACACACACACACACACACACACACACACACACCCAGAGACCCAAAGGACCTCAACCAAGAGGGCCTGAAGCACATGAACGTGTGCTATTGGTTCTGCTCAGATCCTGAGGAAATGAAAAGGAGTGTGGCGGATCCTCCCCTAATTCTCTGGAGCTGGACAAAGGGAGGTTCTCACACCCACACCCTCACCGAGATGGGGCCACTGCCTGGCTTCCTTCTCTCCCCAGGCTCTTCCTGCAGTGGGCCAGCCTTAGCTAGGCCTTCCTCCTTCTCTTGCCCTCCTGCCCTCCACCCTGCCGTCCTCAGCCCCCTGCTCTCCAAGCTGCTGGGACCTACTGACAGGCACTGTGCTGACCGTCTGACACATGCCATCTCTTCTTCCTGATTTCTTTATAAAAATTTAAAAACATACAGAAAACTTGAAAAAGTGATTACCCACGTGCCTGTCACTTAGATTCAACAATGCCTAACATATGCCATATTTGCTTTATATACTTATATATCAGGTGTATGTGTGTGTGTGTGTGCATGCATGTGTTTCTTTTTACCAAATCTTCTGAATATTCAGCCATCACAACTCTTCCCCCTAAATGCCTCAGCATGCATCTTTCAACCCCATCGTTTCCTGGCAAAGTACAATTATCAGCTCTGCTTTACCCCTGAGGAATTTGAATGTAAGTATTTGAGATTCAGAGAAATGAAATGACTTGTTCAGAATCACACAAATGGTCAGTGATGGGATGGGGACTTGACCCAGTTTCGCCTCCTGTCTTCTGTGTGAATGGTTCTAGAGCTCAGAATTCTGGTCATCCCAGAAGAGCATGCCTCTGACTTGGAGATTCCTCCCATGAGAAAACTCAAAGCATTTCAGAGTAACAAATTTTCATCTTAACAGTATCCTCTTAAGGTGAGAGCCACCACTTGCCAAGAAGTGAGGTAAATTCTAAGACGGCAGATTGTGGGAAAAGATGTTCAGGGTGCAGGCCCCAGAGGCGGAGCCCACTGCCAGTAGGCTGAACACCAGTAACAGCATGGAGCAACCCCCTGACGTCCCTGAGTGACCGCCCATGTCAGATCCCTTAAAGCAGGAGACTGGTGAACTGTCCCGATTTTATGGTGGAAACACAAAAGCATAAAGGGGACCTGCTCACAAAAGAATTTAGTTCTCAAATAATGAAGAAAGGCCTAATAGTGTGGGCCTCCAAGTCTGGGCTGTTAACTACCTGAACCAAAATAACCTGGAAAACTTGTTCGGAATGAGACCCCCAGGTTGACCCTAGATCCAGGGAATCATATCAGCTGGGGGTGGGATCCTGGACTCATAATACCTTCCCCAGGCCACTGCTAACCAATTTGAGGTAGGGAAGCCATGGCCTGACCCCTAGACACCACCCTGCCCCTCGCTGTACCACACAGCATGGTACTACACTACCACTGGGCTCCCTGCCGAACTGCTCTCCTTTCTCAATGATCCTTTTGTAAAACATCTCAGTGGTTTACTTTTTAATTTTTAATAATCTGTCTTATCTACAGTAAAATTCACTCTGTGTGTACACAGTTCTGAGTCCTCTAGCCACCATCATAATCAAGATGCAGAATAGTTCCATCGCCCCAGCAGGAACTCCTCCATGCTCCCGGTACCCTTCTAGTCAAACCCCTCCTGAGCACTTGTCCCTGGTGACCACTGGTCTGGTCCCATCTCTGTAGTTCTGCCTCCCCCAGAATGTCACTTGCATGGAATTATACAATACACAGCCTTTGGAGTTTGGCCTCTTTCACTTGGCATAAAGTATTTATGATAGGTAACATCATCATGTTATAAGCATAACATTCATATAAGCAACAAAAAGGAGTCCTTTTGTTGCTTATATGAATGTACCAGAGTCATTTATCCATTCCCCAACTGAAGAACATTTGGGATGTTTCTGAGTTTTCATGATAAACCCAATTATCTTAGTTAACTGATTGTTTTCCATGGGAGAGGAAAAATCTGTTATAGCGGCCATGTGGTAAGAGGGGATAAGTGGTGAGTTAAAGACAGTGGCTCAACCAGGGTTCCTGCCACTGGGTCACCTCTTTAAGAGACTAGGTTCAGTCAGGAAAACTTAAAGTTTGTCATTATAGTAAACCTCTGGTCCTCCAAAATCATAAAAATAACAGCTTCTGATGAATGCCTCACAGTCTATTTCTCACAAATGTTGGGGGTTGGGGGGAGGTCCTCCAAGGTCACCATCCTTCTTCGCTACAGTTTACAATGCTTTTGCCCAACTGGATCTATTTGATCTTCCAACAGGCCCTCGAGGAAGAAAGGCAGGTATTTTCACTTGCATTATTTTAAAGATAAGATTGTGGGAGCTCGAGGAAGCTGGTATTTATCCAGAGTCAACAAAGGCCCTAGGTTGGAGAGAAAACCTGGTTCTTCAGATTCTCAACTCAGTGTTCTCTGGCTTTAGAGTTTTACAACCTCTACAGATGGACAACGTGAGAGTGGCCTTTATCTCTTTCATCTGCGTGTTGGAGAATCAACTCTTGCTCAGAGCAAGTGATAGGATGTGCAGAAAGACAACAGAACAGGTTTGAATCATGTCTCTTTGCTGGCCTCAATGTTCTCATCCATAAGATGGGTGAAATAATTCCTACCCCCTACTGTGTCTGCACAGATGAGAGAGCCCGGAGAAGCTAATAATCCTGGTGGGTAAGGCATACGAGGGCTTTCCTGGTGGCTCAATGGAAAAGAATCCACCTGCAATGCAGGAGACCCAGGTTTGATCCCTGGGTCAGGAAGATCCCCTGGAGGAGGGCATGGCAAGCCACTCCAGTGTCCTTGCCTGTGAATCCCATGGACAGAGGCGCCTGGTGGGCTACAGTCTAGTCCAGAGGGTCACAAAGAGTCGTCCACGACTGAAGTGACTGAGCACAGCAGAAAGGCAAACGAGGCACCCCACAAAGAGCAGTACTTGCTAATTACTTGGTTTCTTAGGAGGAACCATAGAAGGTGCACACCACTAACTCTGCAGTGGGTGCCCTCCGCTCTCAACCCTGCGTGGGACTTCTGAGGTCTCCTTTTCCTCTGGCAGTGACGGAGGAAACCAAGGGGTTAAGGAGGAGGCTGGAAGCTGGCACAGCTGGGGCCCATTAGCTCCTAATGAGGGCCCAGCCCGGGAAGGAGGCCTTGCAGCTGTGAGGAGGGGCGCTGAGGGTGTCTCCTCAGAGGAAACTCGGGATGGAAATTTTGTTTTTCTTCATTCTGAACTTGGTTTTACACTCCAGAGGGGGAGTTCTTCGTGTCTGAACTTGGCGTTTGAGCCCTGACGCTGGTGATTTTCGTAGTAAATGGCTCGCTGCTCCCTATGGGGCAATATTGCTATTGATGTTGGGCCAGGGTGGTTAGGAAACGGGATCTTCCAAATGGGGACTCTGTGGTCTGGCCACACGGAGCTGCCTTCTCCACAAGCAGGGCTGGGGGTGGAGACACTTAGCCCGCAGGGTGGGGTTTGAGGTAAAGCGGCCTTTCTCCTCCACCACTCCCCTCCCTGCCCCCTTCTCCGCATTACCATTATTATTACTATTATTATTGCCCCAGCGTTACCTGCTTTCTGGCCTCAGGCTCCACCAGGAGAGGGGGCTGAGTTAGGAACACCTAGGCTGGAGGAGCCTCCTCAGAGCAGAAAAGGGGGAGACCAGGGTGCCGACAGGTCCCTGCTGAATGAAGAGTGTTTTCTGGCTGCCTGTCCGTCTCCCACGGCACAGGCCCCCTGACCAGACCCTTAGTGGAGAAGCGGGGGAAAGAGCCGCGGACAGGCCTGGAGAAGGCCTGGACACCCTCATCCTCTCGGGGAGGCCTTCCTTGACTGCCAGGCAGCCGTGGGTGCCTGTGCCATCTTCCCTCGGCCCCCATCCCCTTCTCCATGCAGCACTGGTCACACGACTGTAATCGTCCCTCCGTCTTGCCATTACTCGTGTGGCTGGCCATGCGCCTGCTGCAAGGCCACATGCGGCCGTGGGAGCCACCTCAAACATGCTCACGGAGTAACTGAAGGCGTTTGAAGAGAAGCAGGACCTCTAAAGGCATCCGCAAGAGTGAGCTGAAGGGGCCTGTGTCCCCAACATCACCCGCTCGGCATTTTGTCCTGCTGGAAAAGCCCTCACCGAGGAGTGCCAGGTAAGAGCCTGCACTCCTGCCCTTGTAGTTTGATTTCCTTTGAGTTTCTCCTTCCTTTTTCTTCCAACCATTCTGCAGAAGCAGAGAGTACGGGCTTAGTCTGAGGCACATGTGGCTTTTGTCTTCACAGCTGCTGTAGGCACTGTAGGTCTGCTGTCCCTGTGGGTCATCCAGACATGCAGACACCATCCAAGTGAGCACGTTCCCTGAACTCACTTCGCGTGTTCTTGATGGTGGCTTCACGCCCCGCCTCTTTGATGCTGAGGTCTGAGGGCTCCATGCCAATACAAAGCCAATTCAGTCCCAGGTGTTGCGGAAGGGAGGCTGAAAAGGACAGAAGCACTCAAGCCAGGTGCCTCCATAGTGGGGGAGGGGAGGAGATAGAGCTTCCATCCACGGTCTAGTCAGCAGATGGACAGCCAACGAGGGCACGGCGTGAGAAGAGCTGGGACGGGATGAAGGATGGAGGAGGTGCCCAGATGGAAAAGCCCATGACCCTCTGGACATGCCCGAGTTCTCACGGCCCACCCCTCTTGTTCACCTTGACTGGGGTGGTTAGTTGTCCCCTACCTGCCCCCTCAGCAGGCCACCGTCTCTCCTTCCAGGCAGGGGTGGACGGGAAGAGGCTCAGGAGCCAGTCTAACTGAGCCAGTAATACATTCAGTTGACTCGCAGAAGCTTTTATTTCCACGTATTCATTTGTTGATGTTTTTCCTCATCCTCATTGCCCAAGAGGATTGATTATGCACGAAACGGTGATGTGTATTCTATGATCTGCTTAGAGAATTACCTCAGTGTTGGCCAGAGCTTAGCATTCTTAGCCACATGGGGCTCGGAGGTGCAGTCAGCGGGACCCAGAATTCCTGGGCGTCCTGCGGGCAGGCGGTGAGCACCGTGCAAAGACAGGGCCAGGGTCGCCCACCCCCAGGCTGGAGTCTCCCTCTCCCTGAAGCTGGCTTCCCCCACTGGCTTCGTGCCCAGGGGCCTCCATGGGCTCCTCAGACCCCTCTCCTCTCAGTCCCCCCTTGCAAACCCCACTGCTCAGGCCGTGGAGGTCACTGTGGTGGGACCAGCCTCACAGCTCAGGCCAGAGAGAGGAATCCTGGGCCCTCGCTATTTTCAGAGCTAAAATTGAAGCCCATGGTTTATTTGCTCAGCACTTAATTAGACTCCAGCCCAGCGCAGGGCCGCCTCCTTCCCGCCCACAAGCGAAGGCCTGACCAGTGGGTTTGGGAGCTGACGCCATGTCACAGGCGGGAGGTTGGGGCCTGGAGTATTTTTACAAACTCAAGGCTGCGGAAAACAAACCGCTTGGCCCCCAGCCAGTTAGCCTAAGTCGGTTGGGAGAGGGAGGGAGCAGGAAAGCGTTATATCATCCTTCCTTCTTTGAACTGCATCGTAAATCTGCCAGACAGGAAACAGGGATCTGGAGAGGAGGGGGGAAGGGGGGCAACCCGTGAGGCTGCCCAGGTTACCAGCACCCTGGGAGCCTGGCTTCGGGAGGGGCCCTGCTGGAGGGGGAGGGGATGGGCGGGGTGGGGGTGGGGAGGGCAGGTGAGCGGGCACAGGGGTCATGCTGAAAGCTTCCGGGGTCAGGTTGGGATTGGGGTGCGTGTAGGTGCCTGAGGGTGATTGCTGGGATCTACTTTTTGTAGAGAAGAGGTTTTAGAGCTGGAAGGGATTTGAGAGACCTCTTTAATGAGGATGTTGAGGGCAACAAAGGAAAAATAAATTACCTGAAACCACACAGTTAATGAGACCGGAAGTGGGGACGGGGGTCTTCTGACTCTTAAGATGGCTGTCCACCAGGCCCCCTTCACAGCGCTGTTCCTTGGCTTTCATGGGGACACAATCAGGTAAAGGTAAGGCTCAAACCACTTGCAAATGCGTTTGGGTGAAATGACATGTTAATTCACATTAAGAGCTAAATAATTGATGTTTAATACTTTACTGGGGAGAGAGTTTGATGGGAGGTCCCTGAGCTCCACACTTCTGACCACCAGGATGGGGAGGCATCATCGTGTTTCTGACAGGGTTCTTGGCCTTCCCTAGTCAATAGAAGTTGATAAGAGGTCAGACAGGAAATTCAGGTAAGGCTTTACTGGGGCTGCTGCTGCAGTGGAGGGGAGTGAAATCAAGTAACACATTACCTTCCTTGCTTCCTGATAGGGCCGGGGAGGGGGTGCGCTGGTACCTTATGGGGTAAGGGTGGGGTGTGTCCAGGGATCAGGCCAGAGGTATAACTTAGGTAGTTTGCCTACCCATTTGGTGGTGGTGTGTGCGTGGGCTATGCTCAGTACGCTGCCCTTGCTCACAGCTTTTCAAAGTGGCGGTTGGGTTCTTGGTCTTCGTGCGACTTGTGTCCATAATTTGCCCCCAGTGCACACACACAGCTATTTTTAGTTCCATATAGTGTCTTTGTAGTTTGTTGCTTGAGGAAACATTTGATCAGGTGCAAGTACTAGGTCAAAGGGCCCCGGCTCCCAGCCTGTCTCAGTCTGTTTGTGATCAATCTAAGGCCATCTCAGCCTTGGTGTTTCTGGAAGGCATAGGTGAGAGGAAGCTGAGACCTGTGATGTCTCTCAAAAGATCTAGATACCCGTCTTGGAAGCACCATTACTGTCGGATTAAACTATGCTCACCCATGAAGTCACAGAAACTCCTATGTTTTCCAACTCTTCCTTCCCCTCCCACAGCACTCCTGAGGCTACTTCTTTAAAAAAAAAAAAAAAAAAAAATCTATTTATTTGGCTGCCCTGAGTCTTAGTTGCAGCATGTGGGATCTTCAGTCTTTGTTGTGGCATGCAGGATTTTTTAGTTGTGGCATGTGGACTCTTCCTGGAAGTATGTGGGATTTAGTTCCCTGATCAGGGATCAACCCGGGTTCCCTGCATTGGGAACGCAGAGTCTCAGCTAGTGGACCACCAGGGAAGTCCCCTGAGGCTGCCTCTTAAACGAGGAATCCAGTAGATGAGAATAGTACAAGCCCTCCCTGCACACTACAGGACCCTAAATTAAGTTAAACAATGGCCATAGCCAACATTTATTTACTTATCTTGCCAAGTGCTTCACTAGCATTACCTCATGTCATCTTGATAACTATTGTTATCATCATCCCCATTTCACAATGAGGATATTGAAGCTCAGAGAGGTTAAATAATTTGTCCAAAGTAATCCAGCTAGGACCAAAACTTGACCCAAGGCAGACTTATTCTACTGCCTATGTTTCAACTACTCCAGACTGCTTCTGCTGGTGGAAACAAAATTTTCTGGAGTATAGATGGGGCTAAATAGAGTTTTACCCAAGAGCAAGAATAAGACACACACCCTGTTTATTACTTTGGCTAGAGGATACTGAAGGATGAGGAGTATTTGGCCCTGGAGAGTGTCTGGCTGAGAGTGGAAGTTAGACCTCGATTACCATATTCTATGTTCTATGCCTGGTGTTTGGTGCACATTTCTGCTCTTCTGGGCAGATAACCTAAATATCTTCTTCACTTCTCTTTGGTATCTGGAGCCATCAATGTCATATCATTTCCATTTCATTCTTATATCTGTCACACAACTCATCTCCATGACCTAGACCTGCAATTATTTAGTGTCTGCGGAATGCAAAGGAAGCTGGTTCTTGATACCCAGGGACAGTTGATTTAGGCCCCTAGTTGTTTCCTCTTCACCTCCTGATACTTGCTTCTCTGCTACTTACATTCTGTCACCTCCACCAGGAAGCACACAGGTGGAAGGAAAGCATGCTCATTGTTAGTCTTTTGTTGTCAACTAACTTCGTTCCCACTAGAAAAAGACTAGTGGGGAAGTAGTTAGGCGTGTAGGTCACCCTTTTGCCTGTGCATTCCCTGTAATTCGATAGCCTAGGTACTGTCTAAACTTTTTTCTTAGTTGGGCCTTGACTGTGTTTGTGGAATTATCTGTCGTCTTTCACCCATGACCCACCCTTGATCAAATTCTGTAATTGAGGAATATGGACAGCACTAGAATTTCACTGTCTCTCATTTAATTACTGCATGTAAGGTCCTAGGACACTTCTTAATCCAGAGTAAACTTTCAGTAATTGTTGATTATTGTTGACATTGTAACATATTATTTGAAAAATAATACTCAATATCCAAGGCATCAATTATATTTGTTATCCTGAGTTTTTTTTTTTTTTTAATAGCAACTGAGATTGAGTTTTAAAGCAAAGTTTCCTTAAGGGCAGGAACCAAGGTTGATAAAATAGAGCAGTACTACTTACTGATTCCTTAAGGGGAGACTTCTGCTTCCAGACGTTACAGACTTTTATTGGGTTGGCCAAAAGGTTCATTCATGTTTTTCCATAACATCTTATAGAAAAATCTGAACGGCTTGTTTGACCAACCCAGTATCAGACCAGTTCTCCATGTGAGAACAAGAAAAACCTAGATTTTTTTAAAAACTCAGAATTATCTGTTTGGAAGCACTGGCGAGCAACTAAGACAAGGTCAAAGGTGGTAGAGAAAAATGAAACACAAAGAGTGAGTAGCTTAATATACAGCTGATTTCTCCATAAAGTATTTGGAATTTTAAATAAGTACAGAGATGCTGAGCGGCTGACCAGGGTTGTTGGAAATTCCACAGGCCTAAGGAAACAAAAATTGGGATTTAAGTCTTTCCAAAAGGAGGTGTTCTAGTAAATGCCCCAGTCTTTCAGCTGGAAACCTTGAAGGTCTATACCCTGGTAGTAAAGCTAGCCTGAAAACAGACTAGTACTCACAGAGACTGAAATGCAGATCTGAATCAATTCAATCAGATTTGATTGGGATTGATTTGATCGATGGATTTGAATAGGATATATTCTTCTAGCTATCTGCTTGCCAGAAACAAGTAGATTCTCTTTGGAAGAAGCTAACACCATCCAGAGCCTCAAATTATCATTACAATTTTTCATGCACAGTATATACATTTAAAAAACAGGCATGCCAGAAGATAGAACCGAATAACTGAAAACTAAGAGAAAAAAGATATAATTCAAACATATATGTTGAATCTCTTTTAAAAATAATCACATAAAAATTCTAGGACTGAAATTTAAAACTCAATGGAAGAGTTTAAAAGCAGATTACACACAACTGAAGATATGACTCATAAATTTGAATATAAGCCAGAAGAAAATATGCAGATATCACTATAATAACAAGATAAAACATTTATAAAAAGAGCCTATGATATATATGGCAGCCAGTGTAAACTTTGTGTAGTTAGAGTCCTGGAAGGAAAGGAGAGAGACAACGTAGCATAAATGATTTGAAGAGATAATAATCTGAGGATTTAAAAACTGACGAAAAAAACATGAAGTCATAGTAAAAGCGCTACAAGCCTTAAGCAGGTAAGAACAAAGAGAGTAATCATTAGGCACATAATAGTAAACTAGTGAAAACAACCAAAGAAAAAACTATAGAAGCGGCCTATGTTAAAAAACCAAATAGACAGCAGCAACAAAGCTATACTTTGCTTAGAGTAACAGTTGGGGGTGTCCAGCTGCTCAGTCGTATCCAACTCTTTGCGGCCCCGTGGCCTGCAGCACGCCAGACTTCCCCATCCTTTACCATCTCCAGGAGCTTGCTCAAACTCATGTCTGTTGAGTCGGAGCTCCCATCCAACCATCTCATCCTCTGTTTTTGCCTTCTCCTCTTGCCTTCCATCTTTCCCTGAGTGAGACTGTTCTTTACATCGGGTGGCCAAAATATTGGAGTTTCAGCTTCACCATCAGTCCTTCCAATGCATATTCAGACTTGATTTCCTTTAGGATTGACTGGTTGGATCCCCTTGCAGTCCAAGGGACTCTCAAGAAAGAGTCTTCTCCAACACCGCAGTTCAAAAGCATCAATTCTTCGGCATTCAGCCTTCTTTATGGTCCAACTTTCACATCTATACATGACTACTGGAAAAACTGTAGCTTTGACTATATGGACCTTTTTTTGGCAAAGTGATGTCTCTTCTTTTTAATACGCTGTCTAGGTTTGTCAC
The DNA here is from genome assembly GCF_963930625.1 of Muntiacus reevesi. Taxonomy (NCBI): domain Eukaryota; kingdom Metazoa; phylum Chordata; class Mammalia; order Artiodactyla; family Cervidae; genus Muntiacus; species Muntiacus reevesi. The sequence goes on along the minus strand of NC_089267.1, from coordinate 39,151,371 downwards.
AGTTTTTCTTAAGGAGCAAGTATCTTAATTTCATGACTGCAGTGATTTTTGAGCCCAAGAAAATAAAGACACAATAAGGAAATTTTCTAAAGAAAATATAGAGACACAATTTTCAACCAAAACTTTGAAAGTCAAAATAATAAAATGACATCTTTAAAAGGTTAAAAGAAAATAACTGCTAACCCAGAATTCTATGTTCAGGTATTATTCAAAAGTGAAATAAATCATTTCCAGCCAAATGAAAAACTGAGATGATTTATAGCTGGCTAACAGACACCAAAGAGAAAACTAAACAGTTTTTCAGGTAGAAAGAAAAGAATCCCCCAAGGAATCAAGAAGATACAAAAAGGAATATTACATTGTGTGTGTACACACACCCCACATCATATTTACCCATTCATGGATGTAGGCATGTGACAATGTACGCCAGACATGTGAGCTAACTTTTGTGATTGGACATGTAAACACATGTTCTCATCTTTGAAAGTTCACAACTTGAAGTTTTGTATGTAGAGGACTCACTGTAATGGCCATTCTGACTGTTGTGAGATGATATCTCACAGGGGTTTTGGTTTGCATTTCTGTAACTGAAATTAGTGATGTTGATCATCTTTTCATATGCCTGTTGGCCATTTGTATGTTTTCTTTGGAGAAATGTCTGTATAGATATGCCCATTTTTTTCTTTATTTAGACCTTCCCTGGTGGCTAAGATGATAAAGAATCTGCCTGCAATGTAGAAGACCTGGGTTCGATCATTGGGTGGGGAAGATCCCCTAGAGAAAGGAATGGCAACACACTCCAGTTTTCTTGCCTGGAGAATTCCATGGACAGAGTAGTCTGGTGGGATATGGTCCATGGGATGAAAGAGTCAGACACAACTGAGTGACTAATACACACACATTTTTTGATTGGGTTATTTGGTTTTTTTGATATTGAGCTTTTTGAGCTGTTTATATATTTTGGCCTCCAGTGCTTTGGCCACCTGATGAAAAAAGCATAGTCATTGGAAAAGACCCTGATTCCAGGAAAGATTGAGGGCAGGAGGAGAACGAGGCGTCAGAGAGTGAGATGGTTGTGTGGCATCATTGACTCAATGGACATGAGTCTGAGCAAACTCCAGGAGGTGGTAAAGGACAGGGAAGCCTGACGTGCTGCAGTCCATGGGGTCACAAAGAGTGAGACACAACTTAGCTACTGAACAATATATTTTGGAAATAAATCCTTTGTCAGTTGCATTGTTTGCAAATATTTTCTCCCATTGCATAGGTTGTCTTTTTGTTTTGTTTATGGTCTCCTTTGCTGTACAAATGCTTTTAAGTTTAATTAGGAGCCATTTGTTTGTATTTGATTCCATTACTCTGGGAGATGGATCCAAAAAAATATTGCTCTGATTTATGTCGAAGAATGTCCTGTCTGTTTTCCTTGAGGAGTTTTATAGTATCCAGTCTTACATTTAGATGTTTAATCCATTTTGAGTTTATTTTTGCATATAGTGTTAGAGAATGTTCTAATTTCATTCTTTTACATATAGCTGTCCAGTTATAGAAGTGTCCATACACTTCTAAATAATCTTTGGATAAAAAAGAGAAGATATTTTAGCTAAATTATAGTATAATATGCATTATATGTCATCAAAGCATGTATATAAGCAAACCATAAGGGATTCCATTGAAGTTGTGCTCGGGGGTTGGGGTGGCAATTTTTAATATGAAAAGCATACATTAAAGAAAGAAGAAAGACTGAAAATCAGTTACATAGGAATATATCTCAAATAATTAGGGAGGAAAAACTGAGCAAACTGAACCCAAGAATGTAGAAGAACATAATAAAGATAAAGGTGAAATATTAATAAAGTAGTAAACAAATGTACAGTGAGAGAACCAACAAAGCCAAAAGCTGGTTCTACAAAAATATCAGTGATATTGACAAACCTCTGGCAAGACTAATTAAGAAAAAAGAGAATAAACAATATATTAGTATAAGGAATTAAAAGCAACACCTCAGTACAGATCATACAGATGTATAAAAGAGAATCTCAAGACGTGATAAATGTTTCTGCCAATAAATTAGAAAATATAACATGGATAAATTCCTTGAAAGATACTGCACTAAAGCTGAAACAACGAAAAACAGAAATCTGAATCAGTTCAGTTCAGTTCAGTTGCTCAGTCGTGTCCGACTCTTTGCGACCCCATGGACTGCAGCACGCCAGGCCTCCCTGTCCATCAACTCCCGGAGTATACTCAAACTCATGTCCATTGAATTGGTGATGCCATCCAACCATCTCACCCTCTGTCATCCCCTTCTCTGCCTGCCTTCAATCTTTCCCAGCATCAGGGTCTTTTCAAATAAGTCAGCTCTTTGCATCAGGTGGCCAAAGTATTTGAGTTTCAGCTTCACCATCAGTCCTTCCGTTGAGTATTCAGGACTGATTTCCTGTAGGATTGACTGGGTGGATCTCCTTACAGTCCAAGGAACTCTCAAGAGTCTTCTCCAACATCACAGTTCAAAAACATCAATTCTTTGACGCTCAGCTTTTTTTATAGTCCAACTCTCACACCATACATGACTACTAGAAAAACCACAGCCTTGACTAGATGGACCTTTGTTGGCAAAGTAATGTCTCCTCTTTTTAATATGCTGTCTAAGTTGGTCATAACTTTCCTTCCAAGGAGTAAACGTCTTTTAATTTCATGTCTGCAGTCACCATCTGCAATGATTTTGGAGCCCCCCAAAAAAGTTTGCCACTGTTTCCCCATCTATTTGCCATGAAGTGATGGGACCAGATGCCATGATCTTAGTTTTCTGAATGTTGAGCTTTAACCAACTTTTTCACTCTCCTCTTTCACTTGTACCAAGAGACTCATTAGCTCTTCTTCACTTTCTGCCATAAATGTGGTATCATCTGCATATCTCAGGTTATTGACATTTCTCCTGGAAATCTTGATTGCAGCTTGTGCTTCTTCCAGCCCAACGTTTCTCATGATGTACTCTGCGTGTAAGTTAAATAAGCAGGGGGACAATACACAGCCTTGACGTACTCCTTTTCCTATTTGGAACCAGTCTGTTGTTCCATGTCCAGTTCTAACTGTTGCTTCCTGACCTGCATACAGGTTTCTCAAGAGGCCTGAGAATTCCCATCTCTTGAAGAATCTTCCCCAGTTTATTGTGATCCATATAGTCAAAGGCTTTGGCATAGTCAATAAAGCAGAAATAGAATAGTCCTATATATATTGAATCTATAACTTAAAACCTTCTCTCAAGGAAAACTCCAGGCCCAAGTGACTTCATCAATGAATACTTCAAGTATTTTGGGAAGAAATATAGCAGGAATCTTATATAAACCATAGACTCTCCCAGAGACTAGAGAGGGAATACTTAGTAACTTTTTTATGAAACCAGCTTAACCTTGATACTAAATCCTGACAAACACATTACAGGAAAAGATAGGAAAATTACAGATGAAACTCTCTTACAAACATAATGCAAGCATCCTATTCAAAATAATAGAGTAAAATATATATATATATTAGCCTAATATATATATATAATATAATATATATATATAAGCAAGCCTAAAATGACCAATTTTGAGTTTATTCCAAGAACATAAGGGAAGTTTAATGTTCATAATTTAATTGTGTTGCCAGATACATTTTAACCAAGTGATCAAAGTTAACGTTGTCAATAATAAGGGATATCATGTACCCCCATGTATCCCCTGATGTGATGCATTGGGAAGAGCACATCTTCTGTATAGAATATTTCCCAAAAACTCAAAGTAAGATGCTGTCAAAGGTAAGAGTGGACTGAGGAGATGTAACCACCAAATGTAATTAATATGGGCTCTTGGAAGAGAAAAATATTTGAAAAACTAGTAAAATCTGAATAAGTATATAGTACAGTTAAAAGTGCCCCTAACCCTTCAGCAGGCCACCACTGACCCACGCTTCTGCTGAGACTCCTGGACACTCACAGGCAAGTCTGGGTCAGTCTCTTGTGGGCTCACTGCTCCTTTCCCGGGGTCCTGGTGCACAAGGTCCTGCTGTGCCCTCCAAGAGTCTATTTCCCAGTCCTGTGTCAGTTCTGACAGCTCTATGGTGGGGCTAATGGCGACCTTCTCCAAGAGGGCTTATGCCATACCCAGGTCTGCTGCACCCAGAGCCCCTGTCCCTGCGGGAGTTCACTGCTGACCTGCACCTCCACAGGAGACACTCAGAGTTCTGTCTCAGTCTCTGAGGGATCCCTGGGTCCTGGTGTGTATAAGGTTTGTTTGAGTCCTCTGGGCATCTCTGGTAGGAATAGGGTTTGATTCTAAATGTGAATATGCCCCTCCTACCATCTTGCTGGGGCTTCTCCTTTGCCCTTCAGTTCAGTCGCTCAGTCGTGTCCGACTCTTTGCGACCCCATGAATCGCAGCATGCCAGGCCTCCCTGTCCATCACCAACTCCTGGAGTTTACTCAAACTCATGCCCATCGAGTCGGTGATGCCATCCAGCCATCTCATGCTCTGTCGTCCCCTTCTCCTCCTGCCCCTAATCTCTCCCAGCATTGGGGTCTTTTCCAATGAGTCAACTCTTCGCATGAGGTGGCCAAAGTATTGGAGTTTCAGATTCAGCATCAGTCCCTCCAATGAACACCCAGGAATGATCTCCTTGCAGTCCAAGGGACTCTCAAGAGTCTTCTCCAAAACCACAGTTCAAAAGCATCAATTTTTCGGCGCTCAGCTCTCTTCACAGTCCAACTCTCACATCCATACATGACCACTGGAAAAACCATAGCCTTGACCACATGGACCTTTGTTGGCAAAGTAATGTCTCTGCTTTTTAATATGCTATCTAGGTTGGTCATAACTTTCCTTCCAAGGAGTAAGTGTCTTTTATTTCATGGCTACAATCACCATCTGCAGTGATTTTAAGCCCCCCAAAATAAAGTCTGACACTGTTTCCACTGTCTCCCCATCTATTTCCCATGAAGTGATGGGAGCAGATGCCATGATCTTAGTTTTCTGAATGTTGAGCTTTAACCAACTTTTTCACTCTCCTCTTTCACTTGTATCAAGAGGCTTTTTAGTTCCTCTTCACTTTCTGCCATAAGGGTGGTGTCATCTGCAATCTGAGGTTATTGACATTTCCCCCGGCAATCTTGATTCCAGCTTGTGCTTCTTCCAGCCCAGCTTTTCTCATGATGTACTCTGCATATAAGTTAAATAAGCAGGGTGACAATACACAGCCTTGACGCACTCCTTTTCCTATTTGGAACCAGTCTGTTGTTCCATGTCCAGTTCTAACTGTTGCTTCCTGACCTGCATGCAGGTTTCTCAAGAGGCAGGTCAGGTGGTCTGATATTCCCATCTCTTTCAGAATTTTCCCCAGTTTATTGTGATCCACACAGTCACAGGTTTTGGCATAGTCAATAAAGCAGAAATAGATGTTTTCCTGGAACTCTTTTGCTTTTTTGATGATCTAACAGATGTTGGCAATTTGATCTCTGGTTCCTCTGCCTTTTCTAAAACCAGCTTGAACATCTGGAAGTTTGCGGTTCACATACTGCTGAAGCTTGGCTTGGAGAATTGTGAGCATTACTTTACTAGCGTGTGAGATGAGTGCAATTGTGCGGTAGTTTGAGCATTCTTTGGGATTGCCTTTCTTAAGGATTGGAATGAAAACTGACCTTTTCCAGTCATGTGGCCACTGCTGAGTTTTCCAAATTTGCTGACATATTGAGTGCAGCACTTTCACAGCATCATCTTTCAGGATTTGAAATAGCTCAACTGGAATTCCATCACATCCACTAGCTTTGTTCATAGTGATGCTTTCTAAGGCCCACTTGACTTCACATTCCAGGATGTCTGGCTCTAGGTGAGTGATCACACCATTGTGATTATCTGGGTCATGAAGATCTTTTTTGTACAGTTCTTCTGTGGTATTCTTTCCACCTCTTCTTAATATCTTCTGCTTCTGTTTGTTTCATACCATTTCTGTCCTTTATCAAACCCATCTTTGCATGAAATGTTCCCTTGGTATCTCTAATTTTCTTGAAGAGATCTCTAGTCTTTCCCATTCTGTTGTTTTCCTCTATTTCTCTGTGATGATCCCTGAGGAAGGCTTTCTTATCTCTCCTGGCTATTCTCTGGAACTTTGCATTCAAATGGGAATATCTTTTCTTTTCTCCTTTGCTTTTCACTTCTCTTCTTTTCACAGCTATTTGTAAGACCTTCTCAGACAACCATTTTGCCTTTTTGCATTTCTTTTCCATGGGGATGGTCTTAATCCCTGTCTCCTGTACAATGTCATGAACCTCTGTTCATAGTTCATCAGGCTCATTGTCTATCAGATCTAGTCCCTTAAATCTATTTCTCACTTCCACTGTATAGTCATAAGGGATTTGATTTAGGTCATACCTGAATGGTCTACTGGTTTTCCCTACTTTCTTCAATTTAAGTCTGAATTTGGCAATAAGGAGTTCATGATCTGAGCCACAGTCAGCTCCCTCTCTTGTTTTTGCTGACTGTATAGAGCTTCTCCATCCTTTGCCCTTAGACATGGGTATCTCCTCACAGCCGCTCCAGCCTCCCATCTTACTGGCATTTCTCTGACCTTGGACATGGGGTATCTCCTCTCCTCGCTCACTGCTCCAGTGCTGCGTAGCCGCCACTTGCTGCTGAGTGTAGCAGTAGATGCTGGGATCTTTTGAAGGAGGTCACCATTATCTTCATTACCTCCACCATAGTTTGGCCCCAGGTAAATAGCAGGGAGGGGACACAGCTCCACCCATCAACAGAAAATTGGATTAAAGATTTACTGAGCACGGCCCCACCCATCAGAACAAGACCCAGATTCCCCCTCAGTCAGTCTCTTCCATCAGGAAGCTTCCAAAAGCCTCTTATCCTTCTCCATCAGAGGGCATACAGACTGAAAACCACAATCACAGAAAACTAACCAATCTAATCAATGTGGACACAGCCTTGTCTAACTCAGTGAAACTATGAGCCATGCTGTGTAGGGCCACCCAAGACGGACGGGTCATGGTGGAGAGTTCTTACAAAATATGGTTCACTGGAGAAGGGAATGGCAAACCACTTCAGTATTATTGCCTTGAGAACCCCATGAACAATATGAAAAGGCAAAAAGATAGGACACTGAAAGATTAACTCCCCAGGTCAGTAGGTCCCCAATATGCTACCGGAGATCAGTGGAGAAATAACTCCAGAAAGAATGAAGAGATGGAGTCAAAGCAAAAACAACACCCAGTTGTGGATGTGACTAGTGGTGGAAGCAAGGTCCGATGCTGTAAAGAGCAGTATTGCATAGGAACCAGGAATGCTAGATCCATGAATCAAGGTAAATTGGAAGTGGTCAAACAGGAGATGGCAAGAGTGAATGTTGACATTTTAGGAATCAGCAAACTAAAATGGACTGGAATGGGTGAATTTAACTCAGATGACCGTTATATCTATGACTGTGGGCAACAATCCCTTAGAAGAAATGGAGTAGCCGTCATAGTCAACCAGAGTCCAAAATGCAGTCTCAAATGAATGCAATCTCAAAAATGACGATTGATCTCTGTTGGTTTCCAAGGCAAACCATTCAATATCATGGTGATCTAAGTCTGTGCCCCAACCAGTAAAGCTGAAGAAGCTGAAGTTGAACGGTTCGATGAAGACCTACAAGACCTCTTAGAACTAGCACCCAAAAAAGATGTCCTTTTCATTATAGGGGACTGGAGTGCAAAAATAGGAAGTCAAGAACACCTGGAGTAACAGGCAAATTTGGCCTTGGAGTACGGAATGAAGCAGGGCTAATAGAGTTTTGCCAAGAAAACACGCTGATCATAGCAAACACCCTCTTCTAACAACACAAGAGAAGAATCTACACATGGACATCACCAGATGGTCAATACTGAAATCAAATTGATTATATTCTTTGCAGCCAAAGATGGAGAAACTCTATACAGTCAGCAAAAATAAGACCGGGATCTGACTGTGGCTCAGGTCATGAACTCCTTATTGCCAAATTCAGACTTAAATTGAAGAACGTAGGGAAAACCAGTAGACCATTCAGGTATGACCTAAATCAAATTTCTTATGATTATACAGTGGAAATGAGAAATAAATTTAAGGGACTAGATCCGATAGACAGCCTGCTGAACTACGGACGGAGGTTTGTGACATTGTACAGGAGACAGGGATCAAGACTATCCCCAACGGAAAAAAAAATGCAAAAAAGCAAAATGGCTGTCTGAGGTGGCCTTACAAATAGCTGAGAAAAGAAGAGAAGTGAAAAAGGAGAAAAGGAAAGATATACCCATCTGAATGTAGTGTTCCAAAGAATAGCAAGGAGAGATATGAAAGCCTTCCTCAACGATCAGTGCAAACTAATAAAGGAAAACAACAGAATGGGAAAGACTAGAGATCTCTTCAAGAAAATTAGAGAGACCAGGGGAACACTTCATGCAAAGATGGGTTCAGTAAAGGACAGAAGTGGTATGGATCTTACAGAAGCAGAAGATATTAAGAGGTGGTAGGAATACACAGAAAAATGATACAAAAAAGATCTTCATAAGCCAGATAATCATGATGGTATGATCACTCACCTAGAGCCAGACATCCTGGAATGTGAAGTCAAGTGGGCCTTAGGAAGCATCACTACAAAGAAAGCTAGTGGAGATGATGGAATTCCAGTTGAGCTATTTCAAATCCTGAAAGATGATGCTGTGAAAATGCTGCACTGAATATGCCAGCAAATTTGGAAAACTCAGCAGTGGCCACAGGACTGGAAAAGATCAATTTTCATTCCAATCCCAAAGAAAGACAATGCTCAAACTATCCCACAATTGCACTCATCTCACACGCTAGTAATGCTCACAATTCTCCAAAGCCAAGCTTCAGCAATATGTGAACCGTGAACTTCCAGATGTTCAAGCTGGTTTTAGAAAAGGCAGAGGAACCAGATATCAAATTGCCAACATCTGCTGGATCATCAAAAAAGCAAAAGAGTTCCAGGAAAACATTTATTTCTGCTTTATTGACTATGCCAAAGCCTTTGACTGTATGGATCACAATAAACTGTGGAAAATTCTTCAAGAAATACCAGACCAGCTGACCTTCCTCTTGAGAAATCTGTATACAGGTCAGGAAGCAACAGTTAGAACTGGACATGGAACAACAGACCGGTTACAAATAGGTAAAGGAGCAGGTCAAGGCTGTATATTGTCCCCTTCTCTTATTTAACTTAGACGCAGAGTACATCATGAGAAACGGTGGGCTGGATAAAACACAAGCTGGAATCAAGATTGCCATGAGAAATATCAATAACTTCAGATATGCAGATGACACCACATTTATGGCAGAAAGTGAAGAAGAGCTAATGAGTCTCTTGATACAAGTGAAAGAGGAGAGTGAAAAAGTTGGTTAAAGCTCAACATTCAGAAAACTAAGATCATGGCATCTGGTCCCATCACTTCATGACAAATAGTTGGGGAAACAGTGGCAGACATTTTTGGGGGGCTCCAAGATCATTGCAGATGGTGACTGCAGCCATGAAATTAAAAGATGCTTACTCCTTGGAAGGAAAGTTATGACCAACTTAGACAGCATATTAAAAAGCAGAGACATTACTTTGCCAACAAAGGTCCATCTAGTCAAGGCTGTGATTTTTCTAGTAGTCATGTATGGTGTGAGAGTTGGACTATAAAGAAAGCTGAGCGCCAAAGAATTGATGTTTTTGAACTGTGGTGTTGGAGAAGACTCTTGAGAGTTCCTTGGACTGTAAGGAGATCCACCCAGTCAATCCTACAGGAAATCAGTCCTGAATACTCAACGGAAGGACTGATGGTGAAGCTGAAACTCAAATACTTTGGCCACCTGATGCAAAGAGCTGACTTATTTGAAAAGACCCTGATGCTGGGAAAGATTGAAGGCAGGCAGAGAAGGGGATGACAGAGGGTGAGATGGTTGGATGGCATCACCAATTCAATGGACATGAGTTTGAGTATACTCCGGGAGTTGATGGACAGGGAGGCCTGGCGTGCTGCAGTCCATGGGGTCGCAAAGAGTCGGACACGACTGAGCGACTGAACTACAGTGATGGTTAAAAGTATTATAGCAGTGCTAATTACTTGAGTTTCGATACTTGTCCTATTGTTACATGAAACAAGCATTAGGTGCACCTAAGTTCAGGGCACATGAGAACTCTATTTTTGCAACCCTTTTGTAAATCTAAAACTATGTCAAAATAAAAAAAGATAATTCAACTAATGTAATTTACTGCATGAACAGAATAAAGGGGGGAATCTTATTATCATTTTAATAGTTATAGAAAAAGCATTTAAATACAATTCAGTATTCATTCATTTTTTAAAAAAAATTTTAGCAAGCTAGAAATTTAAGGAACTCTCATAATCTTTTAATGGGTACCTATAGATAACCCTATAGCAAACAGCATGATCCCCCCTAATTTGAAAATGAGACAAAGATGTCAGTTATCACATCTATTCAGCACTGGACTAGAAGTTCATAGCTCGTGTGGTAAGGAAAGAAAAAGAAATAAGATATGAGGATGAAAAAGGCAGAAGTAGAACTGCCATTATTCATCAGCATCATGGATAATATACAGAAATGTATATGAATATGTCTGTATATATGTATTATTTATATAGATGTAACTATAGGAAGGAGATCCAAAAGAATATATTAGACTATATAAATTAGTAAAAGAATTTAGCAAGCTAGCTGGAGGTAAGATCAATATAAAAAATCAATTGTATTTCTATATACCAGAAATAATCAGAAAATGAAATTTTTGAATAATGTTACAGCATTGTAATAACAGCATAGAAAGCTTTGCATCTCCAGAGGAATAAATCCAATGGAAGATGTGAAACACCTTTGTGCAAGAGAATAACATGCCATTGAGTTAAGTGAAAGAAAACCCAAGTAAATGTTCAGGGTTTAGAGGGTTCAATATTGTACAGATGCTCTCTCAAATAATCAACAGATTCATTGTCTCAGTCAAATTCAAAGAAATTGGTAAACATATTCTAAAATTTATGACAATGCAAAAGGTCAAGAATGCCAAAGTAATCTTGAAGAAGTACAGAGGTGGAGACTGCACCAAAGATTGTCTGGATTTCTTTTAAAGACTGCAATAATTAAGGCAGTGTTATATGGTGTGAATCAGATGCTTAGATTAAGACAGAAGTGGCAATTCAGATCGGTGAGGCAAAGGCAATCTTTTCCAAATCATACTGGGTCATTTGGGTATACATATCAGGAAAAAATGAACCTTCATAAGTACCTCACACTGTCCACTAGAACTAATTTTAGGCGGACTGTGGGTTTAAATGTGTAGGTAAAATTTTATAGCGACAAGAAGAAACGTATTTATTTTTTATTATTTGAGGTGAGCAGCTATTTCTTTAAAGACATAAAGGTGCTAACCTTAATGCAAAAGATTGATAAGTTAGATTATTCTAAAATTTAAAGCTTTCTAAAATCAAAAGATATCATTAAAGGAGTGTGTGATTCCATTTACATGAAGTTTTAAAACAAGCAAAATGAATCTAGCATTATGGTCTGTGGTAGGCCAAATAGCATTCCCCACCCCCCCACAGATATCTACATCCTAGTCCCCTAAACCTGAGAATATATGACCAATATGGTAAAAAGTTATTTTTTTAAGATGTGATTTAATTATGGATTCTGCAATGGGGAGATTATCCTTGATTATCCAGGTGAGCTCAGTCCAGTATAAGGGTTCTAATAAGAGGGAGCAGGAGAGTCAAAGTTGCGATGTTGAATTTGAAGATGTTGGAAAGAGGTCATAAGTCAGGAAGTACAGTTGGCCCCTAGAAGCTGGAAAAGAGAAGGAAAGAGATTCTCCCCTAGAAGTCTCCAGAAAGAACCAGCCCTGCAGACACCTTTATTTATTTTTTTTAATTAATTTACTTTTGGCTGTGCTGAGTCTTTTTTGCTGACTGGGCTTTTCTCTAGTTGTGTGAGGTGAACGGGAGTTACTCTCTGGCTGCAGTGTACGGGCTTCTGATTGCAGTGGCTTCTCTTGTTGCAGAGCACAGGCTCTAGAGCACGTGGGCTTCAATAGTTGCAGCTCCCAGCCTCTAGAGTACAACCTCTATAGTTGTGGTGCATGGGCTTACTTGTTCTGAGACATTGGGATCTTTCCATATCAGAGACCGAACCTGTGTCTCCTGCACTGGCAGGCAGATGCTGAGCCAGGGAAGCCCCAGACACCTTGAGTTTTAACCCAGTGAAAGTGATTTTGGATTTCTACTCTCCAGAGCTATAAGAGAATAAATATATGTTGTTTTAGAGCCACTAAGTTTGTGGTAATTTGTTATAGTAACAATAGGAGAATTACTAGGTCAGAGTAGTTCAGAACACTGATTACCTCTAGGAAGGAGAGGAGGTGTTGTGTCGGTAAGAGGCATAGGTAACTTTGTTTCTTGTTCTGTGTGGTGTTTACATAATAGCAGGCTATTAAAGAGAAGCAGGATGCTTGGGGTAGGGCTCTGGCCTTTAAAGTTGGCCTCCCTGAGGACAGCCATATGCTTCCTCTGCAGTGGACCTTGGGTCTGATTCAGTGCAGCCAATTTTAGGTTATTAAGAGGAAGCAGGTCTGGTTCAGAAGCATAGGCTCTTCAGCTAGTAAATGAAGGCTCTGAGGATCCAAGCATCAGCCTTACAACTATACAGTTAAAAACACTGTGTTCTCCTGTGGGAGCAGTCTGGGATCTGGTGACCTGGTTGTCCCCAGCTTTAGTTCCAGGTCTGCACCTCACCAGCTGTGAGGCAGTGAGCACTGGGCATGCCTCTCAACATGTCTGAGCTTTGTCTGTAGGTGGGGGTACTATGACCACCCACGCGGGGTTGTCAGGGGAGCTGAACAGTACATATATACAGTGGAATATTACTCAGCCATAAAAAGGAACAAAATCGGGTCATTTGTAGTGATATGGATGAATCTAGAGTCTGCCACACAGAATTGAGTAAGTTAGAAAAACAAACATTGTATATTAATGCATATTACGGAATCTCAAAAAATGGCACTGATTAACGTATTTGTAGGGCAAGAACAGAGATGCAGACATGAGAAAATGGACTTGTGGACACGGTGTGGAAAGGAGAGGATGGGATGAATGAGAGAGTAGCACTGACATATACACGTTACCATGCATCAAATAGATTGCTAGTGGGAAGCTGTAGCTGATCCACGTTGTAACAGCAGAAACTAACACAGCATTGTAAGGCAATTATGCTCCAACTAAAAATAAATGTAAAAATAAAGTGATACAAAAGCACCAAGTCAAGTGTGAGGCACTGCACTATTGGTTTTGTCCTCAAAGGAAAAATAGCATAGTGCCCTGGTTACCTTAGTCTACTGCCAGAGAGATTTGTCTAGTGCGCTAAGGTGTCTTGGGATAGGATTCTGTGGTCAAAAAGGTTTAGGAATCTCTGAAACTCCACCTCCTTGGCCTGATTAACCTTCGATCATCCCTTTGATCACAACTGAAACATTGCTTCCTCAAGGAAGGTGTCCTGACATAGGACCTAGCACATACCTCCAACCACCCCACCCCATGGCCTCTCCTGCATGCTTCTTCTCAATGTACAAGGACACATGTGTTTTTGTATTATTTATATTAGTGTTTTTCCTTCTCTACTAGACTGTATGCTCTGTGAAGGTAGGACCTTGTCTGTGTTCTTCAATCTTATCTGTCTGGCAGAAAGCTCCACAAATCCTTTTTGTTGTAGGAGAAAAACTCTTCTTCTCAATTACATTTCCATTTTGTTGTTCTGCCTCAGTGGCCTCCAACTTCTCCACAAAATAAAACCTCATTGCCTCAATGATGAGGTTTTCCTCTTATTCCCCAGTGATGAAACTATTTTACTGACTTCTCCAGAGAGCTTCTTTCCCACTTGCTCTGGCTTTATTTTTTAATCTGTTTTAAAAAAATATTTCTTCCCTGAGAGTTCACCTGGTAAAGAATCCACCTGCAATGCAGGAGAACTGGGTTTGATCCCTGGGTTGGGAAGATTGCTTGGAGAAGGGAAAGGTTACCCACTCCAGTATTCTGGCCTGGAGAATCTCATGGACTGTATAGTCCATGGGGTTGCAAAGAGTCGGACACAACTGAACGACTTTCACTTAAAACTATTTATTTTATTTAATTACTTATTTGGCTGTGCTGGGTGTTAGTTGTGGCACGTGGGATCTTTAGCTGCAGCCTATGAACTCTTAGTGGCGACATGTGGGATCTAGTTCCCCAAACAATGATCTAACCCAGGCCCCCTGCATTGGGATCATGGAATCTTAGCCACTGGCCTATCAGGGAAGACACATAGTTCTGGTTTTAAACACACTTGATGGCCACACACACTGCATACTGCCCACACCTGGGGGCTGTCTTCACAAAGATTGCAGCATGTACAGTGCCCTCTGGAGTTGTGCGGTGCTATAAGCTGAGACCGCTCTACCTTGTCTTTTGTCAAAAGGTTGATTATTTTGGTCTGATTTAAATCTCTGAACCAGAGCAGGTTTCAAGGCTAATGCTTATCACCACTCCAGGTCCCCTTCCACTTCTGAAACCCTACACCCACTGAGTACATACAGAAACATGCTGGAGATTCTGGTTGGATCCTCTGGGGGATGTGGGGCACTCTGCTTTGCTTGCTCTGGTTTGGGTGATTCTCAGGTCAACCCCTGTCTTCCCCAGCTCCAGGCTATTCTTTCTGCCCAGGAAGGCCAAACCACCAAGGCCCAACCTCCTTCCCCTCCATAGTCTACCTCCTACTCATCCTCAGGCCTCGATATATAGGTTACTTCCTCAGAGGGATCGTTCCTGACAAATGAAGTTAATTTAGTTCACCCCACTATTTTCTCTCATGGCATTCTACACTTTTCCTCCAAGATGCCCATCACAACCTGTACTTCCATGCCTATGAGTTATTTATGTAGCGATTGTCTCCCTGGTAAACCATAAACTCCATAAGGGCAGAGCTGATGTCTCCTTTTTTCACAGCCCCATGCTTGTTTATAGAGCAGGCATTCCATAAACGTGTGCTGAAAGAAAGGCACAAGAAATGAACCAACAAATGAGCTTGCTCTCAAAACAGCTTTGGACTCTTGGAAACCTGCCTGGCTTGAAAATAACTCCAAGTCCAAGCAAAACTTAAGGAACTGTAATTTGAAGAAACAAATTGTGTCTTGAATTTGTCAATGCCAGTTCTCTGTCTATTTTGCTTTGCTTTTTCACCTCTCAGGTTCAGGGCGATCTCACCCGTCTCTAATCTCCTGGGGCATGTACTTCCCTTCTGCCCTGTAATAACAGGCTGCCTGGGGGCTTGCTGGGCTGTGGCTTGCGAAGTCCACAGGTGCCTTCTCCTCTCTGCAGCCAGAGGGGACCTTCCGGAGAGCAGGACTGTGCATCCGCCCTCCCTTGCTCCCCCAGCCTTTAGAGGCAAGCTGGGCACACATGGTCTTCCAGTCCTGTTGGAACAGGCTGACTGTTTGTTCCCTTGGTTCTGTTTTCTTTTTTTGACCCAAATTCATTCCTACTGGTAACAAAGCACCTCAAAAAGCATTTATGTAGTAAAGCTGGTAACAGGAAATGCCAGTACTTACACCCATACCCCCCTCAGTCCCTTTTTACCACCTCGTGTGCACCCCAGGCCTTGGTTCCAAAACTAGCTCTGTGGTGAGTGTGGCTAGATGGCCCCTGGGGGCTCTGGCATGGCCTTGGCTGCTCAGAGAAAACTCCTGGAGCACCAGTGACAGGTCAGGCCCCAGCTCCCTGTGTGAGCTCCAGCCTGGGCTCCTCCCTGGCCCCGTCCTGCACTCCACCCCCTCCCAGGGTCCTCACTTTATGTGCACACAAACCTTTGTCTGGAGCCTGCTTTGGGGAACCCAACCTCTGACAGTTGGTTTCAAAAGTGGGGCTGGGAAGCTAAGCACACTGGAGCCAGGGGTAAACCGAAACCACAAGAAGGGATCCGAGAGCACCTGCTGGAGTGAGCAGTCATCGTTCGCTCACATCCCATATTCGGGGTCACTTCATTTCATCACGGAGTTTTCACCATGGAGACTGGTTACAATTTATAGGGAAAACTTACAAGAGGCGCACTAGTTGGACCACTCACAGACCTCACTGTTACAACTAGACTGGAGGCCACGGATACTTGCATGACCCTCCTCAAGCCCTCACCCTCGGCCGGCCGGCACTGCTGCTGGCTGCTGCTCTGATGGGGTGACCCAGCCCTTCATTTGTGAAGAGTCTGAGCCCCGGTTACCATGGCCATGCCGGCTATGATTGCTGGGTCGCGGTTAACCCTGGGCGTGGGAGTGACCTCCAGTCGCCCTGGGTTCCGCACATAGCCCTGCCTGGCCCGTGGTAGCAGCGACAGGGCCTCCTCCTCACGATCAGGGTTCATTACCCCAGCTGGGGTGGCGGCTTCTTTCTTTGCCTGATGTTCTCTCTACAGCATGAGAAGCCCCCAAATGAACAAGTGGCTGCCATAGATTTAGGCTGAGTAGACCGTTTCTATGTCATCCTTCTGGAAATTAGGCTCTCTAGACCCACAGAACCCAAAGTTGTGACAATGGGAAGCCCAGGTTCCCCCAAATAGGTCACTGGCAGAGATGGCGAACGGGCCACTCCCACTCCTACTGCCTGTCTTCCCTGGTCTGTGTTTCAGGTTCCCGTCCCTGAGGGCAGGGAAGACGCAGGTGCACGCCCAGGTCCCTGGCAGGGTCAGCCTGAAGCCACCCTCCGTGAGGCTCTGCTGAGACCGCACCGTGGATGGACCTCCTCTCCTCCCCTGTACTGCTGCCCTTACTGGTTTTCTCTAGGAGCCTCTCCTTGCTAAATTACGTGTACCCAAAAGAGTCTGCTTCCTGGGCCAACCTAAGAGGGGCCTGGAAGTCAGGATGAGTGGGGTGGGCAAAACTCTCTGATTTTGAGTAGATGCAATGGACTGAAGCCAGAGCTGAAGGGAGGAAGTTTGAGCCACAGGACAAACCCTTGAACTGGATGTTGAGGGTCCTGCTCCTACTGCCACCTGATTGAAAATGGGAAGAAATATGGGCCTTGGCCCATATGGGGATAAAGCTTTAACTTTGAGCAATATAGAACAAATACTTTCATACAGTGTTCATAGCACATTTATTTACATGTGGTGAATTTCAAAGTCAGTGAAATTTTTTGCAGATAATATAGAAGAGAATATTAGCTGACCCTTCTGGTACCTTTCTCTGGCCAGGCACCCGTACTAAATATTCAACAGGATTCTCTCCTTTCATCCTTACATCCACCCCGTGCAGAAGGTACATGATTAGAAATTAGTCCCATTTTACAGATGTGGAGGCTGAAGGAGAGACAGATTTGCCTGTATGAGCTGGGGGGCCAGGATGAAACCCAGGTCTGTGCTCTGAACTGCCCGCTGCCCCACAAATAGAGACACACGAGTGTTCCATCTTTCCCCAACACGTCTGTAGAATGCAGGGTATTTGCACACACACACAACCCACAGTTTATTGGAGTTGATGAGAAAGTGCTACTTGGCTTGTCTTCCCAGAGAAGCTAAGGGCAGCTCTTAGCTCCTCTCATCCTACTCCTGTGCAGGAATTTGGCCACTGTTAGTATCAGTTGATATTTCTCGTGACTTCATTTGGCATTTTCATGAGGAAACTTGGCATTACTTGGCTCTTGGATGGGCAGGTGTGTTCTGTGCGAAGGCTGAAGCAGTAGCAGCAATGGCTCCCTTTCTCAGTCAGATGTTCCAAAGTCTCTCTCCTGAGGCCAGAGTCACCATTTAAAACACCCCTATACTTACTGCTGTTTTCTTTAAAAAAAAAAGGTTAACTTTAGACTCCTGGAAAGTAGTCTGTCAGGACTCTCTTGATCACGAAATGAATTTGAATTTGGTTTGGTGATTTGTGGGTCTGGATTCCCACTAACCCTGGTCTCCTTTCAGAGACCAGATGCCTGTGGAGTAAATGTCCTTGTTAGACTGAAAGCCTTGGGTGGTGAGACCTGTGTTTTGTTTGTTGCTAGGCATGGTCCCTGCCACATCGTAGGCTCTCTAGAAGTGGTTGTTGAATGAGCAAATGAATTGATAACAGACTCAGGACAGTTGGCGTGGTTCACAGTTAAGAGCCCAGGCTCTGAGACTACACATCTAGATCCAAATCCCACGGGCTGTGTGACTGTGGGCGGATGACCTGATTTTTCAGTGGCTTGGTTTTCCTATCTGTACAATGGGTGTGACATCAATATACATCCTTCAAGACTGTTGGCAGGCCTAAATGAGTTAGTATATGTCAAGAACAGAGAACAAGGCCAGGCCTACAAGAAGGATTCCTTCACTGAATTCCCCAGACTCTGACAAGAGGGCTGGCATCAACTCTCTTAACACTTGTTGCCCTTTCCTCAAACCATCATGGAGGAAGCAAGTTTTGTTGTATCTGTATTAGCCTGAAACCCCCTCATTCTCATTCCCCACTGCAGTGTCTTTGTGTCTGGAGGTGGGGTTGGTGGACTGCTAGATCTCACTGCACAGAAAAGTGCTGAGATGCTTAAAAAATCTTCCCTGCAAGGAGCGAGGACAGGATAGACTTTGTTTTTCTTGAAGCAAAGCTGACAATTTATCATTGCCTGTCAAAACCTCCCTCAAAGGCATCCCTTCTCAAACTTTTAAAACTCTCTCCCTGTCAACCTTGTCAGAATGACAAAGTCCAGAGTCATTCTGTAGAGAAGGGGGTGACAGGAGTGGGCTGGCGGCTGGAAGCCAGGTGCATAATGCTTTAGAGCAAGGAGGGAGGGGCAGCTGGGGCTTTCATGAAAAACAGTCTGCAAGCCACCAAAGACAGGCCGCGAAACGTTATCACTCTGGACCACTTTAGCTCAGAGGGACAGCTTTCAATAGTCTTAGAAAGCTACCCATTTCTTTGTTTATTCAACAAATCTTTCTGAGCATGTTCCATGTGCCGAGTGCTGGGGATGCAGAGATGACCAAGACAACATCTCTGCCTGCATTGGAACTTATATTCATTAATGTTTGCCCAACACCCACTGAAAATACTGCTCACACAGGGAAGTTCAATGAACCACGGCAGTTCCTCAGGGATTCTTTAAAACGAAGTTGTAATGTCCAAGGTTTTTCAGCAAGTCAGCAAGAATCACTTGGCTTCTTTGGTCATGAGGAAAATGTAACAAGAACTCTTGTCGTCATGTGTGAGTCTCAGTCCTGGCATTGGGAAGTCCAAGTCTCCAGTCAGAGTGTGCAGGACTCCATGCTCAAGAGTTAAGTCTTCACACCTCAGGATAGTCTCCACACACACACACACCAGAAAATAACAAGTGTTGGCATGGATATGGAGAAATTGTAAACTTTGTGCACTGTTTGTAGGAATGTAAGATGGTGCGGCTTCTATGATAACTATGTGGGGGTTCTCAAAAAATTAAAAATAGAACTCCCATATGATCCAGCAATTCCCACTTGTGGTTATATATCTAAAAGAATTGAAAGCAGAGTCTCAAAGAGGTATTTACACACCCATGTTCATAGCAGCACTGTTTACAATAACCAAGAGGTGGAAGCCACCCAGGTGTCCATCAGTAGGTGAACAGGTAAACACAATGTGGTTTATACAGACAATGGAATCTCATTCAGCCTTAAAAGGGAAGGACATCCTGTCACATGCTACAACACGATGAACCTAGGGGACATTATGCTAAGTGAAAGAAGTCCATCACAAAAGACAGAATACCATATGATTCCACTTACAAATGTGCTATCTAAAATTCAAGCTCATAGAGACAGGAGGATGCATGGTAGTTTCTAGGGGCTGGGGAAGAGGGAAGGAAAAGGAAGGTTGCTGTTTAATGGGTATGGTTTCAAGTTTGTAAGTTGGAAACAATCTGGAGATTTGTTTCACACCAATGTTAATATAGTAACACTGCTGAACTCTCCACTGAAAAATGGCTAAGATGCTAAATTATGTGTGTGTGTGTGTGTGTGTGTACACATGCATACATATATATAATCTAATTTTTTAAAACACATTTAAAAAAAGAATCTTCCAGTGGCCAAGGGCTATGGCTGCTGCTGCCTGGACCCAAGAAGAGGAGTGCCAGGTGTATGTGTGTGTGTGTGTGTGTGTGTGTGTGTGTGTAGGGGGCAGTGAGGGTGGTGGATGGAGCAGTCCTACATCCTGCTCCAAAGGTCCTGAAAGTCCAAATAACCTGGTCACTGGAGAGTCTGGTGGCTATTTTTACTTGGATGAGGTCAAGGTCACCAGAGGAAGTGAACTGGGCTAAGTGACTGGCACTTTTCCCTGCCCAGATCTCCAAGGTCCCCAAATTTTTATCACAGGAGAGGAAATAGAATACAGAGCAGGGAGAACTTTCAGGAGTTCAATTCCCAACTCTGCCTCTTGCTTAGGTATGTATCTTTTTTAGCAAGGTATCTGAGCTCTCAAGTACCTCAGTTTCCTCATCTGTAAAATGGGGACAGTAAAGGTAGCTCATTGGCATAAGGACTAAAAAGTCATTCTGTGGAAGCCCTCAGCATTTTGTCCAAGGTGCTGGTTAG
The DNA here is from genome assembly GCF_963930625.1 of Muntiacus reevesi. NCBI lineage: Eukaryota > Metazoa > Chordata > Mammalia > Artiodactyla > Cervidae > Muntiacus > Muntiacus reevesi. Next base: position 39,130,762 of record NC_089267.1, on the reverse strand, counting down.
TGTTTAGAAAACTCCAGTCTTCTTGACAGGGTGGAGGTGAGTATGGGAGAATTCATGTTGCAGTAAAGACCTGGGCATCTGGATGGAAATGCATTTGGTGGGAAAAAAATGTGGCTACTTCTGGCCAGGATAAACTGATGGCCTGAGCCAGCAGGTCCCGGGTCAGAAGTCAGAGTAGCCTCGTGTGCTCTCCAGAGCTATTTTGCTCAGCTTGGAAGGCTGCAAGGCCAGCCTTGGAGCTTGGGATGACAGTAGGATGAAGGACGGCTGGCACCTCCCCAACAATCTGTCCCCAGGCCTGTTTCATTTTCCTTCTCTGCTCACCCACACTGGGTGGGAGGAGGCAGCCCAGGTGTGTGGGGGGTGATAGGCCGCATGTGCAGGAAGCTGTGGGCACCTCAGGCGGGGCCCTGGGACACACGCCAGTTCTGGGGCCTGGCGCCTCCCATCCAGGCTCCTCTGAAGAGTCACCCAGACCAACTCCTGAGGATATGTTTTAAAACCGGTTCTTCCAGCCATTAACCCTGCAACTCCTGACAAAACACACACCCAGGCAGAGCCAATTAGGGTGGGACGGTAGATCAGGACTCTAGGAATTTGGTGCCAGCCTCCCCTGCAGGTCACTCAGGGGTTGGGGCCATGCCAGGCCTTGGCATCATCAGCTCAGAGCTGGGCAGCAAGCATGCACCACCTCCATCCATGCCTGCTTGCACGGAGCCCCATTTCCTTTGGGCTGCTATGGGAGTACACCCTCTGGTCTAGGGGCACCCAGGAGTCCTGCAGGGTAACCACTTTGTAATCCTAACACTGACGCTGAAGGATGCCAGTGAAAGATGGCTTCTTGAACTTGCTCTGTCTGTGGAGCCAGGCACTTTACATTCGTCATCTCTATCCTCACACCCATTCTGTGGGGAGGGTACAATTATTTATTCCCATTTTTCAGATGAGAAAACTGAGGCTTAGAAGTGGTAAGATGCTTGTTTAAGGTCCCCAGTCTTTAAGTGACGGAACTGGTATTTAAACCCAGGTCTATCAGACTCCAAACCCTACTTATATCCTTTTCCCCTTTCCAGCTCACACTAAAGATAAAATGGTCCACCTTAGCTAGTATATTTTGCTCTGCCTTCACACTTATAGGCAACTGCTAGTGTTGAGTGTTGAGGCTAAAAGTGGTTAGTAATGATGTTAAACAGTCGAAAACCTTAAAACCTCTTACCTAAAATAGGATCAGATCACTTTTTTTTTTCCCCAAAATTCTCCAATGATTTCTCTAGTTACCAGATGAAGTTTAAACTCTTTAGCTTGCAATACAAAGCACCACAGAGAAGACGATAAAATGCCAAAACCCTTTGCTCTTTTCTCTTTCAAAAGTAATCTTCAGTCTGGAGAGAAAATAAATAGCTCTGCTAAGTTGGGATTGGAGCCCAAGGTTGGTGAGAAAATGCCCGAGGAGCAGGAGAAGGTTGGAAGGGAGTCCCAGTGCCCTTCCCCAACCAGAACACCCAGCCCCAGGCCAGGCTTCAAAGAGTGAAGGGCTTAGCTTTCTCCAAGGCTGTTGTTAATCTTTCACAGACAGAGCAAAGGGGAGAGAGCTCCAGGGCTGGGCAAGACCCCTGGTTTTCCAAAAGGAGGACACTTTAGATTCTGTATACTGCATACCCACAGGTACGAGGGAACCCCAGAGAAACTTCAGTGTATGCCATTGAGCAAATGGTTTGTGCCCATTAACAATGGAAGCACAGATCCCTAAAGAGCTACAGGGTCCACTTGAAACAAACCAAGTCTCACCTCACTTCCTCTTCTAATAGGGCTGCTGAGCTGGTTGATCAGGGAAGTGCTGATGACGTGGTACATATCTGGATTTCAGCAAGCCAGCTGATAATGTCTCCCGTGACTTCCTCATAGTCAAAATTGGCGAGTTGTGAGCTAGAGGTGCTTTTATTTGGAAGACTGCATAGCTGATTAAGGGCTTTGTGCATAGCTCAGTTGGTAAAGCATCTACCTGCAATGTGGGAGACATGGATTTGATTCCTGGGTCAGATAGATCCCCTGGAAAAGGAAATGGCAACCCACTCCAGTATTCTTGCCTGGAAAATCCCATGGACAGAGGAGCTTGGCAGGCTGTAGTCCATGGGATCACAAGATTCGGTCATGACTTAGCGCTATCTTTTTTTTTTTTAGCTGATTAAACATGTAACCTGGGCAATGCTGAGTGATGGTGACTCCAAGGAGGTCTGTAGTGGGCACCAAGTCTCTGGCCCGAGCCTGCTATTTTGGGTATTTTTATCAATAACATCAAGGGCAGATGATGCAGCACTGGGAGAGATCATTAGCAACTTAGATGCAGAAATAGGACCCAGGCAGACTGAAATAATGGGCAGGATCTAATAGTTTGAGACTCATTTGGAATAAGTAGAAAGATCTGGATTTTAGTTTAACAAATCTATGACATGGAAAGTGAAAAAGACCCAGGGTTTTGGTGAACTGAAAGCTCTACTGAGTTCATAGGAATCAAGCCATGGTGAGGAGCTCACGGCTCCCCTCTGCCATCAGGGTGCTCTGTCCTTCCATAGGATCAGATCCACATGTCATCTGGCCACCATCACTGGACAGGGTCTGGAATGTTCTGTGTCTTTGCACACTTTCACACCTCTGCACGCACTGTCCCCTCTCCTTGCCCCTCTAGATCACCTGATGGACTCCTAGTCACTCTTCAAGACCCAGATCAGCAGCTCCGCCTGAGTGGAGCCTCTCAGGACCCTGAGGACCCAGTCGCAGAGTCCTCGCTCCTCTGTGCCCCCTCACTCAGCACATTTCCCTCCGGTGACCAGTTCTCCTGCTGCCTCCTTCACGGGACTGTGCACTCCCTGAGGGCCAGGGCCCTCTCATGCCCGACAGATATTTGCAGAGAAGGTCTGGCTGTCGCCAAAGTTAACCCTGTCTTCTGCTGTGCTTGTATAGGGGTGACGGGCAGAAAAGATTTCCTAATTCTGCTCACATGGCGCAGTTTGGACAACTTGAATGTGGATTTCAGTTCTGGGTCCATCACTTCAAAGGAGACAATGAAACAGGATGGAGGGACCCCACTGAGGAGCAAGCTGGGTGGTCAGGAGAGCAGAAGCTCTGCCACATGAGGAAAAGCAAAAAGATGGTCATGTTCAGCCAGGAAAAGAGAAGGCTTAGATGAGGATGCAAAAACTGTCTTTTTAAATGTGCAAGAGAATGACAGCAAGTGGTCTCTCTCTGTCCAAGGGAGGGAGTGGGGAGTAGGGAGGTCAGAGTCTTCTCCAGGTACTCACAGAGTTATCACAGAGTAGGTTGTAGGATAGGACATGGATAAGAGCATGACTTGAAACTCCTGAGCCTGAATTCCAGCTGTGCCTTGGGCAAGTTGCCTCATCTCTTTGTCTGTTTCCTTATCTGTGAAATGGGATAATAACATTACCCAACTCATAGTAGGATTAAATGTGGCAATACATGAAATATGTTTAGAACAATGTCTGCCATATTCCATAAATGTTAGCATAAAAACCCAGTGCTGTTCCCCAAAGCCAAAGGGAGTTCTCTCTAGAGGACTGCAGGCATCAGACTCAGAATCCTCAACCCTACCGCTCTGCCTGGGTATGGAGCCCTTGTTCTTCCTTGGTCTGTGAGCTTCTGTGGGTCTGAGCCCACCTCCTCTTCCCTCTTTGCCTATAGAATCCCATACTATCAGAGCCCAACTTGTGCTTAAAGAACCAATCCACTCTGGCGCAGGAACACCCTTAACATGTGTAGGGGCTGTACTATAAATGACAGCCCCCAATACATGAAACTTACAAATCAAGCTAACACCTGCTGAATAGAACATGTTCTAGCCTCAATACTCAAAAGTTATACTTTCATAACCACCTGGAAGACCACATCTTCTTTATCCATTCATTGGTCAGTGGACATTTAGGTTGCTTCCATGTCTTGTCTATTTTAAATAGCACTGCAGTGAATATCGGAGAAGGCAATGGCAACCCACTCCAGTACTCTTGTCTGGAAAATCCCATGGGCAGAGGAGTCTGGTGGGCTGCAGTCCATGGAGTCCCGAAGAGTCGGACACGACTGAGCGACTTCACTTTCACTTTTCACTTTCATGCATTGGAGAAGGAAATGGCAGCCCACTCCAGTATTCTTGCCTGGAGAATCCCAGGGATGGGGGAGCCTGGTGGGCTGCCGCCTAAGGGGTCGCACAGAGTCGGACACGACTGAAGTGACTTAGCAGCAGCAGCAGTGAATATGTACTTGTATCTTTGCAAGTTAGAGTTTTTGTCTTTTCCAGATATACGCTCAGGAGTGGGATTGCTGAGTCATAGGGTAACTCTATTTTTAGCTTTTTAAGAGTCCTCTATACAGTTCTCCATGGTGGCTACCCCAATTTACATTCCCACCAACAAGTGTAGGAGGGTTCCTTTTCCTCCACACTCTCTCAGCATTTATTATTTGTACACTTTTAGATGATGGCCATTCTTGCCAGTGTGAAGTGGTACCTCATTGTAGTTTTGATTTGCATTTCTGTAATAATTAGTGATGTTGTACATCTTTTTATATGCTTTTTGGCCACCTGTATGTCTTCTTTGGAGAAATATCTGTTTAGGTCTTTAGCCCATTAAAATTTTTTAAAAATTGACTTATTTTTTAATTGAAGGATAATTGCTTTACAGAATTTTGTTGTTTTCTGTCAAACATCAGCATGAATCAGCCATAGGTGTACATATGTCCCCCCCCCTTCTGCACCTCCCTCCCATCTCCCCCCCATCCCACCCCTTTAGGTTGATACAGAACCCCTGTTTGAGTTCCCTGAGACATACAGCAAATTCCCATTGGCTGTCTATTTTACACATGGTAATGTAAGTTTCCAAGTTACTCTCTCCGTACATCTCACCCTCTCTTCCCTTCTCCCCATGTCCATAAGTCTGTTCTCTATGTCTGTTTCTCCATTGCTGCCTTGCAAATAAATTAATCAGTACTGTCTTTCTAGATTCCATATATATGCATTAGTATACGATATTTATATTTCTCTTTCTGACTTACCTCACTCTGTGTAATAGGTTCTAGGCTTATCCACCTCATTAGAACTAACTCAATGTGTTCCTATTTATAGCTAAGTAATATTCCATTGTGTATACATACCACAACTTCTTTATCCATTAATCTGTCAATGACATATAGGTTGCTTCCACGTTTTCAGTTCAGTCGCTCAGTCGTGTCCAACTCTTTGCGACCCCATGAATCACAGCACGCCAGGCCTCCCTGTCCATCACCAACTCCTGGAGTTTACTCAAACTCATGCCCATCGAGTTGGTGATGCCATCCAGCCATCTCATCCTCTGTCGTCCCCTTCTCCTCCTGCCCCCAATCCCTCCCAGCATCAGGGTCTTTTCCAACAAGTCAACTCTTCGCATGAGGTGGCCAAAGTATTGGAGTTTCAGCTTCAGCATCAGTTCTTCCAATGAACACCCAGGACTTATCTCCTTCAGGATGGACTGGTTGGATCTCCTTGCAGTCCTAGGGACTCTCAAGAGTCTTCTCCAACACCACAGTTCAAAAGCATCAATTTTTTGGTGCTCAGCTTTCTTCACAGTCCAACTCTCACATCCATACATGACCACTGGAAAAACCATAGTCTTGACCAGACGGACCTTTGTTGGCAAAGTAATGTCTCTGCTTTTTAATATGCTATCTAGGTTGGTCATAACTTTCCTTCCAAGGAGTAAGCGTCTTTTAATTTCATGACTGCAGTCACTAGTTATTGTAAATAGTGCTGCAATGAACATTGGGGTACATGTGTCTTTTTCAACTTTGGTTTCCTCAGGGTATATGCTTAGGAGTGGGATTACTGGGTTGTATGGTGGTCTTATTTCTAGTTTTTTAAGGAATCTCCATACCATCTTCCATAGTTTCTGCCCATTTTTTGATTGGGTTGTTTGTTTGTTTTTGATATGAGTTATATGAGCTGTTTGTATATTTTGGAAATTGAGCCCACATTAGTTGCATCCTTTGCAATTATTTTCTCCCAATTCATAGATTGTCTCTTTGCTTTATTTATGGTTTCCTTTGCTGTGCAAAAGTTTATAAACTTGATTAAGTCCCATTTGTTTCTTTTTGCTTTTATATTCATTTCCCTAGGGGATGAATCTGAAAAGATACTGCTGCTCTTTATGTCAAAGAGTCTTTTGTTTATGTTTTCATGTAGGAGTTTTATAGTATCTGGTCTAACATGAAGATCTTAATCCATTTTGAGTTTACTCTTGTACATAGTGTTAGATAACATTCTAATTTCATTCTTTTACATGTAGCTGTTCAGTTTTCCCAGCAACATGTATTAAAGAGACTATCTTTTTCCTTTGTATCCTTGCCTGCTTTGTCATAGATTAATTGACCATGGTATGTGGGTTTATTTCTGGGCTTTCTATCCTGTTCTGTTGATCTATATGTATATTTTTGTGCTAGTACCACACTGTTTTGATCACTATAGCTTTGTAGTATAGTCTGAAGTCAGGGAACTTGATTCTTCCAGCTGCATTTACCTTTCACAAGATGGCTTTGGCTATTTGGGGTCTTTTGGTGTTTCCATACTGTTATCTTTCTAATATGCCTTCCTGCCTTCTGGAAATACTTCTTGGACAACTGTATTGGGAAACATTAGACACACTGTGGGAAGCCAGTGGAAGGAGAGTTCTGGGGGTAAGAATGACTCTGGCCTCTGAAAATTATGCCAGCAGCCACTCCTTATTGCTGCTGCTGCTAAGTCACTTCAGTCGTGCCTGACTCTCTGCGACCCCATAGACGGTAGCCCACCAGGCTCCCCCATCCCTGGAATTCTCCAGGCAAGAATACTGGATTGGTTTGCCATTTCCTTCCCCAATGCATGAAGGTGAAAAGTGAAAGTGAAGTTGCTCAGTCGTGTCCAACTCTTCGCGACCCCATGGACTGCAGCCTACCATGCTCCTCCGTCCATGGGATTTTCCAGGCAAGAGTACTGGAGTGGGGTGCCATTGCCTTCTCCCTCCCTATTGCTAGAGAGCCCTAAATAAATATAACTTTAAAACTCTTGTTTTAAGTATTTTTAGAAAATCTAAATAGAAAGAATTCTCAGAGTCCACACCAGACTGCCATTCAGACTTCAAGAAATAGATTTAGATTGTTAGACTTAATCGGAAGCTGGGTAAGGCCAAAAGGAAATGCTTAATGCAAATAAATCCTTCCTTCTCTCTCCCTCCTCGTTTTTGTCCTTCAGTTCTCTATTAAAACTTTAAACCAATGTCTCCCAGTCAGTGCTGTTACATCGCAAGTTAGATTGGAGTGATTTGTTCCCAAGGCAAAGAAACCTGGTCTTTTCCCAATTCATGGGGTGGAGTGGGAAAGATGGAGATGGTGGGAAATTAGGGTCATGGTATAGCTTTCCTCAATTTTAAGAATTTTATATTTAGATTTTCTTTAAAATAGCCTGAAACACTTCTATGGACTGGAATCTAGGCTCTAATGTGAAGTGTGATCTGATTTATTGTTGATTTTACTTATGAATAATTGCAAGTGTGCCACAAAGTGGCAGGACTCCAATCTTTTTGCCCTTAAAACAAACTTCTGCCCTGTAGAAGGGTGTTGAGATGCCAGCTATGTACCACTCAGATATTGGTCCAGGAGGGGAGACACTGTGAGATGTGGTTATGGTGATCTTCAGCTTCCAAGACTCAGTCAGCCCCAACTCGTCTGACCCTCCATTTACACTGCAACACACCAGACCTGGAGATCTCCTAGCCCTGATCTTGGTTCAGAAAACATTGTTGCCCCAGGCAACAGAACTTGCTCCAGGTAGAATGACCCACATACATTTCAGAGGACATTGTTCTGGAATGACCTGGCAGTATAGAAAGGATTTAAGAAGTGTTTTCCTTGCCTGAATATATGGAGAGAGGCTGCCACTGGTGAACAAAATCTTCTTTCTCTCTAGCACTCCTTGAACGAACCCAAAAGGCAGTCAAGATCTATGAGTGGAGCGTTAAAGCTGTTCAGTTTCACCTTCTGAGCTTGGTCATGGCTGGGAGTCTGTGTTGGTCCATAGCTAAGGAGTGGAGCAGGGGACACCAACTCCAATTCAGGATGGAGAATCCCTGAACATTTCCCCTGGAGCCTGAGGTTGCCCACCCAGTGTTTGCTGATGATCTCCTGCATAGAAGAAGATGGCTTTCATCAAATTGTCACAAGGGACATATCTTGCTATGTGCTTTGCTAAGGACAAAATCAATTCCCTGGGAATCAATAGTTGGTGGCATTTGAAGATCCCATCCCAACCCCCACCTCATTACTCCAGGTCACCATGTTCAATATTTGCATCACAGCCAGAGAGGGGTTAATGGGATCCACATCTATCCTGTAGGCGATTGTCTTTTATCAATTCTAATAAGTCACCAGTATTGGCAGATTGCAGGCCAGTTTTTCGGAACAGCCAATATTTAATAGACTGCCTTAGATGATTAAGTGAAATGATTTCTTGGAGCAGTCCCAGATGTAGCTCTAAAAGTTGTCTCAGCTAATTATCTCAAAAGGAGAGAATCATAAAGCCCCTTGCAGTTTAAAGATGATTTCTGCCAAGATTAGGGATTCTAAATCTAGGCTCTCCATGCCCAGAAGGTCTATGGTGAGTCCCCAGTGGAACAGTGAGCAACTTAGGTTTACACAAAGTTGTGTGCGTTTATTGCCATGTTCATCAAATTGCCCAGTGAATCCAGGACACCCTACAGAGGCTAAAACTGCCGACTGCCAACCTGAATTTTGGGTGCTATTTGGTTTACAGGTCCATTTCTACAGCCTCCCAATTAATTTTTCATTTTGATCTCTGCTTTTATCCTCTTACTGAGGGTGGCCTTTATAAATGGACCATTGTACCAAAAAAAGCTACTAGCTGATTTATCAAACTGTTTTTGCAGCTAAGAAAGAAACTGTATCTTTTTTTGTGGGGAAGCTAACACCTCCGCTGCCAGTTCCTCCCCTCCTTGCCCGACATTAAGATATTCAAATCTAAACATGGAATAATGTGGCCATGTTCAGCATCTTCAAAATAAAGGCAAACCTGAGTTCCCCCCTCCACCCACAGATTATATTTGAGGTCAGATTTCCAAACATCTGAGGACAGTGTCTGTCTGTCTCAGTGGGATTACTAAATTACACTTGGCTTCCTGTGATGAGATGTTTCCCTCCCCACACCCTGGCAATTACTTGCCAATTAATACAATTGAGTAACCACCTTATGACAATTTTTCATTCTGAATGTCAGGTTAACATTTTCCTTACTCTCCTCGACCACGATTTCCTAAATTTTCAAGGCTTGGGCTGTCTCCCTTTCCCTTCTCGTTCAGCTTAAAACTGGGCGGGACTAGGGGTTGTTGTTGCTCAGTCACTAAGTCGTGTCCAATTAGTGACTCCTTGAGCTGCAGCACATCAGGCCCCCCTGTCCTTCACTGTCTCCCTGAGTTTGCTCAGATTCACATCCATTGAGTTGGTGATGCTATCTAACTATCGTATCCTCTGCTGTCCCATTCTCCTTTTGCCTTCAATCTTTCCCCAGCATCAGGGTCTTTTCCAATGAGCCATCTCTTCGCATTGCATGACCAGAGTATTGTAACTTCAGCTTCAACATCAGTCCTTCTAATGAATATTCAGGGTTAATTTTCTTTAGGATTGACTTGTTCGATCTCTTTGCAGTCCAAGGGACTCTCAAGAATCTTCTCTTGCACCCCAATTTGAAAGCATCAGTTCTTCAGCGCTGAGCCTTCTTTATGGTCCAACTCTCATATCTATACATGACTATTGGGAAAACCATAGCTTTGACTACACGTACCTTTGCTGGAAAAGTGATGTCTCTGCTTTTTAATATGCTGTCTAGGTTTGTCATAGCTTTCCTTCCAAGGAGCAAGCATCTTTTAATTTCAGGACTAAGAGTAGTGAATATTCATGTGAACATCTGAGTGAAAGATCTCTACCTACTTCCTTTCTAAATGCACCAGTAAGAAAGAGGGAGCTAAGGACAACAAGGGCTGCATAGAAAGCCTTCCAGATCTGCAAGCTGGCGTGTTTGTGATCCCTGATTATCTCCTGGCGCTATCTGGTGTCTGCAGAAAACAAAGCCTTCTTGTTCAGGAGTTCTTTACCACCTACACTTCGTTCCCCTCCAAGGCCCACCTGGAAGGGAAGTGAGGTGGGGGTGAGTCAGCAGCACCTGCATGGTGCCGTCCTCCTGGAGGAGCTTGCACCTGCATCTCTGTCCATCTTTCTCTTAGTGACTGGCTCACCTCAGGTGGACGCAGGCAGCCATGATGGCCTGCTACCCTAGTGCCAGAAGACAGAACTCCCGTTCTTACTCTACCACTAGCTATGTGACCCTGGACAAGTAACTTAACTGCCTTCCCCTGCTGTCAAATGGAGGCCATGATGCCAACATTACAGGGGTGTTGAGATGGTTAACCTGGGGGAAATGTAAAAGTGGGTAACATTCTATGTTATGTTTCTTCTCATTCATGAAATGGGGATAATACTACCTAACAATATATATTATATTATAATATAATATAATCCTGCTAAGTAATAGCCTACTAAGGACTGAGCTCTGTGGAAGGCTGCAGGGAGTAAATATGTCTGAATCTATTTTTTTTTAATGTTTGATTAAGATGTTAAAACCTTTAAGATTTGATGCTACAAAGGCATGAATAAAACTACAGCAGGCTTTCCTAAAGTGTGTCCTTTTGGGGGAAAAAAAAAAAAACTAATTGAAAAAGGGCCTTGAAGTCAAGTGTTTGGAAAACTCCATAGCCTGTATATTCCTTTTAGGGATTCACATCACATTAGTATCTTAAAGTCCTGTGATTTAAAAAGGATGTTTATGATAAGCTTGGTATTTGCACATTTATTTAATCACTTAAAAAAATGGACACTTCTATTTATGTCACACTGTTTATATCCCAGATTCGATGTAACACACTTTGAGAAATGTTAAATTACCCTATTCCTAATGTAACCTAGCCAAGGATTGGATGATACCAATTGCTGCGATAATTTTAGAGATAGATTTTAAACTGAATTGGAAATTAAAAATGGGGGTTTCTGTGACTATACACTTAGTCATCAGAAATTTTTTAACCTATGATTGAAAAAGATTGACTTCTTGCAAAGGATGGGTTCTGAATCTTCTGGATTCAGAAATACCTGCCTCTTGTTTAACAAAAAAACATCATCATCTTTGATGCATATATTTAAAATCTAATATATCTGCTAGAATCATCAAGGCACACAAGAAGGAAGTAGAGAAACCTTTATCCAGACATTCACATATTTTTTGCCACCTCAGCTGAAGCTGGGTTGGGATGTTTGTTTTGTCTCACAGCAGTGCACACTTTATCTTTACCCAAGGACAAATGCCTCCAGAGTTTCACATCCAACAACATATGTAAGAGTGTCTGTTGTTTATACATGCTCCCTACTACGCATATATTTTTCTTTTTAATCCTCAGCACAACCTTTCAAGGAAGGTATTTCTTCTGTCTTACAGTTAGAAGACTGAGACTAAAGTTGTTAGGTTAACCTACTTGTAGTAAGATGTAGAACTGAGTTTCAAAGGCCAGGTTGGCTCTCTGAAATGCTTGTATTCTTTCTAATTCTTTTATCACCTTCACTCCTCTTCCCCAAGATGCCTGAAGGTTTCTATGGTGGCATGATATCATCCTTCACACCTTTTCTTACCTCCGTAAAGTTACATCTGTCTTAGTGCTATAGACCAAATGTTTGTGGCTCTCTACAACTCATATGTTGAAACCTAATCCCCAGTGTGATGGTATTAGCATTTGGGGCTTCTGGGAGGGTATGAGGTCATAAGGGTGGAAGCCTCATAAACAGGATTAGTACCCTTCTAAAAGAGGCCCCAGAGAACTCTCTAATCCCTTCTGCCATGTGAAGACACAGGGAGTACACAGCTGTGAACCAGAAAGTGAGCCCTCACCAGACGTTCATCTGATGATGACTTGATCTTGGACTTCCCAGCCTACAGTGCTGTGAGGAATAATGTCTGCTGTTTAGTAGCTGCCCAAACTCTGGCATTTTTGTATAGCAGCATGCATGGACTAAGACAATTAGGAGGAAAAATCATCTGATCACGTTAATCAACACAGAAAAACCATCTGGTAAAATGCAGTGTCCATTCATGATAAAAACCCTCAGCAACTAGAAACTTCAAGTTCATAAGAATATCTACAGAAAACCCAATAACTAACATCTTACTTAATGGTGAAAGATTAGACTTTTCCCCTGAAGATCAGAAACAAGCCAAGGATGCCTGCTTTCACTTCTATTCAATGTTGTATTAGAGGTCCTAGCCATTGAAATCAGGCATGAAAAGAAATAAAAGGCATAAAGATCAAGAAAGAGCAAATAAGATTTTTCTGGTGGTCTAGTGGCTAAGAATCCCCCTGCCAAGGCAGGGGACATGAGTCCAATCTCTGGTCAGGAAAGATCCCATATGTGGCAGGGCAACTACGCCTATGTGCCACAACTACTGAGCCTGCTCTCTAGAGCCCATGCTTCCAAGGGAAGCCCCTGCAGTGAGAAGCCCAAACAACACAACTGGAGAGCAACCCCCTCACCAAAACCAGGGAAACCTCGAGCACAGCAACAAGACCCAGTGCAGCCAAAAATTAATTAATTAAAAAACATATTTTAAAAAGAGTAAATAAAATTGTCCCTACTTACAGATATTATGATTGCTTATATATAGAATCCCAAAGAACTCACAAAATAAGAACTAGTAAGTGAATTTAGTACAGTTGTACAACACAAAATTATTATAAGAAAATCAATTATTTTCTTATACACTAGCAGCAAAACATTTGAAAATGAGATTTTAAAAAGCAAGTCCTTTTATAATAGGGTCACAAAACATAAAATAGTTATAAATATAACTAATGAAAAATGTTCAAGCCTTCCATGCTGAGAACTATAGATCATCACTGAGAAATTAAAAATGTATAATGAAATGGAAAACTACACTGTGTTCATTGATTGGAAGACTCAATATTCTCCTTAAATTGATCTACAGATTCACCATATTCTCAATCAAAATCCCAGGAAGATCATTTGTAAAGATTGACATGGTTATTCTAAAAAGTATATTAAGCTGTAAAGACATAGAATAACCAGGGCTAACTTGAAAAACAAAAGTTGGAGAACTTACTCTGATTTTAAGACATCATATAGCTATAGTAATCAGGACAGTCAAGTGCAACTACTTGGAAAAATAGTTTCATATTCTCTTAAAAAATTAAATATCCATCTGCCAAATGACCTGGCCATTCTACTCCCAAGTAGAGAAATAAAAGAGAAATGAAAGGAGAGAAACAAAAACGTGTTCACAGAAGGCTTGTACACAAATGTCCATAGAAGCCTTATCTGAAATGATTCCAAATGGGTAATAACCCAAATGTCCATGATAGGTAAATGGATAAAGAAATTGTGGTATATTATATAATGGTATGTATGCTACTGTGCTAACGCTTAGATATTCAGTCGTGTTTGACTCTTTGCGACCCATGAACTGCAGTTCTTCAGGCTCCTCTGTCCATGGGATTCTCCAGGCAAGAATACTGAAGTGGATTGCCATGCCTTCCTCCATGGGATCTTCTGAACCCAGGTCTTCCGCATTGTAGGCAGATTCTTTACTGTCTGAGCCACAGGGAAGCCCATAATGGTATATATGGTTCTTAGCAAAACAAACAAACAAACAAAAAAAACATGAACAATCACTACACACACAAACATGGATGAACCTTAAAATAATTATGCTGACTGAAAGAAGTCAGTTACCTCCTCCTAAAAATACAAACAGTATGTTTTCATTTGTTTAAAGTTTTTGAACATGTACCCCAAGCTATCGTGACAGAAAGATCAGTGGCTGCCTCAGGATGGAGGTAGAGAAAGGAATAGATGACACAGAGGCACAAGGAAACTTTTGGGGGCTATAGAAATCAATGTTCATTATTTTGATTGAGGTGATAGTTGCATGGGGTAAACATTTGCCTAAACTCAGCAAGTTTTATAATTGTGATTTTTGCAGTTTATTGAATGTCAGTTACCTTAGGAAACTTGAAAAGATCACACCTGTCCTGGCCCATGTATTCAGAGCTTTTTCGTAGTTTCCTAAGAATGATATCATAATAAAATAACTGAGGGACTTTTGAGAACTTAAAGAAGAAGGACCATTAAAGGCAGGAAATTCTGTCAAGAAAATTAGACTCATTTTCTTTTTAAAGAGCATTCTTTGTGTGGGAGAGCAAAGGAGCGTGCCGACACCTGTTGCAGGGAATTTAGCAGGCCTTGCTGGGCTCTCATGGTGCCTGGTGAACAAGACCTGGAGGTGCGAAGGTGCACGGACTGCATGAAGATGTGGGTGGATGGCGTTGGGAGGTTGAATGACCCAGATGATGTGGATGAAGGACCTGACATCACCCAGAAGGGTAGTGTTTGCTGACAGCCATCTGCCACTGCTTGGCATTTTCATCAGTGACTTACATGAGAACATACATTATATGCTTGTTTAATATACATTCAGCAAGAAATCGATTGAGGCCTACAGTGTAACAGGCCCTGAGCTGGCCCTGCACAGATTGATCTTGGGAGGAGACTCCTGGGCCACCTGGACCTGAAACAAGAAAGAAAATCAGGGGGACATACATACTCACAAATACCTCATTCAAAAGCTTGATCTGATATGAAGAACTTGGCATACAAGAGAGAACATGGAGTTCCAGAAAGAGCTAGAAGGAAGGTGTGTGTGGGTTGGAGGACATGAGGTCAGGTGGCCAAGAGGTTGCAGGAGTCTGGACTTGGGTGGTTTGGGTTTGGCTCTGAGAGGAGGGCAGCTGTGGAGGATTAGAGCAGAGGCCTGACATGGGCAGACTTCCCACGTGGCGCTAGTGGTAAAGAACCCGCCTGCCAGTGCAGGAGATGTAAGAGACACAAGTTCAGTCCCTGGGTTGGGAAGATCCTCCAGAGGAGGGCATGGCCACCTACTGAGATGCCGAAGGCTAAGGAGTCTGGTGGACCCACAAGAGAGCGATCAGGGCCTGAGCTGGACAAGGGGTGGGGGCCAAGCACAGAGCCTCACTACTGTGCTCCCCACCTCTGGCCTCAGGCCCTGTCACAATAGCCTGTGACACCACCTTTTCTCCCAGGACAGTGGAGGCAACAGGTCTCCCGCCCCTTGTCCCCACCCCCGCCCTCCAGCTCAGGCTCTTCCTGTCCCAGTCTGTGACGTGAGCATCGAGTGTCTGAGCTTCTCTCTGATCGCCCTAATCTGTGTCCCTTAAAAAGGTGTCTGGATTTTGGTATCAGCATGTCTGGCTACAAATCATGACTCCATTACTTATCAGCTATGACTCTGGCTAAGTTGCCAAGCTGTCTGAGCCTCAGTTTTCTCTCTATAAAGTGGGCATAGAAGTATTGACATGTACTGTGGGCTTAGACTCTCGGTGGTGTCTGACTCATTGCAACCCTATGGACTGTAGCCCACCAGGCTCCTCTGTCGGTGGGATTCTCCAGGCAAGAATACTGAAGTGGGTTGCCATGCCATCCTCTGGGGATCTTCCCAGCCCAGGGACTGAACCCAGGTCTCCTGCATTGCCAGTGATTCTTTACCATCTGAGCCACCAGGGAAGCCCAAGAATACTGGAGTGGATAGCCTATCCCTTCTCCAGAGGATCTTCCTGACCCAAGAATCGAAAGCAGGTCAGGGATGCTGTTAAATATCCTGCCTTGTACAGGACAGTCCCCCACAATAAAGAATTATCCAGCCCCTGCACTGCAGGCAGATTCTTTCCCAGTTGGGCTACCAGGGAAGCCCATCAACATGTACACACTGCTGTATTTAAAGTGGATAACCAATATGACCTACTGTATAGCACAGGAAACTCTGCTCAATGTCATGTGGCAGCCTGGATGGGAGGGGAGTTTGAGAGGGAATGGATACATGTATGTGTAAGGCTGAGTCATTCCCCTGTTCACCTAAAACTATCACAATATTGCTAATCAGCTTTACACCAATAAAAATAAAAAGTTAAAAAATATCTGTCCCAGTAGGATTATTAAAGGATTTATACCTTTTTATTGTGTAAAATTTAGGCCTTTCCTCAGTTTTTGTCCCAGTGAGTCAGAATTGCTTTCTGGCCTTCATTTTTTAAAAATTAAGTATATACTTTTCGCCGTGTTGGGTCTTTGTTGCCGCACAGGGTTTTCTCTAGTTGGCGCATGAGCTTCTCATTGCAGTGGCTTCTCTTGTTGTGGAGCATGGGTTCTGGGACACATGGGCTCAGTAGTTGTGGCTCCCAAGCTCCAGAGCAGAAGCTCAGTAGTTCTGGTACGTGGGCTTAGTCGCTCCATGGCATGTAGAATCTCATTGGACCAGGGATTGGAACTGTGTCTCTCTGGCCTTCATTTTTGAGACACCAGGGCAGATGCCAATAAATTTAGTAAATGTTAAAGATCACTATTGGAAATGTTGCAAATTAGCCTCTAGTGCCAGGACTTCGCTAGGCAAATACAAGGTCCACTGTAGAACTTTGTTCTATTAAGATGGGCATCATTAAAGTCTTGAGGTGGAAAGGTCCTTGGTGGCCCCCACACTGAGCTGGGGGGACGTCGGGGGCACCCTCTTCAGCATGACACAGGCTGTCCCATCCCAAAGACTCTTGCTTAGTGGTTCTCAACTGGGGGATTTTGCCCTCCCAGAAACATTTGGCAATGTCTGGAGACATTTGGTTGTCATGTCTCAGGGATGATACTAGCTCTGGTGGACAGAGATCAGGGATGCTATGAAATATCCTACATAATTGTACAGGACAGTCCCACACAACAAAGAATTACCCAACCCCAAATGTCAATAGTGCCAAGATTGAGAAACCCTGGTCTAGTAAGAAAGCTGGATTAGAATTCCAATTCTATCATATATAGCTGTGTGACTTTGGGCAAGTTACTTAACTTGTTTTTACATCTGTAAAACAAGGATGATCGTATGAGCTAGTACCCCCATAAGACTGTTATGAGCATTAAATGAATTTGTGGTATGTGCAGTGTTTAGATCTGTGACTGGGGCATGGGGAAACCCTATCTAGGAGTTTGGTTTTGAACAATCCCTCATTAGAACCACCACTCTGAGGTCAGAGCTCTTCCCCCAGGGACTACCCCATCCCCAGGTAAGTCTTCTATTCCCTGGGCTGTGCATGCCCTTTCTCTGTAACTGACCCAGCTCTCAGACATGTTACCACTCTGGGCTCTTTTCTGGGAAGATTCTAGCGTGTCAGTGTTGAAATAAGCCTCTTACAATTGTACCAACAAGCCAGATGTCCTGGAAGCACAGAAGGACCACGCTATTACCTTCCTTATTAGATGAGCCCTTTGATGAAGGCTGTCTCTGTCAGGCTGCCTTCTATAACAAGAGCTGTGTGCTGCCACTGGCTATTTACCCTTTGACCAACTGGAACCTTCTTGCCTTTATTCTGCAGAAGAGGGGTCCTCAGGTACAGAGTGCTCTGGGCAGAAATCACAGAAAATATGGTGCTCCAATGACAAATGATGTACCAAAAAATAATTTTCCACTGAGCCTGAAAATTCAGTGACACAAACCCCCATTTTCCTTGAAGTGAAGTGGAGTTATTGAACAGGAAAGAACTTCTCAGAAAAGCCATGTTACCAAGTAGAAGAGCCTGACACCTGCAAGCCTCACCCCTCTCCTCCCCTCCCCTCCCCCGCTCAGATGGGTCATTAGTCTTAGTCACTGTTTTATCATTTCCTAATCCCCTCAGGGAGTAGCCCCTTCTAGATATGGGAGCTCATAAAAGATTCTCCTTGTCTAACAGCTTCATCCCCCTGTAGCCTGGACAGTGACTGTTTGACACATAAAAACTGGGGCCCCTGCTATAGTCAGCAGCAAGAGTAAGTTCATTTCCAAACTTCCCAAAGTCTCAGGGGAGCCCACTTAAGCATTCCTCCCATAGACTTCTGAGAAGATCTGTTAAGCAGTAATGGCTTCAATTTGGTCCAATTAACCTCACACTGGGCTAACTTCTGCCCTTAGCTGTGTGTTGGCAGCTACTGCTGATTCCAGGTACAGTAGTGGGCAGGTAACAGTGGAAATTAACTTGGTGGATTAAAGGAACAAATGTTAACCATGTCCTCCAAGCATGAGGGGGAACAATAACCTGCTGAAGCCTGCCCATCAAAAGTGCACCATCCACCCAGAGATTGTCACAAAAGCCAAATCAAGTGGAAATGAAGTACACGGCCAACTTAGATCATGAGGGAGGTTTGCTTGTTTGCTTTATGTTGTCAGGTGCTTTTTATTTGCAGAATATATTCAATAGCCATTATTTTCAGCTCCTGTAATTATAAGTCTGAGCCAGTTCCTTTCAAGGCATAAAGCCTTTTTAAAACAACCGCAACAACCCAGTTTTCTTTGGAACTTTCACTCTAAGTTACAGTTTCAGAGCAAGGCTGCCCTATCCAAGTGGGAAACCTAGAGCCTGCTGTTTGCTTTCTCACTCAGCATCCTTTTGGGTTCTCCTCCACATCCAGGATTGTGCTGTTCTTCACATGCCTTTGAATGGACATGTCTATTTCCCAGGGCTTCTCTGGTGGCTCAGTGGTAAAGAATCTGCCTGCCAACGCAGGACATGATGGTTCGATCCCTGGGTCGGGAAGATCCCCTGGAGAAGGAAATGCTAACCCACTTCAGTATTTTTGCCTGTGAAATCCCATGGATAGAGGAGCCTAGTGGGCTACAGTTCAAGGGGTCGCGAAAGAGTCAGACATGACTCAGTGACTAAACATCAACAACGACAATGGAAAATAGACTCGGGATCCAGAGTCCAACCCGAATTCCACAGAACCCTGGGGTGTTCAGGGGGTTGAGGGGAAGGCAGGAGAAGCTGAGCAAATCCCAACCTCTCTTCCTATTCAACCAGAGCACCTCCATTTCGATACACTTTTAACTTTTAAAGATTTTTAACATTTACATAGAAAAGTGCACCTGTCCTGAATGTGCAGCTCAATGAGATTTTACAGACTCTGTGCACATGTGGAACCAGTCCCGCTCCAGCAGCAGAACATTTCCAGCCCCAGGTGCTCCTTTTCAGCACTTCCCTCAAAAGGGGAGCCACGCTCTTGATTTCTGATACTATTTCATTGATACGTTCTACACATTGAGGCCTCACATAGGTTTTTAACAACTTTTTACTTTGGATTAATTATAGACTTATAGAAAGTTGCAAAGATAGTATAGCAAGGAATATAGAATTTTATATTCTTTTTCAATGTTCAAAATTTTTTTTCAAAAGAAGCTTAAAAACCAGTGGCTTAGTAGAAAATGGACAGGTTTTGGAGTTGGACCTCACGGGATTGAGTTCAAAATGCTTTCCTTTATCTTCATATAACCCAGACATGTCCTTAACCATCCTGAGCTGCAGATAAGGTCCATATTACTTTCCTGCGGCTGGTAGGTTTTAAAAAAGACACTGCGTGGGCACGTGTGTAAACTGGGGGACCCTGCATGGAGGTCTGGCTTCTCCGGGGCTCTCGGTGGAGAGCTGGGTGAATCGAGAGTGGCTCAACACCACCTGGCCAGTTTGCAGCTTGGTTTGGTTTCCAGGTATCATCGAGCACTCAGTTACCCCAGCTCTTCCATCATTCCTCTGCCTCCGCTGCCGGCTGTAGCATCTCTCCCCAGCTGGTCCTCTGGGTGGAGCGCCCAGCAGGTGCCGCCCAGGAGGGAGGCCTGGGGAGGGCTGACCAAGCAGGTTCAGGAGGCCGTATCCCATTCAGATTGCTGGGGCCAGGCTTGTCCTTGGTCCCTTACCTGTGAGCTGGCCATTGTGAAATCAACCCTACTTCCGTGCCACCTGGAAAGACCACCCCACTCCACCCCCCATTCTGGGGAAGGGTGTGACTCTCTGCTCACAAAAGAATTCCCACTATGGATGGGTGACAAAAGGCAGCCTCAAGGAGTGCCCTTACTAAACCGGAAGGCATCTGACCTGTCATTGTTGGGAGGGGACTGAGAGCGGCTTTCAGCCAACAGACCCTGAGTCATCCCAGAGATGAGCTGAGTTCATATGCCCCATCTCAGAGGTCTGAACCTGGGCAGGTAGGTGGGAGCCACCTGAGAGATAAACCCTGGGTGGGTGGGGTCAACCAGTGGTTACCAATGGACAAAGGCTGTGGGTCGGCTCCTGTCCACTCTGCCCGCCTCAGGCTGCACCTGCCACACTCCAGGTCAGAGAAGGGGATGGACGCTGAGGAAAGACTTGCTCCATGGGTTGCCTGCCATCGCTCAGGTTTCAGAGCACGGCCTGACCTGTTTTTGGAGGCAGCTATGCCATTCTAGGAGATGCCCCCTTTCCTTCCTTGGTGGTTAACTTTTCTGGGACATTTTGGGTGGCAGTCTTAAGTCTAAGGTCAGGAGGCTCCTGGGAAGAAAGGGCGAGGATGTGGCTGGTGATGATGAGTATAACAAGAGACAGGATGGTAGGGAGGAGCTTGAGCAATGTGGGAGAGAGGACTGGTCCTGGTGGGAACCTCAGACAGCCTGGACACCCTGTTACTTAAGATAGGTGTCAAATATTGAATTCCGGTATGAGCCATGCCTTGAGCTGAGTGCTTGGCATGTATCGTTGTCATTTAATCTCAATAACCCTTTGGAGGTCATTAGCACCCTTAGAATGTCCTTTAAGTGATTTGCCTAAGGTCATGTAGCTGGTAAGTGGCAGAGCTGGAATATGTTCCATCTGTGCAGCTCCAAACCCCTGTCTCCTTTCTCCCTCCCCCTTGTCTTCCATGGAGACTCTCAGCCTCAGCCTGTTCTGGAAAGGGTTATTCTCAGCTAACTGCCTTCCATGCTTATTGGGAGTGACTGACAACTGTTATACAAATACTGAGGGCTATTTGTATTTTAACGAGAGCCTGGGTAGCAGAACAACCACCAGCATTTCTGGAGACTTGTGGTTCTCAAAGTGAGGGTACAGGCATTGCAGTTTGCAGATGTTATTCGCCTTCATTAGCCCCTCTCTTTTTAGCTGACTCTAGAGGGCATCAGAATTACCTAGAGGGCTCGTTCAAACACAAATTGCTTGCCCACAACCCACAAGTGCCAATTCTGTAGTTCTGGGGTGGGACCCAAGAATTTGCATTTTTCATTTCCAGGTGCTGCTTGTGGGCTGTTCTGGGGCTCACACTTTGAGAACCACTGCACTGCAGCGATCCTGTAAGATTAGATGAGCAGGTGTTATTAACGTTTTCATCTTTCAGAGAAAAAACTGGACATGCAGGGAGGTTTGGTGACTTGGGATTCGATGACGGTTATCAAAAAGCAGGAGCAGGGCTTTAAAACCCAGTGTGACATCTTCTAGCTCAGACCGCTGCTTCTCGACAGGTCTGTGCAGCCCTGAGAGTCCTGCCGTGATGATCCCCCAAATTACATCAGCCACTCCTGGGTCATTCGGGTGACCACCAGGCCTCAAGTGCCTCCTGGCTCTCTGGGGCCTGCAGGCTGTGAAGGCATTACCCCTAGTGAGGTGGGAGACCTGGGCCTCCCCAGAGCATGTGACAGGAAAAGCCTGCCAGACGCCAAAGCCCACATTCACAGGCATGCAGACACATCACACACGTCTGTGTCTCTACACTGGTCTGTATCTAACAGCTTGCAGCAAGAATTGGCCAGCAAGGCACAGACCTTTAAGTGGAAGAGGCAGAGGTCTCGGATGGCCACAGTTAGAGATGGCTTTCAAGGCTCGCTTCTGGCAGAACTTTGGTTCAATGTGAAAATGATGATCTTGAAGTGGCAAAAAAGCTCTGCAGTTATTAATGCTATTTCCCACCATGTACCCAGTGCACAGGCATCCTCTGCCAATAGTGTTTCTACGGCCAAGTGCAGAAGCCAACGCATACCCGTACTAAATCTACCATTTAATCGGTGTTGGCAATATAGTTTCAGCAAAACCAGACACTTACCTAAGTGTCATAAAGTTTAAGGGGTTTTTATTAAATTTCATATCTAGCTTATATTTAGTTTGGATATAGTCAAGAAACATAGTGAAATAATTTAAATCAGTGATAAGAGGCTTGAGGGTTTGTTTTTTTAAACAGAGAGGCCTACTTCTTACGTTTAAGAAATTCTGCTCATGAGATAATAATGAGATAATGTAAGTGAAAGCTTCTCTAAACTGTGAAGTGCCATATATATGTTCATCTTTGATTGTTTTTTTCAGTTTCTTCTTTTAAATAACATACTTAAAAATTGAGGTATGGTTGATTTACAGTACTATATAAGTGTCAGGTGTATGACAGTGATTTGCAATTTTTAAAGGTTACACTCCATTTAAAGGTTATACTACATTTGGAGAAGGTAATGGCAACCCACTTCAGTACTCTTGCATGGAGAATCCCATGGACAGAGGAGCCTGGTGGGCTGTAGTCCATGGGGTCTCAAAGAGTTGGACACGACTGAGCGACTTCACTTCACTCTCTTCATACTTTATCACTGGAGTGGGAAATGGCAACCCACTCCAGTATTCCTGCCTGGAGAATCCCACGGACAGAGGAGCCTGGCTGGCCGTGGTCCATGGGGTCGCAGAGAGTTGGACACAACTGAAGTGACTAAGCACGCATACTCCATTTACACTTACTATAAAATACTGGCTGTATTCCCTGTGCTGTACAATATATACTTGTAGCTTATTTTATACATGGTAGTACTTTGTACTTTTTTTTTTTTAACTTTGTACTTCTTAATTGCATACCCCTATCTCTCTCCTCCCCACTTCTCTCTCCCCACTGGTAACCACCAGTTTGTTCTCTAGATCTGTGAGTCTGTTCCTTTGTTATATTCACTAGTTCATTTTATTTTTTGTATTCCACATACAAGTAATATCATACAGTATTTATCTTTCTCTGACTTATTTCACTAAGTATAATAGCCTTCAAGTTCATGCATGTTGTTGCTAATGGCAACATTTCATTCTTTTTTATGGCTGAGTAGTATTCTATTGTGTGTGCACATCTTCTTTATCTTTTCATCTGTTGATGGACACTAAAGTTGCTTACATATCTTCAGTTCAATTCTGTCTCAGTGGTGTCCGACTCTTCACAACCCGATGGACTACAGCATGCCAGGCTTCCCTGTCCATCACCAACTCCCAGAGTTTACTCAAATTCATGTCCATTGAATCAGTGATGCCATCCAACCATCTCATCCTCTGTAGTCCCCTTTTCCTCCTGCCTTCAATCTTTCCCAGCATCAGGGTCTTTTCAAATAAGTCAGTTCTTTGCATCAGGTGGCCAAAGTATTGGAGTTTCAGCTTCAACATCAGTCCTTCCAATGAACACTCAGGACTGATTTCCTTTAGGATGGACTGGTTGGATCTCCTTGCAGTCCAAGGGACTCTCAAGAGTCTTCTCCAGCACCATGGTTCAAAAGCATCAATTCTTTGGCGCTCAGCTTTCTTTATAGTCCAACTCTCACATCCATACATGACTACTGGAAAAACCATAGCCTGGATTAGATGGACCTTTGTTGGCAAAGTAATATCTCTGCTTTTTAATATGCTGGCATATTGTTGGCAAAGTAATATCTCTGCTTTTTAATATGCTATCTAGGTCCATATCTTGGTTATTGTAAATGATGCTGCCCTGAACACTGGGGCGCATGTAGCTTTCTGAATTAGTACTTCTGTTTCTTTCAGATATATATAACCAGAAGTGGAATTGTTGGGTCATCTGGTAGGTCTAATTTTAGTTTTTTGAGGAATCTGAATATTATTTCCCAAAGAGGCTACACCAACTTTCTCAGCAACAATGTACAGTGGTTTTCTTTCTTCTACATCCTCGCCAACGTTTGTTATGTGTCCTTTATGATGACAGTCATTCTAACAAGTCTCAGGTGATATCTCCTTGTGGTTTTGATTTGCACTTGTCTGATGATTAATGATGTTGAACATCTTTCCATGCACCCATTGTTTGTCCTTGTTTTTTCCCCCAGCTTTACTGAGATATAATTGACTTACAACATTATGTAAGGTTAAGGTGTACAAGGTAATGATTTGATATATGTATATATCACAAAATAAGGTTAGTTAACACATCTACCACCTCACATAGTTACATTTTGTGTGTGTGATGAGAACTTTCAGAATATACTCTTATCAACTTTCAAATATACAATATAGTATTGTGAATTATAGTCACCATGCTGTATAATACATCCCTAGAATTTACTCATCTTATAACTGAAAGTTTATAAAAACCTTTTTGCCATCTTCACCCATTTTCCCCACCTCCACATCCTTCCCTTTAGCAACTGCTAATCTGTTCTCTGTTCCTATGAGTTTGGTAATTTTAGATGTCACATATAATGAGAGTGTGCATATATATATATAGTCACTTAGTCATGTCCAACTCTTTGCAACCCTGTTGACTGTAGACTGGTGTAGCCCACCAGGTTCCTCTATCCATGGGAATTCTCCAGGCAAAAATACTAGAGTGGGTTGCCACACCTTCCTCCTGGGAATCCTCCCAACCCAAGGATCAAACCCTGATCTCCTGCATTGCAGGCAGATTCTTTACCATCTGAGCCACCAGGGAAGCCCAAGAATACTAAAATGGGTAGCCTCCTCCTCCTCCATGGGATCTTCCTAACCCAGGAATTGAATCAGGGACTCCTACATGGCAGGCAGATTCTTTACCAGATGAGCTACCAGGGAAGCCTATGGTGTTTGTTTTCCTCCCTCCTTACTGTTCTATCTGTCCTTTTGCAAAGTACTAGCTGACTGCCCCACCTACTTCTGTAATTCTGTGCTTCCCTCTCCTTGCCCCTCCCACCACATTCTCAGAGCAGAACCAGCCACTTTGCCCCAGCTAGGAGTGGTCAGTTCCATGGAGGCCAATTCCCGGGCTTGCTAAGGGAGGGTAGATTCTATCCTGCTAGACATGGGTGGGGCCTTGGAGGTCTTCTGGTCCCTCCCATGTGATATGAGGAAGTGAAACCAGAGACACTGGCCCTGAACTTCTCAATACCACAGAGGGAGTCAGTGCCAGGTCCAAGAATGAACTATATTGGGATTCATTTTCAATAAATTCTCTTTCCCCCATTCTTTCTGTTATACACCAGGATGGAAAAAGGAGCCAACTTTACTGGAGACTCAGGACCCATTTGGCAGGAAAGCACATAGAAAAGCCAGAGAATGCAGCCTGGGGAGATGGAAGATGCCAGTCAGGACTCACTAGAGTCTAGGAATGGAAGGCAAGATGGCAGAGGGCATGGTTTCTAGTGCTTAGAAAGTTTACCTGAAATGGTTCTGTGTTCTCAAGAGCTTCAGAATGAAGGCTAAGGTATCCTGTTAAAGATATACTGAGAGAACTCTTTCTCTTGGCAGAATTCTTTTTTTTTTTTCCCTTCTATTTTTACCCCTTAAAATGGGAATTTCAAAGGCTCACTTGCAGGAAGGGGAGAGGCCTATGAGGAGAAGGATCGTGAGTCACTGCAGAAAACCAAGGGCTTAGGAGGGGGAGGGAGCTGATGCTCTGAAACAGGGAAGATGAGGCCCTTTTTAGTCACAGCATATGTCAATCATTGCTGCGTGGCAAATGGCAGTGAACCTAGAAGGACTTTATTTCATACTCGAATCAGGAACCTAAGCCTTAGGATATTTTGCATTTAAGTAAACATTTTGCTGGAAATTTTTAAAAAGTTAAAAGGATTAAAGACTTGGAATATGTCAAATATGTAGAATCAGGCCCAGGCATTACCTTAAGAGAGGAGTGTGTTTAGTTTAGGTTTGGTTTTTGTTTTTTTCGTTTTTAAACCATTGCCTCAGAAATCAGTATGTGGTATATTTTGTTGCATGAAAATTTTAAATGGTAAATGTTTTTAGCTGTTTAAACATGAAGATACTTATCAGAAATACAAAACAGTCCAAAGCCCCCTTTCCAGATCCTAATGTACAGTCAGAAGCCCACAATTCATCTCTAATCAGATATAGTCAAGAGATCCCTGGTATTTAGTGGTCTGAACTCTTCTCAGGACTATGGTATGTCTTAAATCAAAACCACGTCTCAGTTCTGGATGTAGGTTTACATTATGAGTGGTGACTTTTAACTTCATTCCAGCTGATTTATGATATAAGTGAGGCATAGAATTTGGCTCATAGCAGTAATTCATGTTCTGCGATGGAGCTCCAAGTTTCCAGAAATATCGTGTCACCTAGGTGGCCAGTCCAATGAACCTGAGTCACTGTTATGAGACACATGCTTGATAATTCAGCCACACCCCCTGGGCTTCAACTCCAGAGGCTGGCCAGAGAGACATGTGTGTGATTCACACCGTCTAATCTGTGACGCTCTCCTTAAATTGTGACTTCATTTCCCCCAAATAATGCTTCCGTGGTTCAAATCTCTGCCACAGTGGCAGCTGGGGCAGTTCGGGGAAAGAAGGGTTGTTTCTGAGTCCTCTTGCAACCACACACCTGGGTGAACAGGACGCCTGTATTTCCATGTTCACGTGAGAAATGCTCTCCTCCCCAGAGCCACAGCTCCCTGCCTTCAGATGATTTATACCATTGTAAGAGGGTAGGCTTGTCAGAGTACATTAATGCTAACAAGACCCACGTCTGAGGAAGCGGCGTAGGAAATCTCTCCAAGCTCCACAAACCCTGCCGTTTGCCTGCGTGAAAACAGACTAGATGTGTGCACTCTTCCAAGTGCCTCATAAAAGGCCACAGAGGAGGGCACGAGCATGAAGGAAACCACTGCCTCAATCACCTCCTCCCTCTCTTCATACCTCTGAGGAGCCTCAACCGCCAGGCTCACAGGCCTTCTGATGAGGACCTAGCAGAAAGTGGGCCCACTGGCCTCACATCCACACATAAGAACTCCTTCACCCACGTTTAGACCAATGTCTCAAATTTCTGATAGGCATGCTGTTAGCCCCTGACTAACTCATATGCACAAACTAATTGGGTAAATGTTGAGATTTGCTAAAAACCCGAGGCCTGACACACCCCAGTGGAGGAAAGGGTCAAGAAAGCTAATGCCTCTCTCTTGTTCTTAAGACAAGAGGAGAAGAAGCCAAGCTTTCCTGCAAGGTGGATACAGCAGAGCACCCAGGATATAGGACAGGGTGGGACAGAAATGACAACTGAGTCCATCTCACAGGCCTAATCCAAAGAGTTTCTAGTGGTCGCCTCTAGCATCTTGTTAAGAAGCGTTCTGGGCGGCATCCAGGCTCACCAGGAAAGAAGTCGTGATTGTTAAGCCAAGTCTGCTTTGGACATGGGGTAGAGAGGTCACAGAGTTTGCCATCCTGGGTAGGTACCTACACAATAGCTAAGAATTCTGTTGATCAGTTCATCCAGCAGGTAAGCTAGATCAAATTTAATTTTGCCTCCGATCTCTACAGGTTTTCTCAGTCTCCAATACCGACTGGAAGAAGCTCCTGCCAGCCATGTAAGAAGGAGGACGTCAGACTATAATCAGGGAGAGCCTTGGAGAGCTGAGGAGATCCCCCAACTTCTTCCTGCTCATCATTTTCAGTGCCCGACATCCATTTCCACAGGGGAATTAGCAGTAAGTTCTTTAAAAGGGGAACTGATCGCTGATTTGCTTGTTTCGAGGGATGAGGTAGAAGAGAGGAGCTGGGGAGACTGTGCTTTGCCCAAGAGCTGGTCACAGGAGAAGAAAGTGCTCTTTGTTGGTTGTGGCAGCTCTGGACTGGAAAGAAAAGCAGGTCAAACACCTGGGCCTATGTACTGGGCATTGTGCTGTCCTCCTGGGAGGATAGGTGTGTGGTGGGGGGGGGGGGGGCATGGCAGGTGACATAGACACTGAACAAGTAGGAGTCCTGTTTAAAATGGCATGTGTCATCCGTGTAGCACCTGCCTTCCAGCACTGATGGAGGGAGCTACGGTTTGGCTGCCGTGCAGCAGTGCACTGGGTGGATAAGGCGCGACCAGAGAAGCTGGAGAAGACTCAAGGAGCTGTGGGGACTGCAGACATGTTTATTCTCTCTGGGCAGCAGCAGCAGCAGCAAGGAGTCTTCAAAGACTCCTGATATACTAAGACAGACAAAAGTGGCCCATCCCCCAGTGGGCATGCAGGCCAAGTGCTTACCAACGTCAGCAATATCATTGTTTACAAAACATAAGAGATCAAGTCCTGAGCCTTTGGAGTGGGAGCACTGACTCAAAGACCCTAGACTACCAGAGAACTAACCCTAGGGAGTATCAAATAGTGAGAACTCACATAAAGTAAACCCCCTGAATACAAGAACCAGCATCACCCAACCACCAGTAGCACCCTGTGCAGGACGCCTCATCTAAACAACAAACAAAACGAAAATACAAACCAAATCATCAGCAGACAGGATTACCCCCTCACTCAGCCTTGCCCATCAGAAGAAAAACAAACAAACAAAAACTCAGCACAAATCTCACCCTCTATGAAGCTGACACAAACCACTGGACCAATCTTAGGAGGGCAGAAACCAAAAGGAAGAAATAATTCAACCTTGAAGCCTGGGAAAATGAGACCTTAAACACAATAAGTTAAAAAAAAAAAATGAAAAGGCAGAGAGATACTATACCAATGAAAGAACAAACTAGAAACATGAAAAAAGAGGAAATAAGTCAACTACCTGAAAAATAATTCAGAATAATGATAGTAAAGATGATCAAAAACCTTGAAAACAAAATGGAGAAAATGCAAGAGTCAATTGACAAAGACCTAGAAGAATTAATAATCATACAGAGACAAACAACAATTACTGAAATTAAAAATGCTCTAGAAGGAATCAATAGCAGAATATCTGAAGCAGAAGAACGAATCAGTGAGCTGGAAGATAAAATGGTGGAAATAACTTCTGAAGAGCAGAATAAAGTAAAAATAATGAAAAGAGCTGAAGGTAGTCTCAGAGACTTCCGGGACAATATCAAATGCACCAACATTCGAATTATAGGGGTCTCAGAAGAAGAGGAGAAAAAGAAAGGGTATGAGAAAATTTTTGAAAAGATTATAGTTGAAAATTTCCCCAACATGGAAAAGGAAATAGTCAATCAACTCCAAGAGGCACAAAGAGTCTCATACAGAATAAACCTAAAGAGAAACATGCCGCAACACATACTAATCTAGCTAATGAAGACTAACCAAGCTAATGAAGAATATATATTTTTTTAATATTTTATTTATATGTATTTTTATTTATTTGGCTGTGCTGGGTTTTAGTTGCAGCATGTGGGATCTAGTTCCCTGACTGGGGATCGAACCTGGGCCTCCTGCATTGGGAGCACAGAGTCTTAGCCACTGGACCACCAGGGAAGTCCCTAATGAAGAATATTAAAAGCAGCAAGGGAGAAGCAGTAAGTAACATAAAAGGGAAACCCATACTCTTAACAGCTGATCTTTCAGCAGAAACTCTGCAGGCCAGAAGGAAATGGCAAGATATATTTAAAGTACCGAAATGGAAAAAATCTACAACCAAGATTATTGGTTGTAACCAAGATCCCAGCAAGGATCTCTTTCAAAATTTATGGAGAAATAAAAAGCTTTTCAGACAAGCAAAAGTTAAGAGAATTCAGTACCACCAAACCAACTTTACAACAAATAAAGGACTTAAGTAGGGACTTATATAGTTAAAGGGACTCATATAGTCAAGAAATACAATAGAAGAAAACAGATCTACAAAATCAACCCCGAACAATTAAGAAAATGGCAATAGGAACATATATATCAATAATTACTTTAAATGTAAATGGATTAAATGCTCCAAGCAAAAGACACAGACTGGCTGAATGGATACAAAAACAAGACCTTTATATGCTGTCTACAAGAAACCCACTTCAAACCTAAAGACACATATAGACTGAAAGTGAGAGGATGGAAAAATACATTCCATGCAAATGGAAAGCAAAAGAAAGCTGGAGTAGCAATCTTCATATCAGACAAATTAGACCTTAAAGAAGTTTACAAGAGATAAGGAAGGACACTACATAATGATCAAGGGATCAATCCAAGAATTAGACATACAGAATAAACCCATACAGGATAAACCTAAAGAGAAACAGCCTGCAACACATACTAAACAAGCTAATGAAGACTAAACACAAAGAAAAAATATTAAAAGACATAACAATTATAAATATCTATGCACCCAACATAGGAGCACCTCAGTACATACAACAAACACTAACAGATAAAATGAGAAATTGACAGTAACCCAATAATAGTAGGAGACTTTAACACCCCACTCACACCAATGGACCAATCATCAAAACTGAAAATTAAGAAGGAAACACAAATCTTAAATGATACATTAGATGAGATGGATCTCATTGATATCTTCAGGACATTCCATCCAAATGCAGAAGAATATACCTTCTTCTCAGGTGCACATGGAACATTCTCCAGGATAGACTACATCTTGGGTCACAAATCAAACCTCAGTAAATTTAAGAAAACTGAAATCATATCAAGCATCTTCTCTGACCACAATGCTATGAGACTAGATATCAATTATAAGAAAAAAAGATGTAAGAAACACAAATACATGGAGATTAAACAACACATTTCTAAATAACCAACAGGTTACTGAAGAAGTCAAAAGGGAAATAAAAAAATTTCTGGAAAAAAAGGACTATGAAAACATGACAACTCAAAACCTATGGGATGTAGTAAAAGCAGTTCTAAGAGGGAAGTTTATAGCAATACAACCCTACCTCAAGAAACAAGAAGAATATTGAATAGACAACCTAACTTTACACCCAAAACAACTGGAAAAAGAAGAACAAAAAAAGCCCAAAATTAGTAGAAGGAAAGAAACCACAAAGATCCAAGCAGAAATAAATGAAAAAGAAATGAAAGACACAATAGTAAAGATGAATAAAGCTAAAAGCTGGTTCTTTGAGAAGATAAGCAAAACTGACAAACCTTTAGCCAGATTCATCAAGAAAAAAAGAGAGAAGAATCAAATCAACAAAATTAGAAATGAAAAAGGAGAGGTTACAACAGACAATGCACAAATACAAAGGATTATAAGAGACTATTATGAACAACTATATAGCAATAAAATGGATAACCTGGAAGAATTGGACAGATTCCTAGAAAAGTTCTATCTTCCATGACTGAACCAGGAAGAAATGGAAATTATGAACAACCCAATTACAAGCACTGAAATTGAAGCTGTGATCAAAAATCTCCCCCAAAACAAAAGCCCAGGGCCAGATGGCTTCACGGGAGAATTTTATTTAAATACATTTAGAGAAGAGCTAATGCTTATCCTTTTAAAACTCTTTTAAAAAATTGCACAGGAAGGGACACTTCCAAACTCATTCTATGAGGCTACCATCACCCTGATATCAAAACCAGACAAAGACAACACAAAAAAGGAAAACTACAGGCCAATATCACTGATGAACATAGAGGCAAAAATCCTCAACAAAATTTTAGCAAACATAATTCAGCAACACATCAAAAAGCTCATACAGCATGATCAAGTTGGGTTTATTCCAGGAATTCAAGGATTCTTCAATATACACAAATCAATCAATGTGATACACCATATTAACAAATTGAAAGATAAAAACCATATGATAATCTCAATAGATGCAGGAAAGGCCTTTGACAAAATTCAGCACCCATTTATGATTAAAACTCTTCAAAAAATGGGCAAAGAAGGAACCTACCTCAACATAGTAAAGGCTATGTATGATGAGACTACAGCAAACATTATTCTCAACAGTGAAAAACTGAAAGCATTCCCCCTAAGATCAGGAACAAGACAAGGGTGTCCACTTTCACCACTATTATTCAACATAGTTCTGGAAGTCCTAGCTACAGCAATCAGAGAAGAAAAAGAAATAAAAGGAATCCAGATGGGAAAAGAAGTAAAGCTCTCACTGTTTTCAGATGACATGATACTGTACATAGAAAACCCTAAAGATAGTATCAGAAAATTACTAGAGCTAATCAGTGAACTTAGCAAAGTTTCAGGACACAAAATCAATACACAGAAATCACTTGCATTTCTATATACTAACAATGGAAAATCAGAAAGAGAAATTAAGGAATCTATTCCATTCACTATTGCAAAAAAGAATTAAAATCTAGGAATAAACTTACCTAAGGAGACAAAAGAACTGTACACAGAAAATTATAAGACACTGATGAAAGAAATAAAAGATGACATAAACAGATGGAGAGATAGTCCATGTTCCTGGGTAGAAAGAATTAATATTGTGAAAATGACTGTACTACCAAATGCAATCTACAGATTTAATGTGATCCCTATCAAATTACCAATGGCATTTTTCACAGAACTAGAAGAAAAAATTTCACAATTCATATGGAAACACAAAAGACCCTGAATAGCCAAAGCAGTCTTGAGAAAGAATGGAGCTGAAGGAATCAACCTTCCTGACTTCAGATTATACTACAAAGTTACAGTCATCAAGACATATGGTACTGGCACAAAAACAGAAATATAGACCAATGGAACAAGATAGAAGCCCAGAAATAAACCCATGCACCTATGGGTACCTTATTTTTGACAAAGAAAGTAAGAATATACAAGGTTGCAAAGACAGCCTATTCAATAAATGGTGCTGGGAAAACTGGACAGTGATATGTAAAAGAATGAAATTAGAACACTTTCTAACACTAATAGTTCAGCTCAGTTCAGTTGCTCAGTCGTCTTCAAGTCTTTTCAACCTCATGAACCGCAGCACACCAAGCCTCCCTGTCCATCACCAACTCCTGGAGTTTACTCAAACTCACGTGCATAGAGTTGGTGATGCCATCCAACCATCTCATCCTCTGTTGTCCCCTTCTCCTCCTGCCCTCAATCTTTCCCAGCATCAGGGTCTTTTCAAAGGAGTCAGCTCTTCACATCAGGTGGCCAAAGTACTGGAGTTTCACCTTCAACATCAGTCCTTCCAATGCTCACCCAGGACTGATGATCTTTAGGATGGAATGGTTGGATCTCCTTGCACTCCAAGGGACTCTCAAAAGTCTTCTCCAACACCACAGTTCAGAAGCATCAATTCTTATGTGCTCTGCTTTCTTTATAGTCCAACTCTCACATCCATATATAACTACTGGAAAAACCATAGCCTTGACTAGACCGACCTTTGTTACAAAATAATGTCTCTGCTTTTTAATATGCTGTCTATGTTGGTCATAACTTTCCTTCCAAGGAGTAAGTGTCTTTTAATTTCATGGCTGCAGTCACCATCTGCAGTGATTTTGGAGCCCAGAAAAATAAAGTCAGCCACTGTTTCTACTGTTTCCCCATCTATTTCCCATGAAGTGATGGGACCAGATGCCATGATCTTAGTTTCCTGAATGTTGAGCTTTAAGCCAACTTGTTCACTCTCCTCTTTCACTTTCATCAAGAAGCTCTTTAGTTCTTCTAAACTTTCTGCCATAAGGGTGATGCCATCTGCATATCTGAGGTTATTGATATTTCTCCTGGCAGTCTTGATTCCAGCTTGTACTTCTTCTAGCCCAGCGTTTCTTGTGATGTACTCTGCATAGAAGTTAAATAAGCAGGGGGACAATATACAGCCTTGATGTACTCCTTTCCCAATTTGGAACCAGTCTGTTGTTGCATATCCAGTTCTATCTGTTGCTTCCTGACCTGCCTACAGGTTTCTCAAGAGGCAGGTCAGGTGGTCTGGCATTCCCATCTCTTTAAGAATTTTCCAGCTTATTGTGATCCACATAGTCAAAGGCTTTGGCATAGTCAATAAAGCAGAAATAGGTGTTTCTCTGGAACTCTCTTGCTTTTTCGATGATCCAGCGGATGTTGGCCATTTGATCTCTGGTTCCTCTGCCTTTTCTAAAACTAGCTTAAACATCTGGAAGTTCATGGTTCACGTATTGCTGAAGCCTGGCTTGGAGAATTTTGAGCATTATTTTACTAGCGTGTGAGATGAGTGCAATTGTGTGGTAGTTTGAGCATTCTTTGGCATTGCCTTTCTTAGGGATTGGAATGAAAACTGACCTTTTCCAGTCCTGTGGCCACTGCTGAGTTTTCCAAATTTGCTGGCATTTTGAGTGCAACACTTTCACAGCATCATCTTTTAGGATTTGAAATAGTTCAACTGGAATTCCATCACTTCCACTCACTTTGTTCATAGTGATGCTTCCTAAGACCCACTTGACTTTGCATTCCAGGATATCTGGCTCTAGGTGAGTGATCACACCATCGTGATTATCTGGGTTGTGATGATCTTTTTTGTACAGTTCTTCTGTGTATTCTTGACACCTCTTCTTAATATCTTCTTCTGTTAGGTCCATACCATTTCTGTCCTTTATTGAGCCCATCTTTGCATGAAATGTTCCCTTGGTATCTCTGATTTTCTTGAAAAGATCTCTAGTCTTTCCCATTCTATTGTTTTCCTCTATTTCTTTGCATTGATCACTGAGGAAGGCTTTTTTTTAAATCTCTCCTTGCTATTCTTTGGAACTCTGCATTCAAATGGGTATATCTTTCCTTTTCTCCTTTGTTTTTCACTTCTCTTCTTTTCACAGTTACTTGTAAGGCCTCCTCAGACAGCCATTTTGCTTTTGTGCATTTCTTTTTCTTGGGGATGGTCTTGATCTCTGTCTCCCGTACAATGTCACAAACTTCCATCCCTAGTTCATCAGGCTCTCTGTCTATCAGATCTGGTCCCTTAAATCCATTTCTCACTTCCACTGTATAGTCATAAGGGATTTGATTTAGGTCATACCTGAATGTTCTAGTGGTTTTCCCTACTTTCTTCAATTTAAGTCTGAATTTGGCAATAAGGAGTTCATGATCTGAGCCACAGTCAGCTCCCGGTCTTGTTTTTGCTGACTGTATAGAGCTTCTCCATCTTTGGCTGCAAAGAATGTAATCAATCTGATTTTGATGTTGACCATCTGGCAATGTCCGCAAAGATAAACTCAAAATGGATTAAAGCCCAAAATGTAAGACCGGAAACTATAAAACTCTTAGAGGAAAACACAGGCAGAACACTCAATGACATAAATCAAAGCAAGATCCACTATGACCCTCCTCCTAGAGTAATGCAAATAAAAAGAAAAGTAAATAAGTCAGACCTAATTAAACTTAAAAGCTTTTGCACAGTAAAGGAAACTATAAGCAAGGTGAAAAGACAGCCCTTCAAATGGGAGAAAATAATAGCAAACCAAGCAACTGACAAAGGATTATTTTCCAAAATATACAAGCAGCTCATACAACTCAATGCCAGAAAAACAAATAACCCAATCAAAAAGTGGGAAAAATACCTAAACAGACATTTCTCAAGGAAGGACATACAGATGGTTAACACACATATGAAAAGATGTTCAACATCACTCATTATTAGAAAAATGCAAATCACAACTACAATGAGATATCAACTCACACCAATCAGAATGGCCATCATCAAAAAGTCTACAAACAATAAATCCTAGATAGGGTGTGGCGAAAAGGGAACGCTCTTGCACTGTTGGTGGGAATGTAAATTGATACAGCCACTATTGAAGACAGTATGGAGATTCCTTATAAAACTAGGAATAAAACCACCATATAACCCAGCAATCCCACTCCTAGGCATATACCCTGAGGAAACCAAAATTGAAAAAGACACATATATCCCATTGTTGATTGCAGCAATATTTACAGTAGCTAGAACATGAAAGCAACCTAGATGTCCATCGACAGATGAATGGATAAAGAAGATGCGGTACATACACACAATGGATTATTACTCAGCCATAACAAGGAACACGTTTGAGTTAGTTCTGATGAGGGGGATGAACCTAGAATCTATTATACAGAGTGAAGTAAGTCAGAAAGAGAAAGATAAATATCATTTTTAATGCACATATACAGAATCTAGAAAAATGGTGCTGAAGAATTTATTTACAGGGCAGTAATGGAGAAACAGACATAGAGAATAGACTTATGGACACGGGGAGAGGGGAGGAGAGGGTGAGATGTATGTTGAGAGTAACATGGAAACTTACATTACCATATGTAAAATAGACAGCCAATGGGAATTTGCTGTATGTCTCAGGAAACTCAAACAGGGATCTGTATCAACCTAGAGGGGTGGGATGGGGAGGGAGATGGGAGGGAGGCTCGGGAGGGAGAGGATATGTGTATACCTATGGCTGATTCATGTTGAAGTTTGACAGAAAACAACGAAATTCTGTAAAGCAATTATCCTTCAATAAAAAATAAAAACAACAAAAAATGACATGTTTAAAACTACATTGAGTGGTTTCTGACTCTTCCTCTTATAAAATGATGATTAAAGGAAAATATCGATAATTTGACTATATAAGTGGAAATAAAAGGCACTGACCTATAGTTTAGGTAAAAAGGACATCCATGAGCGATAAAAATGTTAGCTTCACAGTCAAAGACTTGGCCTTTCCTTCTGCAGAAATAGAAGCTATTTCTACTTTTAAATTTATAAATCTACATAATTACAGAAATGGACTACAGCAAGCTGACAGGTTTCTTCTGGTTTAATTTTTATTTGTGAATATCATGAAGGCTGAACTGATCTCTAATTTCTTCTGGTTTAATTTTTATTTGTGAATATCATGAAGGCTGAACTGATCTCTAATTTCTTCATCACAAAAAAGTTTCTTTCCCTAGTAAACTTGCTTCTTTCACTATTTTATATTTATTCCTAAAGCATTGGGGTCAGTACCCAATTAAGTCTGTTAAGGAAAGTCAGTATAAATTCTTTTTCATGGCCCAAATATTCTTTGAAAAATGAAGAAAAACAAAATATGCTAATTTTTCCTTGGAAAATTAGCTGAGGCTATTTTATGAATTGAAAGTCTTAAAATTAAATCATTTCACTTGAAAGAAGCCAGGGAACATATTCATTCTCAGTGCTTCCTGCCTCTTGCCTGGTTGGTGGACTTTCCAGAGGATTGCTATGCCAAAATTCTCCAAGTCTGGTCTTTAAACCTGTTTTCCAAGCCTGCCCTCCAGTTGTTTGTGGAGAAACATGCCTTTCATGGTAAATGGAAACATATCCAGTGTCAGCTTCCATGCTCTTAACTCTAAAATTAGAAAGGCCTGGTGTGGGAGGAGGGCAGTGAGTGTAGGAATGACGGTAGTTACTCAGAAACGCAAATTAGATGGGACTGTACAGATTTTGTAATGTGTGTTTTCTTTCCTTTTTCTCACGACACCAGGGATTTTTGTAAGAGGAGCAAAGCAGGGGGTGGAGTGCAGGGTATGCGTCCAAGGAGAGGGTGAGAAGAGAGCCATGGTCGTTGGTTTAGAGTCTGTAACAAAACAGGAAGCTCCACCTCTGACCCGGCCCCGATTCCTTTCACCCCATAAATAGCCTCGTCCTCTGCTTTCTTCATTTTTACTTCTCTTTTTAAAATAATTTTAAAAAACTTTTACTGGAGTATAGTTGATTGACCATGTTGTGTTAGTTTCAGGTGTATAGCAAAGTGATTCAGTTATACATATACATACGTCTATTCTTTTTCAAATTCTTTTCCTATTTGGGTTATTACAGCATCGAGCAGCACCCTCTGGGCTATCTACAGTGCATCCTTGTTGGTTATCTGTTTTAAATATAACATGTACATGTCACTCCCAAACTCCCAATCTGTCCCTACCCCTGACCCTTCCCCACTAGTAACCATGTGTTCCATTCTCAAAGACTGTGAGTCTGTTTCTGTTTTGTACATAAATTCATTTGTAAATAATTCATTTGTATCATTTTTTTAGATGCTGTATATAAGTGGTATGGTATCTTTGTCTTCCTTTGTCTGACTTATTTCACTCACTATGATAATCTCCAGGTCCATCCATGTTGCTACAAATGGCATTATTTCGTTCTTTTTAATGGCTGTGTAATGTTCCATTGTATATATGTACCACACCTTTTTTTCCCCTCCGTTCATCTGTTGATGGACATTTAGGACATTGTTTCCATGTCTTGGCTATTATAAATAGTGGTGCTATGAGCATAGGGGTGCATGTATCTTTTTGAATTATGTTTTTCTCTGGATATATGCCCAGTAGTGGGATTGCTGGATCATATGGTAAATATATTTTTAGTTTCTTAGGGAATCTCCATACTGTTCTCCATAGTGGCTGCACCAATTTATATTCCCACCAACAGTGTAAGAGGGTTCCCTTTTCTGCACACCCTCTCCAGCATTTATTGTTTGTAGACTTTTAAAATGATGGACATTCTGACTGGTGTGAGGTGATAACTCATTGTGGTTTTGATTTGCATTTCTCTAATAATTAGCAATGTTGAGCATCTTTTATGTGTTTCCTGGCCATCTGTATCTTCATTTTCACTTTTAAAAGCGAAGTGGAAACGGCAATGCATGGGTGATAAAGGGTAAGTAGATAGATTGTGTCTGTGCATGTGTGTGCACACATGTTTAACTTTTAGAAAGTTCTGAAAACTTGCAATTCTATCTCCAAACTTTCCCTGCAAATCAACCTCCTCCTATCTTCTTTCCAGTGTATTTGTCCTGACCCTTCTGTGTTTCTGAGCTAAACCAGGGTAGTGTGTGTCCTACCTTCTGTGTTTCTGAGTGTCCGGCTGCCAGAGATGCAGAGATGGGATGAGGGGGAAGAAGGGGTATGTATCCAGGCACATTCTCCTGCTGGGGTAAAGATGTGGTTTTCTTTCTTTTGGCTCTACCAGACGAGGAGGAAGTAATAGATGAGCTCCTTGCCCTGGGTCCGGTTAATACGAGGAATTTTGCCCTGCCAATCAAAGCAAAGTTTTGCCAGACTCATTCTATGTCTGTTCATTTGTTTTACTTCTGCCTTTGTTTAGGTCTTAGGTCATTTTACCTAAATGTTAGCTCTTCCCTTCACATATACCATGGTCATTTAGCCTCTGGACTGCAGGGACTGGGCTTTATTTGTCTAAGTCTGTCTTCAGGACTTGATATAGTGTCTGGTACATCAGGAGAGTTCAACAAACATTTGCACAGGCCAGTGCTCTTTAGCCCACAGTCACTGATGTCCACCATGTACAAGACCCACACCCAGGACTGTGAGTGGAGGGGTGGTGGGGGGTGGGGCCACAAGTGAGTTGGGCACCTACACCTTACAGGATCAGTCAGGTGGGGGAGGAAAGAACTGCGGGGGCGAGGGGGGGCAGACACATCCAGGCTCCTGAGCCTCTAAATCTGACCCAGTGCTTGGCACACAGTAACAAGTACTTGTTGGTTAACTTTTCGTGCTTTGAATCAAGGAAATACTCATTTCTGAGTGGTGGTTCAGGTTCCGAGCCTCCATACTTCTTCTTTAAAAAAAAAAAAAGATTATTTATTTTAATTGGAGCCTAACCTCCAAGCTTCTAAAGTCAGGCTTGACAGCCTAGCAGCCACCCGTCATGAGGCCCACCTCTCTCCAGTCTTTGAGGGGCTTTGACTTTGCTTCTTCCCCGGATTCTGTGACACCTCTTCCCTTTTTCTCGCAGCCCACCGCTCAAGACATGGAGGCCTTCTCATGAGCAACCTGGTGTGATTTCCAACAGTGGTTAATGGTTGTAGTAAAATAGCCAGAATGCATCTCAAGTAGAACAGGGGCTTCATTCTGGAAAACTCCATCACTACTGTTGGTCTATGGAACAGAGTGCTCTGAGGACAAGATTTGCAGCCTGGCCCTCCAAGGAAAAGTGTGAGAGGAGTGGGATGAAAGGGAGAAGGACACACTTATTCTCATTAAATAAAAGGTTAGCCAGCAGGGTTCCGCTGGTTGCTAGCTGGGGACAGTGGTGATTGTCAGAGACGGACAGGAGGCTGCGGTCTGGTGTTGAGCTGCCGGAGGAGCAGGGAAATCGTGGCGAGCCTGCTGCTTTGTTTAAAACAACTGAGATGATGTTGCCAAAGGGGGAAAGTTAGAAATCTGAACCTCATGGCTGAAGTTACTGGACAATTGTCCATTTATTTGACATTAAAGTGTGTAAATAAACACCCTTAGGTAGTGCAGAAATGTAATACCACAAGGAGGTCCCAGAGGAGGGAACCGGCGCCCCCCAGGTCTCCATTGTAATGTGATTCCTGTCCAGGGGTGAGTGCTCCGGAGGCATCCTTTGTGCCTATGTCTTGACTGTAGCTGTGCGGGGTGGGGGATTCTGGAGAGAAGATGGCAGTGAGTCTCTTCTCCAGCCTGACTCTGACACCTGGCTTCAGAACAGTGAGACCCTTTGAGAAACTAGACAAAGCCATGGACACATCTTCCTACTCACCACACATACCATGTAGAGCATAGGAATAGATGCAATTTCAGAGGCTTCCCAGGTCCCCTGAGTTTTGTAATTTCTTTGCTCCTAATAATGTGGCCTCCCTTAACCTCCAGAATCGACTCTGAGCCCTTAGCATAGTGCTCAAACCTCCCAAGGCACAGCCCAACCTTCCCCTTAGCCCCAGGTCCCACTCTGCATGCTGGTACCAGGCCCAGAGGAGCTGGAGGTCCCCTAAGGTGCCAGGCGTATCCAGGCTCCAGGCCTGTGCTCCCTGGCGATCATTCTGCCTGCTTCTCTTTCCCAGCCAAGTCCCTTAGCTGGAGAACCTCATCTCTCAAGGTTCCTTTTGCACTGATGCTGCTTGAATGAGGGCTTCTCCCCTCCTTTCAGATGGAAGGGATTGCTCTCCTATTAGCATTTGCAAAGTGCTTAGGCCAAGGCGCCCTTTTGTTTCTAAGTCCCACAGGTTGGAGAAGGAAATGGCAACCCACTCCAGTATTCTTGCCTGGAAAACCCCATGGACAGAAGAGCCTGGTAGGCTACAGTCCAT
Source organism: Muntiacus reevesi (assembly GCF_963930625.1). NCBI lineage: Eukaryota > Metazoa > Chordata > Mammalia > Artiodactyla > Cervidae > Muntiacus > Muntiacus reevesi. The sequence continues at coordinate 39,089,887 of NC_089267.1, read as the reverse complement.
GGGGTCACAAAGAGTCGGACATGACTGAGCGACTTCACTTTCACTTTAAACTTTATTACATGCATCGGATAATGCTGGCTATTATTGCACCTCTTATGTGTGTCACATGATACTGTCTACACCAAAGGATTACAAACTACTTGAGGGCAGTTGTGTATGTCAGTCTACCAGGTATCCTTCTTATTAGGGTTCAGTGTAACGTCCAATTTTGAGGTTTGAGTGGCTTAGAAATGCTGGAAAGAATAAAAAATAAGGCAAAGAAGCTCCGCTGCCTTGAAATGAACACAGATCTGGGCAGAGATGGGGCCGCAGATGGCAGATGCCCAGGCACCTGCAAAGACAAGAGAAGGGCTTGGCTGAGCGTGCCTGGCAGGTCCCACCCAGCAGAGGCTCAGACCCTGACACCTTGTTTGGGGCTAAAAAGCAAAAGAGAAAGTTCAGAGAATGCAAGATGGCATGAAATGTGCTTTAAAAAGTGATTATAACATACATTTTTTTTTTTTTTTGCATATGGCATCTAGCGAAAAGTTTTCTGCAAAAAGCTACCGTCAATCATATTTTATGTGAAACTCCAACCCTCACAGCATTTTTTACTCTTAGAGACCCCTCTCTTTTTCTCAAACCAAAGGGTTTTTTGCTCTTCACCAAACAATTTAGGCCTTGTTCTCATTTTTCACTTGGGATGTTTAAAATGCTCTCAGGAAACAGTCCTACCATTCAGAAATTCCAAATATACCCATGAGCCTTTATTATTCTTCAAGGTTACAGGAATTTTCCTTGGAAACTATTTGAATTTGCGTAGAATTTTTGCCTTTCATGTCTCTTCTTGCTTTTAAAATGAGTTTCGGTAAATAGAAGTCTCTGAACTGATATTTACTTTTTTTTTTTTTGGCCACATTTCGCCTGCCTAAATATGCTTTGTTATTAAAAAACAAAAAGTAATTTCAGACTCTCCCCCTAAAGTTCCTCCCCCTGAAGTGGGCAAGGTATCACAACGTGTCATTTGTTACTTTAAAAGCACTAAGCTGGTATTGACATTAAAAGAAGAAGCCAACTGAACATAAAAAAGACATCTTTTGGCATCTCTTTTAACAATCTGAACAAAACCTTGAAAGCAATTCCACCTTCTGGTCCCAAATTTGTAAATCAGACCCCCGAGGATGCCAAATTTCAGGAACTCTTTTTATGCCAAGACAATCCTCCAAAGAGAATGCAAGATATTGGGTGTTACCAGTGGAAAGGAAAGCTTGCACATCTGAGGCACTGACGGGAGGATGCTGCCTGCCTTGCTTCTCACCGAACATTTTGGAGCGGAAAATGACAGCCTTGGCACGGCGGCCTCTCCCATACGGCAAGTGTGTTGGCTGCAGAGGCACTTCCGGATCCCAGCAATCTGTCCCATCCAGGCCCAGCACAAGCTGTGGAGCCCAGCCTGGAGCTGGAGTCTGCAACAGGCTCCTGCGTCACCACCGCGGCATGGGCAGAGGGACTGTGTGTGGCTCTTCCTGGGAATGAGAGCACTGCCTGGCCCAGCCTGCCCTGCTAGGGCAGAGTTGAAGGAACCTCTAAAGCATATATAAAAATGGAGAAACATCTCTCCTAACACTGCCCTGAAACTATTTAAAAGGGGCACCTGAGGGGTCCTGAAATGCTCTATATGCTCTTGTGCAGTTGGGTTTGATCAAGTCAGGTAGGAAGCTCACAGATTTGGGATCACACGACCTGAGGTCATCACACTTCCTCCTTTAGTAGGTGTGCATCAGGAATGTTGTTTAACCTCTTTGGACTAGTGAATAACATCTTCTTCTCTCTAGGCTTCTGTGAAAAGTAAGTTGATGACCTGTAATATGCCACTAAACAGAGGCAGTGACATCATGATTATCCAGGGCTCTGGACTAAGAGTCGTACCCTGAGAAGGCACCCTGACCTCCAGGCAGCTAGCTTTTGACTTGTGTTTACTGAGACCTTTGGCTTCATGTTTATTTTTCGAGGCTCGTCACCCTGCCCTGTGCTCATCTGTCCTCCTGCTTCACCAGGAACCTTTGGCCGAGCCCTTCCCCCACACCCTACCTATGCCTCCGCCACTCCCTCTGGAGTATGTCTGCTCCCTAACTCCACCTGTCTCCAGGAGACCCACAGGGCAAATCAGTCTCACTCACTGAACCAGCATCTTTTGAGGCTCTACTCTGTACCCGAAGGAAGAATCATGAATAATGAGAAACTCCAGCCCTAGAAGAAGAGAGAGACCAGTGATCAGCCAGTTCTGGGCAATGCAATTAAGTTACAAGAGAAAAATGGGGATGATGCCCTGGAGACTACTGTGAGCCCTGCACTTAAAGATCAGGGTTAGAATGGATCTTCTCGTCAACATCGTTTCTCAGGAGCCTTGACAAAAGAACCTGTGCTGTGCTCATCTAGGGAGAGCTGGCAAAAGCAAGGACCGTTCAGCCTTCCAGCACAGGGTTGGTCCCCACAACACCCGGAGACCTGGGACAGAGGGATTCCCACACTTCTCAGCAAGTTCTCAGGCCTACTGTCTGGGGAGTGTCCTGAGCAGCCTGGAGTGGAGACGTCCCGTACCAAGCAGAGAGTGATGTCACACCCAGGCACTTTGCTGACGTGCCAGCTAAGAGTCATTTCTTATTGGGGCCAAAGTAACACTTAGCAATCATAGTGTTTGATAAGATGGTGATGAGTGATCAAGCCACAGTACACTGGAGAGAAATCAGGAATGCAAGAAGTCAACCTTCCCTGACTCACCAACAGGGTGACTTTTCCCAGCCACACCCTGAAGCTGGGGGAGAGGTCTCAATGGATCCCCTACCTATAGCTGAGACGTCATCTGGAGGCAGATAAGGTGAACAGGGCGCTGGACAGGGTGGGCATAGTGCCAGCTAAATTATACAGAAATGATTTCACTCATTCATTCATTCACTCGTCTGTAACTAGTTTATCAAATGAGCTGGACTTGGTGGGATATAACCGGGAAATTGCTTCTTTTTCTCTTATCACTGCCCTTCCAAATTGCTGTCAAACCTTCTTTCATTGGGCAATATCTCAGGCAGATCCCAGAACTATTCAGTCCTTTTCAGGTTATTAATGAACTGTCCCCATGTTAAAGTATTTAAAAGTCCAGTCTGATATACATTTTGCAACTGTTTCCTGCCAAATTCAAAGCTATTTCATCTTCCCTCAGCTCAGGATTGACCCAGGCTCAAAAAGATCGCACAGTCTTTGATTATTGTGTTGTCTCTTGACTTTCACTAGCTGCTTCTGACTCTCCAAGGTAGAGGAAGAGTATGGAGAAAAGGGGAAGAAGCAAAAATGTCTTTTTACTCAGTGGGGTCTGCTGTAACACAGCCACTGATATCCCCTGAATATGGACGTTTTTGGGTACTGGTTCCTTCTCTTATTAGGAACTTTCATGGGCTCCTTGGACTTGCCCCATTCCCATCCACCCTCTCTGGCTGACTCTTAGGACTCCCCTTCAGATTCAGACCAATGGGATACCCCATATGGCCATCTAATGCCAGGTTCACCTCCCCATGGCAGTCAAGGCCCTTGGCCAGTCCTATTAAGAGGACTCAAGCCCAGCTTCCAATCTCAGGATCCACGTGGTCCACAGAGGAATTCTCACCTATTGTCTCTAGACCCTGCAGCTCAGCAAACATCCACCAAGAAGGGAGATTTTATCTCTGCTCTTGGCAGACTCTCCTACTCTCTGAATGGGCCCCTTAGAGCCAACCTCACTTGGATAGGGGAAGCACTCCCTCCCCTCCTCTGATGAGAGGAAAAGGAAAATAAATGCACAATACTTCTTATTAGAACTCCCCTGTAGTCCATCCAAAATCATATCTGTATACCTCTATCATCTATCTCTCTTGTTTTGGCCAACTCCTAACAAGGCTTACAGGGAAGCTGCATCTCTCTTTGGGCCACTTGTTACCCAGTTCTGCTTTGAGCCTCAGCAAAAGTTCCCAACAGAAAAATTCCAATTTAACCTTCTGTTATTCACTACTAATAATTCATTCATCCACAATATTTATTCAGTAAACACCCAGGGGAACCACGTGCCCAGGATTATGTGCATGTGTACTCAGTAAGGAGCAAAACTGGCCCGGCCCTGACCCACTTCTGGGTGTGCTGGGCGGATCCACCATTACTGGCCTCCTGAAACCTTTCCAGAACATTTACATTTGATTAATTCAACATCCTATCAACTGGAACTCTGTTATTTAGGGCTCGCACACGATAACTACAAAGACAGCTGTAACTTTATGTCTGTAGTATTGGTCCCAAGTGCTACAAGACCCTAAAGTGCCTTTGAGTCATCACTGATAACTCAATCATCAGAATTATTTTAGTGTTGAGTGTATTTGCTGATATCTGATTCTTTAGCAAGTACAAACTTAGTTGTGTTTCTATTTTAATACTAAATAGACATATGCTCTAAGATACAGACAGTCCCCTATAATCAGAATATTTGCTAAATTATAACTTCCCATTATTTGACCAGACTGAGTTCAGAATATTTTCCTGTTTGTTTATTGAATACTTCATAATTCTATAAAGCATGCATATATGTACATATGTATATAAATTTTTTCCAGTTTTTTTTTTGAGGGGGGCATGTGTATTTTCTTTTATTAGATTGAATTTTCCTGGTATTTTCCCTTTCGTCCAAAAAATAAAACTGCCCACTTTCCTGGCTTCAATGGATAACTCATTGAAATATTTAATTTAACTTGATTTTTTAATGCAAAATTATGTGTTTTTAAAACCCTTCTCCTGTTCTTGGCACTACTAATTGAAAACATTCAACTTAGAATGTCTGCCTTGTTCTTGAAGTTGGATTCTATGTGTTTTGATTTTGTGGGAATTTTTTTTTTCCATCTCATTAAACCTCAACGGAGATGAAAAGTTTTGATCTTGTGCAGGGAAAAACACCAGCAAATCTTTAGTGTTGCCAACTACTATATTTTAAAAAGTCTTGCATTCTAACCCCGGTTCCCTGATGTAATATATATAAATCTCATTAACCTTATAAATATGATTTTTCAGGAGCAAAGAACCTCTCCCTTCTACCTTTATTATGTCTGATTTGCATAATAGCACATAGTCCAAGTGTTGGCAGATAATAATATCTTAAAGGGCACTGAAGTATAAGAATAACTACATCCTTGCAGATGTTTTATGAAATATACCCCATTAGTCACTTTATGTTTGAGAGGCAGAAAAATAGGCACCTAGCAACAGTATGCTGCTACTTGGGATTAAATAAAAGCCATTTTACATCCAGAAGATATTGTCTTTTCTTTGGCAGGGGGGGTGTCAGGCTAGCACATTTAATTACATAGAAAACTCTCACAAGGAGACTGGTTTGTTGATTGTCCACATGCATGACGAATGACAGTAACAATATCCCCAACGATGGCTTTTGGTGGAGGGGATGGCCCTCACTGGGAGCCTTCCAGACAAGTTCATAATTTATTCCTGTGCAGAGACCCCGAGACTCTGCTTAAGAACTGCGCTTTTCCCCTGGGAAGCCACCTTCCTGCCTTCCTCTTTTCCTCTCTGAGCGGATTCTGGAATGGGGGCACTCTCTGCCTCCAGAAGCCAGAAGTAAGGATCTGGCACCTAATACGGTATCAGGACCCATTTTCCCCCACTGGCCACCAGCGACCACATGAAAATGCTAAGCCCACATTAGCACTCGATTAGATTGAATTTCCAGAAGGTTCTTTTCTCACACCAATTAGGACATGTGCAAAGTAATAGGAGGCAAGCAAAAGTGATGAAGGAATAAAGCATGGGTAGAGCAACTGTCCTCCAATAATTGTATTTTGTTCTATACTTCTCAATATTGTACAATTATAATCTTTGATAATTATTAGTTACTCAAGAATTATGGTTTATGAGTATTGTTCAATTGTCATCACCAATAGAATGATACTTAGGCGTGTTCTTTCTATAAAACTTAATAAGTAACAAGGAAAAAAACAACAACCTAACTTTCAGCAAGGGGGAATTCCTGAGGAATTCTACATATCTCTGTACATTTCTTGAGGTGCTTGCATCTCGGCCAGTGCAGAGGACAGCCCACCATGGCCTCAAGGCCACTCTGCAGACATTTGCTGAGCCCCTGAGGATACAGCCCTGACCTCTAGCAGCTCCCCTTCAGCAGGGGAGTGTGGCACCTAGGAGACTTCCCAGAAGCAGGTTATTCTCTCTGTGTTGTGGGGACTTGGGAGCAGGCAGAAATTCACACTTAAGTCAATATCTTGCCTTCAAGTCTTGGCCTCTGTTGGTTAATAGTAGAACGTAAAGTGAAGCAGTGCAGTGGGGATTCGCACACGTGGGGAAGCCGGGGCTGGAGGAGAGGTGGACTCTCCCTCTCTCCTTAAAAAATAAAAACAGAAGGCAGGAAGGAAGGGAGGGAGACAGAGCAAAAAATGTTAGAAATCGTGGTGACCATTGCACAATGTTGCAAATGTAATTAATGCCTGAATTGTACCCTCGTCATTCAGTCAGTAAGTCCTGTCTGACTCTTTGCGGCCACAAGGTCTGCAGCACACCAGGCTTCCTTGTACTTCACTATCTCCCGGAGTTTACTCAGACTCCAAATTTTAGGTTATATGTACATATTGACCACAGTTTAAAAATAGTATAATACACTCCAAACGAATTGTATATTTTAAATGGGTGAATTGTATGGTATCTGAATTTATATCTTAATAAAGCTGGTTTTTAAATTTTTGATATCCATGAGTTGTGTGTGTATGTGCACACACACACATGTACAAGTATGGACACAGGCCAGCAGGAGAGACTGCCAGCTTCTGAGTCGATCTACTTTGGGTGGAAATGTCAGAGTGAGGACTAGACCAAGGCATGGAGGAGAAATGTAACATATATATCCCTTGTTTACAAGTGCCCTGGAGGAAGGGAGAAAGATGTAAAGTATTGTATGCTGCTGCTGCTGCTAAGTTGCTTCAGTCGTGTCCGACTCTGTGCGACCCGATAGATGGCAGCCCACCAGGCTCCGCCGTCCCTGGGATTCTCCAGGCAAGAACACTGGAGTGGGTTGCCATTTCCTTCTCCAATGCATGATAGTGAAAAGTGAAAGTGAAGTTGCTCAGTCGTGTCCGACTCTTCGCGACCCCATAGACTGCAGCCCACCAGGCTCCTCTCTCCATTGGATTTTCCAGGCAAGAGTACTGGAGTGGTTCGCCACTGCCTTCTCCGAAAGTATTGTATGATGAATACTAAAATAATATCGTCAGAGTACAGGCCTCACATACTTTTATAAGAGGGAGGCCTCTCTGCTTTTCTGCATCCTTTGTTTTCAAAGTCAGAGGCATGGCCAGCTCTGCTGATGGAGGCCGATGAAGTTGTGACAGTTAATGATCAAGCTGAAGCTCCTGTACTCCCAGGAAATGTCTGACTGTGCTTAGGAATGCTGCACATCTCCTTTGATTATGCCTTGGAGCCAGTGTTCCTTTTTCTGGAGGAAACTTTAAGATCAGGGAGGCATGGTTTCAAGGTCAAGGAGGCATGGTGTAGGCAACACTGGGTCTGGGTCAGAGACCTCCTCCCTTCCTGGGAGAGCTTGAGAACTGGCCAGTCACCTGGGCTTCTTTGGCCATAAAATGTTGACGGTGATGCCCATGTCTTCTCCTGGGAGTAGCGTGAGAAGAGAAATCCAAACAAGATAACAAGTGAGCCTTCAGTAACTGTGAATCACCGCCCTTGTGGAAGGTGTTCTGGATGTACATAATAGAAAACTAATACATGAGCAAAAAAAACCCAGAAAGAAGGCACTGAGTTGAAAGGATACTGGGAAATCTCTTAGAAACCAGGGGCAGGGGGTGAGCCTGGATGCAGAAATGGGGTCTGGAGAGCTGGAAGCTCACTCCCTGTGGCTCCTCTGCATGTCCATCTGTCTTCATGTCCCTCCCTCTCTGCAGGCTGACTTCTGTTGCTCTGGCCTGCAGGCCAAATATGGTCACCTTGTGGCACCTTTGATTACATGCCTCCATTTAAACCATGAGCCCAGACTTTTCTGTCATGTCCTCACTCATGGTTCAGCCTGGGTAGGCGATCATGCCTTGGCTGCTGAGCCATGAGTGTGGGCAGGAGTCACACAGATAAACGTGGTCATCCTCTGTCCATCCCTGTTGGTAAGAACGGGACAGGCACCAGGAGAGGTGCCTCCTACAAACACGATGGCAAAATCTAGTGGTCAGATTACAACAGTCAACGGAAGGGTGACATTTGATTTTAAGAACCTCCTTTCATACTGTCCTTGTCTCCGCTGTCTTCTATGAGTCCTGTCCTGTGAGCCCTGTGGAGCCTGGCCCTGGCTGGGAGCTGGGGCCAAGCAAGTTGAACCATGGTGATGCCGGGGGCCCCTCAGAGAGTGGAGCTGGGCTTGTGGGATGCCTCAGGGGCCCAAAGCCACCCTGCAGCTGAAGTGGGACCAGGCTGTTCTGCTTGTGCTCAGGGACCCCTGTGCATTTCTCACAAAGTATCTTGCAAATGAGAGTGAGTACAGATCATTGGAGGGCTTCCCAGGTGGCACTAGGGGTAAAGAACCTGCCTGCCAATGCAGAAGACGTAAGAGATATGGGTTCAATCCCTGGGTCAGGGAGATTCCTTGGCGAAAGATTCCTTCGAGAATATTCACACCAGTATTCTTGCCTGGAGAATCCCCATGGACAGAGGAGACTGGTGGACTGCAGCCGATAGGGTCACAAAGAGTCAGACACAGCTGAAGCGACTGAGCGTGCACACATGCATAAGTTGTAGGAACCCATTTCAAGCTAGCTTCAGCACAGTAGGAGACTTTTTCTGGGTTTGCTTTTCAGGATCCCTCTATCCCATCCCGCCTGCTGCCCTTTGAGCCACTTCACTGTTTCCCAGCTCTCCACCCAGAGATAGACATGGTCAGTCCTGCACTGATCTCCTCCCGTGAAAGGACAGCGGGGAAGATGCTGAACTAAGGGCTGCTGACTTTTTTCCTCCTCTTCCTTTCATTGCCCATAGTCTGCAATTACTCGTTCCACTCTTGGCCTTCAGAGCTGTGAGAGGGTGAGCAGGTGTTGAGAGTAACTTTGCTCTTTTTGAGTCAATCTCGTTACGTGGAAAAGGTCCAACTCTCTCGGGGGAGCTGGCAGCTCCTCCAAGGCCAGACCACTGGGCAAGGCTCCTGAGAGCAGTGCTAACCTATTTGATGTCACAAGGAGCTGGGCCAGGCCTGCTCGCCTCTGCCCCCATGAGCAGGCTGCTTTTCAAACAGATGTACAGATAATTGACTGTCATAGGTAGACTGCAAAGGTGTACTAGGCTTGCAGAAAAGAGAAAAGAACTCTGAACTGAGGACATTTCTGCCCCTCAGGTCTGTGCCCTCCTTCCATCTTTCGTCCACCCTCCTGTGCTGTTGGACACGGAGGAGCCAGTATCTTGCCAATAGGCCTGCTCCATGCGCTGTGGAAGATGCTGGTGGTGGGAAGGGCCATGGGGAGAGGGAGGGGAGGTGTGCAGAAAAGCAGGCCTTACCTGCATCTAAGTGGACAAACCCACTGCAGGTCCCTGCAGGGCTTGAGCCTTAAGGATTAACCCTTGAGAAGCCACCAAGGCAAATAAGTATGTGATTACATTCACGGCTAGTTACTTAATAATAATAACCAGCATCTGTTCCTGGCACAGTTCTAATCTGCTTACACTTGTCAGTTCATTTAATCTTCACAGTGCTACGAGGTAGGCACTTCGATTAGCTTCATTTTACAAATAAGAAAGTCGAGGCACAGACTGGTTAAATACTGGGCCCAGTTTCACAGGGCAAATCAGTGACAGAACCAGGATTTGAACACAGAGAGTCCCCCTCCAGAGGCACTCCTCCAACCACTTCCTAGGTTATCGGCCTCCCGATGCAGGACAGGGTGGAATCAGTTTGCTTTAGTGTGCTGTGATCATTTAAAAGATGCTACTAGGGAGAAGACTTATTTTTAAAGTCTAACCATTGGAAAAGCAAGTTTTAGCAACAGAAGGTTTCACGACTCATTCAAAGCTCACCGGTCAATTTGCATGTCCCCTAACTCCCACAGGGGTAAAACTGGCTGCTCTTGCTGCCCTTAGCAGAGAGGAGCCAGGCTCTTAATGTGCAAGAGGAGGGAAGGCCAGTCATTATTTAAGCTATGTGATCTGATGGGGGTGGCAGGGGCGGTGCTGGAAAGTGAACAAAGGTGGGAATTATTGCACGGCAGCTCACCCCGACGTTTACTGTGATTCTAAAATCTGTGCACATATGGTAACTGCTGGAAGCACCGAATAGCAGTTGGAAACCATAGACTTAAGGAACAAACCGGCTACTCCTTTCTTTTGTGTCTGTGAAGAGAAACACACAATTTTTTAAAATTAAAGTATAGTTGATTTACAATGTATTGTATTAGTTTCAGGTATAGAACATAGTAGTTCAATATTTTTATAGATTACAGTCCATTAAAATTATTAGAAAATATTGGCTATATGCCCTGTGCTGTGCAATATATCCCTGTAGCTTATTTATGTTATAACTCGTAGTTTTAACCTCTTAATTCCCTCCCCCTCTCTGATCCTCCCCACTTCCTTCTCCACATTGGTAACCTCTAGTTTGTCCTCTAATATGTGAGTCTGTTTTGTTACACTCATTCACTTGTTTTATTGTTTAGATTCCACTAGAAGTGATTACATGCAGTATGTGTCTTTCCCTTGTCCTACTCCTTCCCTTCACAATTTTTCCCACAGCCCATTTTCACTCCCAAATCTGAAGAAAGTCCCATACAAACTATTTCCTCATCTTTAATCCACCCCCACACATCAGTGTGAGAGTTTTCCCTCTCCTTTTCCAGTTTTGGTTGGATTTTTTTTTTTTTTTTTTTAAATATTATTTTATTAGTTGGAGGCCAATCACTTTACAACATTTCAGTGGGTTTTGTCATACATTGACAGTTTTGGTTGGATCTTAAGTTCCTCTTCTTTGTTGTATGGGGCTGGATGGAGAGCTGGAAATGTCGGGATGGCATCTTATTTGAGATGCGTGATGGCCCTTGGGAATTCAGGCCAAGGGCTGCTTCTCTTGCCAGTTGACGGAGCCCCACTGCGTAGCTAGCAAAGCCCACCCCTTCCCCTCCGCGGACACCTCCCCCCCTCCCACATGGTCAGCCGTCTTTCCCGTCTTCTCTGACTTCTTTGGGAGCCTCCTGGTGGTGATGCCCATTCCCCTTCTCTGTGCCTGGTGCTGACTCCGCTTAGCCTCTGTCTTGGTCTGTTCAAGCTGCTTTAACACCACAGACTGGGTAGCGTATAAACAACAGAAACTTACTTCTCACAGCTCTGGAGGTTGGGAAGTCCAAGATCAAGGTGTCAGAAGATATGGCATTAGGTGAGGGCCTGCTTCCTGGCTCACAGACAGCTGTGTCTTCTTGCTGCATCCTCACATGGCAGAAGGGCTGAGGGAGCTGGTTGGTGTCTTTGTTATGAGGACACCAATCCCATTCATGTGGGATTCATCCAACCCCATTCACCCTCATGACCTAATCACCTCCTAGAGGCCCCATCATTTTGGGGAGCTAGGTTTCAACATATGAATTTTGGTGAGAGGGAGACACAAATATTCAATCGACGGGAACCTCTCTCATTGCCTAGTTTACATGTTTTGTCTCTCTCTTCTAAACGATATGATTCTGGAGGGTCTGAACTGTTTTCTTCATTCACTACCTGCCTTACTCCACCAGCAAGCAGGGCTTGTCACTCCTGTGTCCACATGTATTCATCTTTGTACACTTAATGTTGAGCACCCTGCCTTTGACCAAGAAATGAATCCACTGCTGTTCAGAGATTTTCCTGTCTTCTGACTCCTCTTTTTCTTCCCTAGCCAAGTTGCCTTGGGAACTAAGGGAACTAGCTTCCCTTCCTCTCATAGTGAGAGAGGTCTGGAAGTCAGTCTCATGGGTAAACTGAGGCTCCCCTAGATGCCTGCTGTTTCACATAACAAGTTCTCCCAGAAAAACCAGTTTGGGCAGCACATTCTTTTCTAACCACATCTCTCTAGAAAGCCCTATACAGAGAGTCCTAGCTTCCTATGTGGTATCCACTCTCTTTCTTAGAGACAGAGATACAATGTCATTCTAGGTGGCACGTTGTCAGTCAAAGGACTATGATTTTCTGCCTCTTTTGTAGAAGATGAAAGCAGAAATTGTTGGATGGAACTTCTGGGAAAGACGTTTTTGCCCTTCCATCCTACCTGCCTTGTTTGGGGTGTGGATATGATGGCTGGAGCTGCAAGAACCATATTGAGGTTGCAAAGAAGAGACTAAAAGAATCACAAAGACTCAGTCCTAATTTTCTTGATTTTAATTGATTCTTAAGCCACTGATCCAATGCCAGTAATTACCCACACTTTCTTTTCACATTAAACAATAAATAGACCATTGTATTTAAGTCACTGTAACCAGTCCTATTACTAGCAACTGAAAGCAATTTCTAGTTGATACACTGAATTAGATGATAGTTCAGTGAATACTCGAAGGCCTTAGTTACAGGGAGTTGAGCTCTTATAAAGGCACCGTTCTCAGAAATTCTTCCTTTGCTGACAAGCCCTGGTGTCAATACTCTCTGAGTTAAGTGAGATCTTTTTGGTGTTCCCAAATTTAACTTCTTCAGTGAAAGTATGAAATGAAAGCCACTGGGCTCCCTCCCTAGAAGCAGTTTTAGGAGAGCAAGTCATCATCTCCCTTTGACGCATGGTCACCTGCGACAGCATCGCTGATACCATGCCCGCGAGCTACATGTTGAAGTTCTCCAACATCTGGCAGCTGAGCTGCTACTGGCTTTTTTAAGCACAAGTAAAACCAAGCATTCAAGTGTTCCCAATTTAGCTTCTGAAGCATTATGTTGGGTGCCTCTACCTTGGCCCACAGCTGCCAGCAATCCAAAGCTCTTTCTTGTACAGACATTTTCAGTTTTTAAAATGTAGGTATTCTCCTCATTCCCAATGGTGGTGAAGTTACCCTGGAGGAATTTTTATAGAGGCAGTCACTGTTGCGTCTTACCAATCAAGGTGTCCAAAAGGTCTCCCTGGGGTTGGGGTAGTAGGGACGGTCTTTAGAAGAGAGCATAAAAACCTGCTGAGAAGCTGAAAGTCCTGTGTTCTGTTAATGCCTTATGAAGAACACGTTCCTCTCTGTAGCCAGGCCCTCATCTCAAGCAGCCAATTTTTTTCCAGTTTTTTATGAATTTATTTATTTTTCATTGAAGGATAATTGCTTCACAATATTGTGTTGATTTCTGCCATGTATCAACATGAATTAGCCATAGGTACACATATATCCCATCCTTCTTGAACCTCCCTCCCACTTCCCACCCCATCCCACCCCTCTAGGTTGTCACAGAACCCCAGTGTGAGCTCCCCGAGTCATATAGCAAATTCCCACTGGCTGTCTAGTTACTCTCTGCATACATCCCACCCTCTCCTTCCCCGCCTCCCCCACTTCTGTCATGTCCAAAAGTCTGTTCTCTGCGTCTTCAAGCAGCCAGTTTTAAGTGGTAGTCATGCCATAACAGTGGGGTCAAGGTGGTGGGAATAAAACCCCACCTTCTTTCTCCTTCATGCCTGTGCAGGTTGAGAAGCCGAGTCAGTGGGAGGCAGCGCTCTGGAACTGAAGGACCCCATCCTCAAGGTCTAACCATCCCATCTTGTGGACCCCTTCATCTGCAGACGATGCTGCCCGGGACCTGAGGGTCCTTGGACCGCCCTCTCGTTCTATGCCCTTTCTCCAGTCGTGCTCCAGGTTAGTGCCACGGTCTGTAAGAAGCGAGAGGAATCAGAGAATATCAGCACAAGGGCTTCAGAGACTGCCTCACCTCACTTTCCAATTTGACACTTGGATAAAACGAAGTCCACGGCAGAGAGGTGACGAGTCTCAGGGCACATCACTAGTTAGTGACTAGCTTTGGGTCCTGACCCTAGGCTGGCAAGTTTGGCATAGTAATAGATAATAGCAAGAGCGCGCGCGCGCGCACACACACACACACACACACACACACACACACACACACAACTCTTGTTTAGTTTGCTATGTGTGAGGTGCTGCTATAAAATATGTATAGGGTTGTGTGCATATTATCTTTCCCATTTTATGCATAAGGACTCCAAAGCTCAGAGATGTTAAGTAACTTGCCCAAAGTCACAGCTAGTGACTGGCAGAGCCAGAACTTGAACTCAGGCAGTTTGGCTCTGCTCTTGACCCCTGCACAGTCCTGACATACTAGCATGCAGTCTTCACTCACTCACGGTCCAGAGGAAGGATCTCTAATAAATTCCTTGGCCAGAGGATTCCTGGCTTGATATCTTACCCTTGGAGGGACATTTCCCGAAACATGATGGTATGAGGTACTAAAAGTAAGGCTTCAGCCAAAACTAGAACTAAGCAAAAAATTCCATGGTCAAACAAATGTGCAATGTTGTATTAAAACAAGTTAAACAGAATTGCTTTTACCACAGAACTTCTCAGAGCCTTCAATATGCCAATGGACATTGTGAATTTTCTAAAAGAGTCTAAAAGCATTTCCTAAACCTTTTGGAACATAGAGCATTTTTTCATGCATTGATGTCATCACACATCATGTGGCTTCTGGAAAACTCAGTCAAATAAAAAAGGCAAATTTTATTTGATGTATTGTTATGAAAATAGCTTTGACCTCAAGAATGCACTAAAATGGAAAACAACTTTGACTCAAAGATACCTCCAGGGTTTCCTGGAACACAGTTTGAGAACTGATGTCCTAGAAAATAATATATTAAAAATAAGACTTGAAGGACATGATCATTGTGAAGGACAAGGAGAAAAACGAATGAAAGAGCATGAATGTGTTTTAAGAATCAGTCTTTCATTCTACTAACTCATTTTCCCTTTTCTTTCTCTTCTCTTCCCTCCTTTCTTCTTTCCATTTAAAAATTCCTCATTGCTCCATAAGGGATTTAAAGTAGCTTACTCTTCCAGTAAGTCAACATTCTTATTGACAGAGACACATCGCAGAAAAAGTAAAGTGTTATTTTAGTGAGGTGGGGGACTGTCCCTATCCTGGATTTGCACCGCTATCGACAACCTGAAATTTCTATCATTAGCATTTTGTTTATTTGGGTAAAGCCATGTCTTTCTAGAAAGAGGCTCTGGTTCAGATGTAATTTGGATATGGCAGGAAGTGTGATGTGTTGGGCTACACCACCTGAGCCTCTGCACAAGTGGCTCAGTTTAGGGAGCTTTTCCCAAAAGAGAATCCCGAGGGATCAGGACTCAGAATGGGGGAGTACTGCAGCAGCTACCCTCAAGGGACCCTAGAAAGTGAGGTACCTGGTGGGAAATAGTTGCTGTTTTTTAGGGAGATGTCCTAAGTTGCCTTTTATTCATTTAACAGTTTTATCTGGGGTCTGCCCTGGATCCGAGGTCATTGTGTGTTTCTACTAGAAAGCACCAGGCTTTCCTGGTGCCTCAGACAGTAAAGAGTCTGCCTGCAATGCAGGAGACCAGGGTTCCATCTCTGGGTCCGAAAGATCCTCTGGAGAATGGAATGGCAACCCACTCCAGTATTGTTGCCTGGAGAATCCCATGAACAGAGGAGCCTGGCAGGCTACAGTCCATGGAGTCATGAAGAGTCAAACATGACTGAGTGACTAACACAGGGGTCTTTGAACCTGAACTCGACCTTCAGGACAAAGCCAATGGGACGTCTGGGGTAACCCAGACCAGGCGGGAAAAATGAAACGTATGTCCTACTGGGTGACGCAGGGCCCTCCTTTGTAACCCTGGCCTGTGAATGTCACCTTGTCCTTTGGCTCATGAGGCAGCTGATCCACAGGAAGACGCTCTGGTGCCCACAGCCTGGGCCAGATGGAGAATCACCGGTGGAGGGACACTAAGGGTCCCCCCTCCTGAGGGCAGCTCTGCCTTCTTCACTTCTTCATCTTTTCCACCCTTGGGTTCTCGGGCTCCTGCCAGCTGATGCTAGCAGTGAATCACCACCTCTTACACTTGCTGCTGCCGTGTGCCATATGCCACACTTGAGCCCAGGTGTGTGCCAGGCGAGTCCTTAGCTGTTTGCCTGGAGTGGGCTCGCGTGGCTGATGTGCTCCCCGTCCAGGCAAACCCATCCAACTAAGTGTTTTATAAACAACAAAACAAGCTTATTGGGGGTTTTCCACATACAGTAGTACTACACACTCCTTCAGAAAATGCAGATGAGAAAGTGGAAACGTCACCCACAATCCTGTCACCCAGAGATAAGGACAGCCAGCTCTGGGTGTGAACCCCACCTGCCCGACAGACACTTGTGGAAGGTCCCAGGTGGGATTCATACGTGGCCAGGGTCATGGCCATGCTTCCAGCCTCCCCGCCCTCCACCCCCACCCCCATGGCTCTGCAGCAGTGTCGACACTGCAGAAGGGGCCGAGTTTTGTGTGTGGATTCTCTGGCTTAGAGAGTAATGGAGAGGACAGTGTGGAGTCAGGCCCCCTTTCTGTCCCAGGGACGGATGGATCCGATGGGGTGCGAGGCGGGGAGGAGCCCGCTCCACAGTTCTGAGCAGGATGTAGTGTGTCCCACACAGGGAGGATTTGGAAGTTCAGCTCTGCTCAGGCGAATGAAGGATGTCTGTTCTCCGTCATGTATTGAAGCCACTAATTTCCTCTCGGACAGCCCTGTCATGGAGTGGGAGGCCTCAGGTAGGGATACCACCCTCTTGCCAAGTGTCTGCCACTCTCATTCCCGGTTCCTCTCCTCACACTTGATGCTGCCTTGGTATTCCCTTTAGATCTCCTCATTTGAAGTCTGTATTTAGTAGCACGTGCATAGCAGTTAAATATGAAATCCAAGACGTCATAAACCATCGGCCTCCTGTTTCATATAAAATGCATGAGGAGACATCACCAGCATTCACAGGCTCTGATGAATCACCTCAGGTTCTCAACATCTCCCCACCAGTCTTTTTAAAAAATTTTTTATTTTGAACTGGGGGCTTCTCCTGTGGCTCAGTGGCAAAGAATCTGCCTGCAATGCAGAAGCTGCAGGTGATGCGGGTTTGATCCCTGGGTCAGGAAGATCCCCTGGAGGAGAGTATGGCAACCCACTCCAATATTCTTGCCTAGAGAATCCCATGAATAGAGGAGCCTAGCAGGCTACAGTCCACTGGGTTGCAAAGAGTTGGACATGACAGAAGCGACTTAGCACCAGCAGGCACATAGCCAGTTAATGTATCACTCTGAATTCTTCAGATTAAACAGGGAAAGAGCTGGGGAAAGTTGGGCTCTTTTGAGGCCTGCGCTGGCCCACTAGAGCAACCCTCTCTGCTGGCTCAGCCTCTTCGCCGGCAGCCCCTGCTGGCTCATCTGTTTATTCTACAATTAGCACTAGAAGGAGACTCACGGGGAAATTTTTGCTTGGGGGCCCAGAATTTATATTTCAGAAATTCTTCCCCTCGTTAGAGCACCAGATTCTGTCAGGAGAGTTTGAAAACAATAGCTCTCAGTGCTCTTTCAAAAACACTCTTGATGATAATCATTGGTAATTTCAATATCCACAAACGTGGTCTTTCTAATACTGTCTCCCAGTTCTTCAACTTCTTCCCCTCCCAGTGATTTTATCCTTTATGGCATCTTTTAAAAATTTTTTATATTTATATCTCATATAGAGTACTGCTTTCATTAATTTTTCAAAATTTTATTGGTAAATAGTTTATTTATTTTGTATTAGTTTCAGGTGTACAGTATAATGATTCAGTTTTATATATATATATATATTGCATTTTTAATTTTATATATATTGTATATATATACACACACACATATATTCATTCTTCTTCAGATTATTTTCCCATATAAGTTATTATAGAATATTGAGTAGGGTTCCCTGTGCTATACAGAAGGTCCTTTTACAGGTTGGTTATCTATTTTATATATTGTAGTATGTGTATTTTAACCCCAAGCTCATAATTTATCCACCCCACCTCACCCCCCTACATTTCCCCTTTGGACACTGTTTTTGAAATCTGTAAATCTATTTTTGTTTTGTAAATAAGTTCATTTATAAAAATTAGATTCCACATATAAGTGATGTCATGATATTTGGCTTTCTTTGGGTGACTTAGTATGATAATCTCTAGGTCCATACAAATTGCTGCAAATGGTATTCTTTCATTCTTTTTTGCTTAGTCGCTCAGTCACATTTGACTCTTTGTGACCCTGTGAACTGTAGCTGGCCAGGCTTCTCTGTCCATGGAATTTTCCAGGCAAGAATACTGGAGTGGGTTGCCATTTCCTTCTCCAGAGGATCGTCCTAACCCAGGGACTGAACGCACATCTCCTGTGTCTCCTGCATTGCAGGCAGATTCTTCACTCACTGAGTCATCTGGGAAGCCACTAGGAAATGACAATGGCACTCCTTAAGTAGGATTTTCTACCAGTTTCATCAGAATTAGCCACGTATCTCAAAACCTTAACTGGTTGGTCATCCAGATAGCAGACTTAGGAGAGGGGACGCTAGGATGGAACAGGACAGAAACTTGGTCTGTTAAGGAAGGCAGCGAGCCAGCAGCTGAGAGCGCTGAGACTCTGTCAGTGGCGGGTTCAAGTCCCTGCTCTGGAACGTTAATGAGATGACCAAACCTGGGCATCTTGAGAGCTGAGATGATGTGTGGAAAGCACTGGGACAGCCACTGGGACATAGGCACTGTCACATACTCACTCTGAGGACTTTTTAAAAGAAATTAAACATGGCACTGAGAAGTTTTTAAGTACATTCTGGTTTAATCGGCATTTTGACTCTGTAAGGTGGTGTCACTATCTGTCCTGCAGATGGGAAAGTGGCTCCCTAGGCTGTCTGGCCTGGGCCCAGGAGAGGAGGTAACACAGGCATGTCCGTGGAGGGCATGCAGGTGAGTTACCCAAGGTAGGAGGAAAGACAGACTCTCCCCTGGCTGCCAGGCTGGAGGTGCAGAAGCTCATTCATCCTTCCCTGGGCACGTGGCTGGTCTCCTTAGAAACTGCTGGGGCAGGTCTGGTGGTCAGGGCACTTGGCCCAAGGCCCCAGCATGGGCTGTTCACAGAAGCATGTGACAAAGTCGGGATTTTTGCTCCAGGTTATCGACACAGGAGGTGGGAGGTGGGAGGTGGGAGGGGATGGGGAGACATGGGAAGCTGGTGAAGACATCCCCCTTACTGTTCTGTTTTATGGCTGAGTAATACTCCATTGTATATATGTACCACATCTTATTTATCCATTCCTCTGTCAATGGATGTTTAGACTGCCTCCATGTCTTGGCTATTGTGAGTAATGTTGCAATGAACATAGGAATATATGTATCTTTTCAAATTATAGTTTTCTCCAGATATATGCCCAGGAGTGGGATTGCTGGATCATCTAGTAGTTCTATTTTTAGTTTCGTAACGAAACCTCCTATAGTGATTATACCTATTTACATTCCTACCGGCAGTGTAGGAAGAGGGTTTCTTTTTCTCCATATCCTTTCCAGTATCTGTTATTTGTAGACTCTCTGATGATGGTCATTCTTACCAGTGTGAGGTGATACCTCATTGCAGTTTTGATTTGCATTTCTCTGATAATTAGTGATATTAAGCATCTTTCACATGCCTCTTGGTCATCTGTAGGTCTTCTCTGAAGAAATGTCTATTTATATCTTCTGCCCATTTTTTGTTGGGTTTTTGTTTTTTGATATTGAGCTGCATGAGCTGTTTGTATATTTTGGAGATAAAGCCCTTGTTGCTCAGTTTATTTGCAAATATTTTCTCCTGTTCTGTGGGTTGTCTTTTTGTTTTGTTTATGGTTTCCTTTGCTGTGCAAAAGCTTTTACATTTAATTAGATCCTGTTTGTTTATTTCTGCTTTTATTTTCATTACTCTAGGAGGCAGAGCAAAAAAGATATTGCTGCAATTTATGTCAAAGAGTGTTCTGCCTGTTTTCCTCTAAGAATTTTATAGTGCCCGGCCTTACATTTAGATCTTTGATCCATTTTGAGTTTATTTCTGTATATGGTGTTAGAGAATGTTCTAATTTCATTCTTTTGCATTCTGTCCAGTTTTCTCAGCACCACTTATTGAAGAGACTTTTTCTTCACTGTATATTCTTGCCTCGTTCGTCATAGTTTAATTGACCATAGGTGTGTGGGTTTATTTAGGGGATTTCTGCCCTGTTCCACTGATTCATTATGGTATTTTGGCCACTCATGCCCTGGCCATGCCCTTGACCTTGCCATTACTAACAGTTGTACTCCCTTCATAATCTCAATTTCAAATGTTCCACCCTCATCATAGTTTTCTCCTTCTAGTTCAGGCTTCTATTCTGTCCAGTGGTTCTTCAACCTCATTGAGATTCACAGTCAATGGATCTAACACCCTTTCACTGTTCCCCACCACCCCCATTGCCACCCACAAGTCCTCACTGCCCTTCTTACCCACTTAGATTATGTGGCTTCTCATTATCACCCTGGCCACTAATACACAATCAACTCCCTTCCACCTCTTCCTTCATTGTACCTTCTTGGCAAGACCAGAGGCCTGGCTGAATCTACCTCTGTCCACTGTGTCTGCACAAGGCTGAGCATGCCACTTGCTGTGGTTGAACTTCAGGTGGGACCTTGCTGATGTCCTGGTGCTTCTATTCCATTTCCCTACACCATTATTCTCCCACTCTATAAGACAATGATTTCCCATTTTCTCCTCCCTTCTCAAACCCTCAGTCTTCCTCCCCCATGCTCACTCTCAGCTGATGACCTTGCTTCCTAGTTCAGTGGGATTATAGAACAATAAACTGACAAGTTCCACATTCCCACCACTGCACCCACCCACCCATCCTCATGAGTGCATATCTGCTCTGCCTTCCCTGCTGGCAGTGGGGTGAATTTCCCAAGCTTCCATCAGCAGTACTCAACATGTGGTCCTTGTTCCTCACTGGCAGCATCAGTATCACCTAGGAGGGGATCAGAAGTACCAATTCTCCAACCCACTCCAGACCTGCTGAATCAGAATTTGTAGGGTAGAGCCTGAAACCTGTCTCTCCAAGTGATTCTTCAGCACAGTGAAGTTTAAGAAGCACTTAGCTTAGAACCGTTTCTCTCTCACTTGCTCAGGAATATCCCTCCAGCGTGGTCCCCTCTCTCTTTTGCATCATCGCACTTTGTCCTCTTTTGGATAAATTTCCATTCCATCCTGTATATAGGCTGGATACAAAAAACACAACCTCTCTTGATTCCAAATCCCTCTTTAGCTACCACCCCATTTCTCTACTTCCTTCTTTCTCTTAACATACCCTCAATCAGTCTTTTGCTCCCACCATCCCCTAAAATGAACTTGCTAAGGCCATTTTGGCAGAAACTGGCTATCTGGTCACCCAACTGTTTCTTTTTTCTGGAGACACAACTAACTGACATTTCTCAATATCTGTGCATGTAAATAAGCCCAGATGACTAGTTCTTGGTGTGGGAGTGTGAACTTTCAGGCTGAGGCATTTGAGCGAGGTGTGCTTTGACATGGACTGTCCCTTCCCTTCTCTACAATAATGATCCCCATGTTTATATCTCTAGTCTGGACCCAAGGCTTGCTTATCTAACTGCCTATGTGGCATCTCCACTTGGCATCTACTAGACATCTCCATGGGGCTTCCTAGGTGGTGTTAGTGGCAAAGAACCTGCCTGCTAATGCAGGAGACATAAGAGACACAGGTCCTGGGTTAGGAAGATCCCATGGAGGAGGGCATGGCAATCCACTCCAGTATCCTTGCCTGGATAATCCCAAGGACAAAGGAGCCTGGAGGGATATGGTCCATAGGGTCACAAAGAATCAGGCATGACTGAAGTGACTCCACTTGTACACACACATCCAACTCACCATGTCCCACACCAGACTCCTGATGCCTTCAGTCACGTTTCACCCATCATCTTCTTCTTGATAAAATGTCACCTCTGTCCTCCCAGGTGCTTAAGTCAAAAAAAATGGACTAATCTTTATTTTCCCACATCCCATTATTATCAGTTCCTACAGATCTTACCTTCAAAACATCCCTAGCCTCATCTCACCTTTGCATAGGTGCTGTCTGCGTTCCAACCACCGCTGTCTTCTCTGGCTGACACTCTTGCCATATCCTCCTAATTCTCTTCCTGCTCACATTCTGCCTGTCTCCATGCTGTTCTCAATAGAACATCTAGGATGATCTTTAGACCCAGAAATCAGATTATCTTACTTGTCCAGTCTTGCCCTGCCCCTAGATCACTCAGAATTAAAACCAAAGTTCTTGAAATGGCTCTCAGGCCCCACATGGACTGTCTCCCCATCACCTCTCTGACTTCATCTCTTCTGACTCTTCTTGGCTGGCTCCCCTCCTGTAACACTATCTTCTTTGCTGTTTGAAGCATATTCTTGCCTGGAATACACTCGCCCAGACAGTCACAGCCCACTCCCGCACCTCCTCTAAACCTGCAGTCACATTCACTTTCACAGCGTGGCCTTCCCCGATACAAACTTATGCCCACCCTCCCCTGGACTCCCTGTGTCTCTTCGCACTTTCCACCCCTGGCAGACTAGACATTGATGTTTTGTTTGCGTATTCTTACCAGAAGTTAAGGAGAACAGACCATCTTTTTTATTCTGTGTTCCCAGAACATAGAACAATGTTAGGTGCACAGTAGGTGCTCAAAAAAACATCTAAAATGAGTGAAAGAATGATAGCTAAATGAACCAGCCTCGTTGGGCCCAGGGGAGGAAGCAAGTCTCACCAGTTGAGTTTTTTTAATAATTAAATTTATTTTTAATTGAAAGATAATTGCTCTACAATATTGTGTTGGTTTCTTCAAAACACCAGCATGAATCACCCATAGGTATACCTATGTCCCCTCCCTCTTGAACCTCCCGCCTCCCTCCCCATCCTACCCCACTAGGTTGTTACCGAGTCCCGGTTTGAATTCCCTGAGTCACCCAGCAAATTCCCACTGGCTGTCTATTTTACATATGGTACATGTATGCTTTGTTTCTGGTGAATGAGAGTCCTTTCCTGCTCTCCTTGTGAATTTTGTCACAAGGATCTTGTCTTCAAAGCCTCTTGTGTACACTGCTTTGAACTGCCTGGGAGACTTGTCTCCTCCTGATGGAGCTGGCCTCTTAGACACACTTGGTGACATCGGCCATGAGTCCCCGGCCCAGCCTTTGCTCGTGAGGCTCCGGGGCCCCATCTGATACTGCAGGGAGGGCCGATTCTCCTACCTGCTCTCCTGCCAGGCACTCACTGAGGTCTGACCAGCAGAGCAGTGGACAGCACCAGGTTCTACTTGTGCAAAAATGCAGACAAGTCATCATGACAACTTCAAAAGAGAGGAGGGAGGTTTGAAGGCCCTTTGAGTCACAGGAATCTCGAGGAGAGATGAGCAAGACTGGGCAGGCGGCTTGGAGGTGCTGCTTCCTGGGCCTCCCCACTCTCTGACACGGTCTCTGGGAAAGGTTGTTGGAACCAGAAAACACATGGCTTTGTTGATGAAAAGCCTGTTTATTCCTAGTACACTGGACACTTTGTTCAAGAATAGTTCATCCATTTGAAAATATTGCCCTTGTAATGGTGCCAAGGTCATTCTCTGCTGGGGTTATCAGCAGAGTACGTGCCAGCTCTGCCTGGAGTGTTTTAATAGGTGTATCGTTTCCCTGCCAAAGTGACTAAAGAACATTACATAGTTAATTTGTATTCAGTGCTCTCCCTGCATGCATTCTTAATATTTGGTTTTTACTGGGAATTTAAGAGAGAAAAAAAAGAGAAAGAAATGAATAAATAGGTTAGGATACAATGAACTGCTTTAAAAAAGGAATTTTAAGTGGTTCTGACTCATTTTGGAGTTCTGTACCCGTTTGATAATAACAATATACTTTGCAAAGCATTGGACAGTTTTCAAAAAATTTTTATATTCATTCTCTCCTTTGATGCTCAAATTTACCCTGAAAGGAAGGATGCTGTGTCCTCTATTTTAAATGAGAAAACTGAAGCTCAGGAAAGTGAAATGGCTTGTCTCAAAGTCAAAGAATTAAACATGATGGAATGAGCATTAGGATCCCAGTCTCTTAGTGCCTAGGTCAGAGCTGTCCATGCCAGGGTGGAAAGCTGGGTGATATAGGCAGGTCCATGGAGGAGTCAGGTCTAGCTGGGTTTGGTCAGAGACCCTTGAAGTCTAGAAGTGAATGCAAATGGAGAGCAACTTTGTCAGTAGCTCTGGCCTTCTGTGTTAGCCAACACAAGATAATGAACACAGTTTCTCACCCTGAAAACCACGTGGAGATTGTACCTGCAGAGTGGCTGATGAGTACGAAGCAGGTGTAGCAGGACCTGGGGAGAAAAGCATCCCACGCAGCTGTCCCAAGGCCCTCTGGGAAAATCTCCAGAATTCCAGTGCCAGTTCCACAGGGCATAGGTCTATTGCCTGACCTTGAGCAAACCCCATGTAAGGTAGATTCTATCACCTCGGCTCACCCATTGGTAGAGACAGTCAGCTTCCATTGGAATGAAGCCATGGGTGACACAAAGAAATACAAAGCAGGTCCACAAACTTGTGATTACCACAAAGCTGAAAAGTATAGCTAATGATGAATGACAGATCAGTTTTCTAGATCTTGAAACTAGTTGGAACATCAGGATGGAACCTCTAAGGTAAATGGACAGAACTCTCCTCGGGTGTAACAAAAATTGCATCAGGAGCAACATTCATTATTAATCAACATCAGTCCCACTCTTAGAAAGTGAAAGGCACATGTTTGGACTGGAGAAGACTTATGGGTTTTAGCTGAGGCTCAGTGTGACTGGGTCTGACAAAGACTTTAGTACAACCACGGACTCTATTGACAGAGGTGTAGGGCCTAGGAGGACTCACCTTGAGCTTGCATGGACAGTCAAATGAACACAGGCCTCCATAACAATGCTCTTCAAGAGGGTCATTGACAAGCTGGAGGCAGGATAAGTGGAGAAGAAATCAAGGTCTATGTCAGGGGCCCTATGGCCTATAAGGAGCTTCCCTGGAGGATCAGATGGTAAAGAACCCACCTGCAATGAAGAGACCTGGGTTCCATTCCTAGGTTGGGAAGGTCCCCTGGAGAAGGAAATAGAAATCCACTCCAGTATTCTTGCATGGAGAATTCTATAGACAGAGGAGACTAGTGGGCTACAGTCCATGGGGTCGCAAAGAGTCGGACATGACTGAGCGACTAACACTTTCATATGGCCTATAAGGGAGAATACTCACTGGAGTGACATAGTGGTTGTCACATAATTAAATGATCGGGAGGATGTGGAAGTGCATAATCTACATGGAGAGCTGCAGGGCTGGAAGCAGGTTAGTGAATGAAAACCAGAGGGATGCAAAGACTTCAGGGTAGGGGAGAAATTCTGAGAAATCTCCAGAAAAGCTTCACCCCTTGGGAGGGAATCTGTTCTAAGCAAGTCAAATGAGCTGGAAGCTCTGTGAGTCTGGCTTTACTGGGGTATCTTTTTTTTGTTGTTGTTTGGATCTACAGAATTAAGGATTTCTCTTTTCTTTTTCTTTTTAGAGGTTTCTGGGTTACCTAATAGAGCAGCTGAACAAATATGGAGAAATTTATCTTTTAAACAGAACTACTATTCAGATGCTGAGCAATGAACTCTGTATCCGTTAAGGTGATTGACAAAATGAAGCTCTTAGGCTTGAGAACACTGTGGAAATGAAGCCCACAGCTTCAGGCATGAAATCAGATGGCATTCTGACTGAGGAACTTTCCTGAAGGGTGACTTTGCAATTTGCATCTGTGGTGTGTACACCTCTGCTGTTTGCTCCTCCTATCTGGACTCCCTCTCCTACTCCATGCCCCTTGTTCTAAGAATCACTACAGCCCCTGCCCAACCACAGCAGATATTCCCAAACCCAAAGTCCTTGCCCCACCCTGGACCTCGGAGGAACCCCTGTACAAAGTGGGCTGGACTGAGCAAAGACTCTCTCCTTGAGAATGGCGTTAGGCCTGGCCAGTCAGGTGGTCAGCGGCTGGCTGGAGCTGGGCCTGAGGTAGGGGGCAGAGTCGAAGCAGCCATTGTCTGACATGTGCTTTCAATCAAACAAAAACATCCTGTTCAGTTACCATAACTAAGAGAGAGGCTGATGCGGCTGTGGGCGCCTGGCGTCTCCCTCCTTCGCCTCAACAACTGTGATCTCCCTGGGACAAGATTGCTCACAGTGGATCTGTTTTCACAGATTCCACCACTATAAAAACCAGGATGCTCTTGGTATTTATTAGGTTATTTGGGATTTAAAGTAGTGGGTTGTTTTAAATGCAAAGTAGTGGTCATGAGCAAGGGATAGAATCTTGTGTAGCATTTGAAACATGCTGTTCTCTCAATCTTTTTGGAAAAAGGTACAAGTAGGCCATGGGCTATGCTTGTAACTGTTTTCACCAGTCTCCCAAAAGTGCCTTTCAGATATTGTAAATGATGGTCATGCTTATAAGGTTGAAACATTGTTTTGAATCAAGGACTAAAGCCTTATTACTTTTGTAAAACACTAAAACTCATTCTGAAAGAAAAGCAAAGATCTTTCATAATTTTCATGATAAATGCAATTTTAAAGCAATTGCATTTGGCCTTGACAGATAGAGACTTGAAAAACAAAGACATAACAAATTAGAGGCTTTCTTTCTTATGTTAAATAGAAGTTACACGGTGGCATCCAGGGCTTGGTATGATGGCTTCACAGTGCCATGGGGAGCCCAGCTTCCTTCCATCTGACATCTTTAGCGTGTGGTTTCCATCCTTGTGGTCATCAGATGGCTGCTGGAGCTCCAGCCATCAGGTCCATATTGGAAGTGGGGAAAAAAGGAAAAGTCCAAGAGCAAAATGTACATACCAGTTGGTTGGGGCCTGTCCAAGACCTTCTACTTATGTCTCATTGGCTAGATTTAGTTCCATAGTCATCTGGCAAGGGAAATTAGAATATGAAAATATTGAGTCAGGCTCACTAATGCTTCAGTCAAAAGTAGAGTTTCATTAGTAAGGCAAACATGGGGAGGTGGTCTGTCTAACGGTCTGTGCTCCACAGGAAGGAAAAGCTTCTATAAGACATTCTATTGGCTTAACATTTTATAGTCAAAACCTATAGAAGTTTGTATAAATTTTTCATTAAGAAACCACTTCATGTTGTAAGTCTTTGATAGAGTTCCCATAGCTGACCTACCGTCACTTCACACTAAAGCCACTCACTGAACTCTTAATCATCTCACTCAATTGTCCCTGTGTCTGCTAGTTCCCCAGACCCGAATCAGAGTTTACTTAGTTACTGTTTATCCTTCATGCTCAACCAGTCACAAATTTCAGCTGTCTCCTCTCCAGACCACCTCTTACAGTCTTTCTGTTCCTTTCCACCTGGACCATCAGCTCAACAGAGCATCCCTGAAGCCAGCTGCTGTGCTAGGCTCTGCAAATGCAATGATCATGAAACCATTTGGTCTTATGCCTTCAGTCCTGGGTTAGGCACCCCCGTCAGGCTAAGAGATGATCTTCCTGATTCCTGGTCCACTCATTCCTGCACACACAACTCTTTTTCAGATACTGTCCCATTCCTCCTGTAGAGTGCAGTCAAAATCTGTTTTCTGAAAGCCTCTGAAGCCTTGACAGTGCCCCTTGTGACTGTGCTGTGTTTATTGGCCATGTGGAAGGACGGTGGATTCTAGAAAGATCTCTGTGCAGCCATTTCCTGGCATTGTGACCTTGGACAGAATCTCTGGCTCCAAGTGGTACACGGCAACAGCGGTGTGTAGCAGTGAACACTTGAGTGGGCTTGTCAGAACCAGGAACAGTAAGAAAATCTAAAAGAACCTTCTGTCTTAAAAAGGTACTTGACTCCCTTTGGATCAATTCAAAGAGGCTTCAATGACTCTTAAGAGGATTAGGCCAGAGGACTTCAGTGCAACTTTTGTGCTTTTGTTCCCTAGTTGGAAACCCTTGACAAGTGACACACACACAAACAATACTTGGGGTGAAATAAGAGCTTTATAATCATCTGTATGAGGCCCATAATACAATTCAGCATCTCTTAAGAGCTTCAGAGTCTATAAACATTTTCAAAATATTTCATTTAGCCTTCACAATCACTGAAATGCTTGAGGGAAAAAAAAAACAAAAACATGTTTTAAGATTTCTCTAGCAGAAGCATCACCTGCAATCTTAACAGTCATTTAAAAGGATTTAGTCTCCAGACCTGTCACCCTCTTACTCTCCCTCATTTATACTACTCTTTTTAGAGCTATTGCCTGGAAAGAGGTGAAGTGGATATCATTAGCTCCGTCTGCAGTTGTGGAAATTGAGAGAGTGGTGAAGTGACTTTTTCAGAATCGTAGCAGTAAATGGTAGAATGATGAAGCTCAGTCTGATCATCTGACTCTTGTTCTGCTGAGGAGGTAAGGAGAGAGACAGAAAATGGTGACAATGAAGAAATAGAAACCATCTCATCCTCCTCCTACTCCTATCTCAACTCTTGCTAAGACTTCAGAATGATAGGAAGAAGAGGACACATGAGGAGGGACACGCCAGGAACAAAACAGCTCAATGTGTTTTATGGAGAGGATGGGTGAAGAGCAGGTGGCAGTGTGAAGAGAGTAGGATCATAATCCAAGAAGCAGGATCATGGAAGTAGCCTTGGAGGCCCAGAGCAGAAAGACTCTGTTCTTTCAGGTACCTTTAGATGATGTGCATTTAGAGACCCGATTTGGCAGGTGGGTATTTGTCCTTTTAGTTGCCAAGCATTTGTTCACTTTTCTCCTGCTAACCACAACCTAAATTCCTACTTGGAAACTACCACTAACCCTGTTCTCAACCTATGGGTCTCTGGAGGAGCTAAATTGATGCCTGGCCCAGGAATCAAAAACGTGACCTGGGCCTAAGCTAGTCACTGCGCCAGATTTCCTTAGGCAATGTGATTTGTTTAGGAATGAGCAGCAATCCAGTTAGAGTCAATGCAATTTTCCCAATACTCTGGGACAAAGACCCAATTTCTGCTGCGTGTGGACCTGGAAGTGTATAGTTCTGGGTGTTGCTGACAGTTATCTGATGGACATGAGTCTGTTTCAGAGTGGCTTCAAGAAGTGAGCAGAGAGATAGAGGTAAAATTGGATCCTGATAAACTTCATTCGAAATCTTATTTATAACAACCTTCTTCCTGAAAAGTTCAGCTATAGGAGCCAACACTTTGGTGTTGTTGCATAACCCAATAGGCATATGTCTTTTCTCAATTGTGGTCAAATGGATCAAGTTTCATAAAGTAATATTTTAACTTTATATTAACTATTGGCAGAGTCAAGGTTTATCATATAAACTTCTTCTAAGGAATTTCTTTTTTCATAGAAAATTGGAAAGATTTGCAAAGTGTTTCTGCTTCTGGCTCCAGGGAGTGGCAGATAGCAGATTATCCTCCTGTCAAAAACAACCATAAAAATCTATATTTATAAACACTGTTGTCTGACAGCATGGAGAAACATCAAGGCAGCCAGGATTGTAGGAGATTATCTGTGAGAGAATGAAATACAATTACAATCAAATGCATAGATTTTGGTGGAAATTGACAAGCTAATTTTAAAATTTATATGGAAAGGCAGAAGGCCAAGAATAGCAAAAACTATACTGAAGAAGAAAAAACATTTTTGAACATTACCAAATATGAAACCTTATATTAAAACTATAATAATTCAAACAGAACATCTCAGCTATAGAAAAATAGATCAAAATGATGAGTGACTCAGAGAGAGCAAGTACATAGGCACAGAGAGCAGTTTGAAATCTGTTTCAGTGATACAGCTGAGAGATGGCAATACTTACTAGGTGTCAGATGTCATTTTAAACGCTATACCTGGATGATGACAAATGTGATGAGAACAACTATATTATTTTGAGAGCTATTAAGGAGGTAAGTTCAGTTCAGATGCTCAGTCGTGTCCGACTCTTTGCAACCCCATGAACTGCAGCACGCCAGGCCTCCCTGTCCATCACCAACTCCCAGAGTTTACTCAAACTCATGTCCGTTGAATTGGTGATGCCATCCAACCATCTCATCTTCTGTCACCCCCTTCTCCTCCTCAATCTTTCCCAGCATCAGGGTCTTTTCAAGTGAGTCAGCTCTTCACATCAGGTGGCCAAAGTATTGGAGTTTCAGCTTCAGTATCAGTCCTTCCAATGAACACCCAGGACTGATCTCCTTTAGGATGGACTGGTTGGATCTCCTTGCAGTCCAAGGGACTCTCAAGAGTCTTCTCCAACACCATAGTTCAAAAGCATCAATTCTTCTGCACTCAGCTTTCTTTATAGTCCAACTCTCACATCCATACATGACTACTGGAAAAACCATAGCCTTGACTAGACGGAACTTTGTTGACAAACTAATGTCTCTGCTTTTTAATATGCTGTGTAGGTTGGTCATAACTTTCCTTCCAAGAAGTAAGCGTCTTTTAATTTCATGGCTGCAATCGCCATCTGCAGTGATTTTGGAGCCCAGAAAAATAAAGTCAGCCATTATTTCCCCATCTATTTGCCATGAAGTGATGGGATCAGATGCCATGTTCTTTGTTTTCTGAATGTTGAGCTTTAAGCCAACTTTTTCACTCTCCTTTTTCATCTTTCATCAAGAGGTTCTTTAGTTCTTCTTCACTTTCTGCCATAAGTGTGGTGTCATCTGCATATTTGAGGTTATTGATATTTCTCCTGGCAATCTTGATTCCAGCTTGTGCTTCTTCCAGCCCAGCATTTCTCATGATGTACTCTGCATATAAGTTAAATAAGCAGGGTGACAATATACAGCCTTGATGTACTCCTTGTCCTATTTAGAACCAGTCTTTTGTTCCATGTCCAGTTCTAACTGTTGCTTTCTGACCTGCATACAGATTCCTCAAGAGGCAGGTCAGGTGGTCTGGTATTCCCATCTCTTTCAGAATTTTCCACAGTTTATGGTGATCCATGCAGCCAAAGACTTTGGCCTAGTCAATAAAGCAGAAATAGATGTTTCTCTGGAACTCTCTTGCTTTTTCAATGATCCACCGGATGTTGGCAATTTGATCTCTGGTTCCTCTGCCTTTTCTAAAAGCAACTTGAACATCTGGAAGTTCACAGTTCACCTATTGCTGAAGCCTGGCTTGGAGAATTTTAAGCATCACTTTACTAGCCTGTGAGATGAGTGCAACTGTGTGGTAGTTTGAACATTCTTTGGCATTGCCTTTCTTTGGGATTGGAATGAAAACTGACCTTTTCCAGTCCTGTGGCCATGGTTGAGTTTTCCAAATTTCCTGGCATATTGAGTGCAACACTTTCTCAACATCATCTTTCAGGATTTGAAATAGTTCAACTGGAACTCCATCACCTCCACTAGCCCACTTGACTTCACGTTCCAGGATGTCTGGCTCTAGGTGAGTGATCACACCATCATGATTATCTGGGTCATGAAGATCTTTTTTGTATAATTCTTCTGTGTATTCTTGCCACCTCTTCTTAATATCTTCTGCTTCTGTTAGGTCCCTACCATTTCTGTCCTTTATTGAGCCCATATGGAGTATTTGATGATTTGATAATTTAGGAATGATTAAAGAGAATTCATGATAGTTTCATGTTTGTGGCTTAGTTATAAATGGATGGTGACACCCATCACTGGGTTAAGGTACATGGTTCAGAAGCAAGTTTTGGTAGAAGGGGTAAAATAATTAGGATTTGGGCATTTTGGAGTTGGCCTGGGGATGAGGAGAGACCTCAAAGGATATATAGATTTGGGAGCTACCAGATGTATGGGACATGCATATTATGCACCTTCACACATTCTCTTGACACCACTGCCTCTTGGACCCTCAACCAAATGCTCCAAATGGGGTCATCACCAGTTGATTGAATATACTTGCATTTGGGTGATTATGCCAGACCCTCCTCCTTGGCTGCCACCTCACTGTCATGTCAAATGGCAACATATTGTAGATTCTGGCTCCTCCCACCCCCTCCAGTCTTGGATGAAATGGCTTACCAGCTCATGGGTCCTGGCATTCTAAATAAAGTGTTGTGTAGCAGAAACAAAGCAATAGTAATGGGTGAGAGGTTAGTGTGGGTACAGCGAAGGTAACAGTCATAAGATCAGGATCAGGGAGAGAGAAAACACTGCATCCTTTCAGAGTAAATGTTAGCAAAAGATACATAATCCTTATGTCAAGAAAGAAAGAAACCGTGGGAGATTTAAGGAAAGAGCCAATATAGATGAAACCAGGGAGCCCACCCAGCACATGGAAAATTAAATAGAAGGCAAGTTACCTTCTCCTAATGACTCTGGGCTTTATGTTGCATGACTTTATTTGAAAACTTTGTCCTTATGATTTGTGGATAGTTGGGGAAATGGAATAATCTTATATTTGCTATTAGTTAATGACCGACATATTTCACTTTTTTTTCCATTTAGCTGTCATTACTTACAAAGTACCACAACAACTATCACTGCAATTTTGTTTCTGATACTGATAGCTAGTTTTAACAAGCAATTCTATGTAAGTCTGTGAATATGGGTGTGATTGTTTGTGATGTGCATGAGACAGAGAAAATGAGAGTGAGGACAGAGATAAGAGACAGACTCAGTGATGAGTGTGAAAATGTAGTGGATTTAAAACAAATCTGCGAATTCTTTGATACTTCTTCCATTGAGAGGTAGGGAGAATATCCCCTTCCCTTGAATCTGGGCCTTAGTGTTTTGTTAACCAATTGTAGTGACTGGCTGGCCAATGGAATAAGGCCAAGATTACACTCTAAGTTTTCTGGTACTAGGCTACAGGGGCAGCATAGCATCTGCCTGATTCTCTGGCAATATTTCAATAAAACTGGAAATTGATTTTTAAATAATAACAAATCTAAAAACCTTATCATTTGGAGCATTTAAACTCTCCATTTCCTCTTTGATTAAAGAAGAAATTAGAAAGCATAGAAAATCTACAAAGTAATGGTAACACATATGTGACATATTAGAACCTATGGTATATAGCTAAATAGTACTCAGAAAGAAATTCAAAGTCCTAGATATTTATATCATTAAGCAAGAAAGAATAAAAATAGATTAGAATCAAGTTCTGAAAGTTAGTAAAAGAACAACAAAACCAAGGCAAGCAGATGGAAAGAATACTAAAGATAAAAGCTTAACTTACTACATTAGAAAACAGAAAGATGGCAATACTAAGAAATAAATCAACCCAAGATCTGGTTCTTTAGGGCAGAAATAATAAAATCTGTATAGATATTAGGTAACCTAATCAAGAAAAGGGGCAAAAACACAAATATACAAAATGAAATTGAAACACACAAATGGCTGCTTGATTAAATATGCAAATAAATGGATAAGTCGATTTTTCCTTAGAAAATAAAAATTGTCAAAATTCTCAGAACAGAAAGAAAAATCATAACAGACCAAATTAACATGAAGGAATTAGGAAATGTTTTTAAGAAACTAACACTCAAAGAGCAATGAGCCTATATAGTCTCTCAGGCAAATTTTATGAAATTTCTAAGAAACCAGTAACTTCAATGCTATTTAAACTGTTTCAGATTGAAGGAAAACAATCAAAGGTGAAATTCTTTTATGAGTGTAAGATTGATGTCAAAACCCACAAAAAATAGCACCAGAAGTAAATAAAATCATAGCCTAATCTTACCTGCATTTGGCAATGCCAAAGAATGCTCAAACTACTGCACAATTGCACTCATCTCACACGTTAGCAAAGTAATGCTCAAAATCCTCCAAGCCAGGCTTCAACAGTATGTGAACCGTGAACTTCCAGATGTTCAAGCTGAATTTAGAAAAGGCAGAGGAACCAGATATCAAATTGCCAACATTCGTTGGATCATCAAAAAAGCAAGAGAGTTCCAAAAAAGTATTTACTTTTTTATTGACTATGCCAAAGCCTTTAACTGTGTGGATCACCACAAACTGTGGAAAATTCTGAAAGAGAGGGGAATACCAGACCACCTGACCTGCCTCTTGAGAAATCTGTGTGTGGGTCAGGAAGCAACAGTTAGAACTGGACATGGAACAGCAGACTGGTTCCAAACAGGGAAAGGAGTACATCAAGGCTGTATATTGTTACCCTGCTTATCTAGCTTATATGCAGAGTACATCATGAGAAATGTTGGGCTGGAGGAGGCACAAGCTGGAATCAAGATTTCCAGGAAAAATATCAGTAACCTCAGATATGCAGATGATACCACCCTTATGGTAGAAAGTGAAGAACTAAAGAGCCTCTTGATGAAAGATGAAAAAAGTGAGTGAAAAACTTGGCTTAAAGCTCAACATTCAGAAAACTAAGATCATGGCATCTGGTCCCATCACTTCACGGGAAATAGATGAGGAAACAGTGAAAGCAGCAGCAGACTTTATTTTTTTGGGCTCCAAAATCACTGCAGATGGTGACTGCAGCCATGAAATTAAAAGTCACTTGCTCCTTGGAAGGAAAGTTATGAACAACCTAGACAGCATATTAAAAAGCAGAGCCATTACTTTGCAAAAAAAGTCCATCTAGTCAAGGCTATGATTTTCCCAGTAGTCATGTATGGATGTGAAAGTTGGACTATAAAGAAAGCTGAGCACCAAAGAATTGATGCTTTTGAACTGTGGTGTTGGAGAAGACTCTTGAGAGTCCTTGGACTGAAAGGAGATCCAACCAGTCAATCCTAAAGGAAATGAGTCCTGAACATTCATTGGAAGGACTGATGCTGAAGCTGAAAGTCCAATACTTTGGCCACCTGATGCAAAGAAATGACTCATTTGAAAAGACCCTGATGCTGGAAAAGATTGAGGGCAGGAGGAGAAGGGGGTGACAGAGGATGAGATGGTTGGATGGTATCACTGACTCAGTGGACGTGAGTTTGAGTAAGTTCCCGGAGTTGGTGATAGACAGGGAGGCCTGTTGTGCTGCAGTCCGTGGGGTCGCAAAGAGTTGGACATGACTGAGTGACTGAACTGAGTGACTGAATCTTACCTGTGAATAAGATTTAAAAATCCAGAATAAAAGAAATTGATAACTATGTATGTTACCATTATTATTTCACAATGTATTGGAAACACTAGCCAACATAATTAAAGAAAAAAAATAGAGCTATAAAACTTAGAAAGTGAAGTGGAAGTTGCTCAGTTGTGTCAGACTGTTTGCAATCCCATGGAATTCTCCAGGCCAGAATACTGGAGTAAGTAGCCTTTCCCATCTCCAGGGGATCTTCCCAACCCAGGGATCATACCCAGGTCTCCCGCATTGCAGGCAGATTCTTTTACCAGCTGAGCCACAAGGGAAGTCCAAAAACTTGGAAGTAGGAGGTAAAATTACCATTCTTTTGAAGATAACATTGTTTACCTGAAGAATCCAAGAGATTCAGCTCAAAATCTATTATAAATAGTAGTAAAATTTATTTAGAAAGTTTGGCATGAAGTTAACATTAGGAAATTAATAATTTTATTATGTAGAAACAATAGTCAGTTAAAATGTGATAGAAAAAAAGACCTCATGTACAACAGGAACAGAAACATAAATTGTTCAGAATAACTTGAAAAGGAAATTGTGCAAAGACTAAGAAGAGAAAACTTTCAAATGCAAATGAACCCCTTTGAAAAAGGAAAGGCATATTATGTTCTTGGATAGGAATATTCAACATTGTAAAGATGTCAGTTCTCCCCAAGTTAATCTATAAATGTAAAACAACCACAGTAAAATTGCTATCACAATGTTATTTGTGAATTAGATAAGCTGATTATATAGTTTTTTTGAAAAAAATAATTAGTAACCAGAAGAAAAATCTGAGGGAAACAAAGATATAAGGGATGTATTCATTTTCTACTGCCACAAAACAAATTACCCATCAAGTTAATGCTTAAAATAACACCTACTTATGAGCTCAGAGTTCAGCAGATCAGAAGCTCAGGCACAGCATGACAGGGTTCTCAGTTCAGGGTCTAGCGGTACTGGAATTCAGAAGTCGGTGAGGATGTATTCCCTTCTAGAGGATGGACTGGGTAAGAATTTGTTTCCAGTTTTATTCAGACTGTTGACAGTTTAGTTCCTTTTGGTTGTAGGGTTGAGGACCTCATTTCCTTTCTGGCTGTCAGCCAGGAATTGTTAGCTCCTAGAAGCCTCCCAGAATCTGGACCATGTAGCTCTTTTCATTGTCAAAGTCTTCCCATGGTAAAGAAGACAGAGAAAGAGAGAGGATACGAGGGTTGCATGACTCCTTCACATTTCACTGGAAAATTCAGTCATATGACCATGCATATGCCAAAGCCTTTGACTGTGTGGATCACCACAAACTGAAAAATTCTCAAAGA
Source organism: Muntiacus reevesi (assembly GCF_963930625.1). Lineage (NCBI taxonomy): Eukaryota > Metazoa > Chordata > Mammalia > Artiodactyla > Cervidae > Muntiacus > Muntiacus reevesi. The sequence continues at coordinate 39,053,482 of NC_089267.1, read as the reverse complement.
GATGGGAATACCAGACCACCTGACCTGCCTCTTGAGAAACCTGTATGCAAGTCAGGAAGCAACAGTTAGAACTGGACATGGCATAGAACAACAGACTGGTTCCAAATAGGACAAGGAGTACGCCAAGGCTTTGTCACCCTGCTTATTTAACTTATATGCAGAGTATGTCATGAGAAATGCTGGGCTGGATGAAGCACAAGCTGGAATCAAGATTGCCAGGAGAAATATCAATAACCTCAGATATGCAGATGACACCACCGTTATGGCAGAAAGTGAAGAAGAACTAAAGAGCCTCTTGATAAAAGTAAAAGAGGAGAGTCAAAAAGTTGGCTTAAAACTCAACATTCAGAAAACTAAGATCATTGCATCTGATCCCATCACTTCATGGCATATAGATGGGGAAACAGTGAAAACAGTAGCAGACTTTATTTTTTTGGGCTCCAAAATCACTGCAAATGGTGACCAGTCCATCCTAAAGTAAATCAGTCCTGAATATTCATTGGAAAGACTGATGCTGAAGCTGAAACTCCAAAGGCCACCTGATGCAAAGAACTGACTCATTTGAAAAGACCCTGATGCAGAGGAAGATTGAAGGCAGGAGGAGAAGGGGACAACAGAGGATGAGATGGTTGGATGGCATCACCAACTCAATGGACTTGAGTTTGAGTAAACTCCGGAAGTTGGTGATGGACAGGAAGGCCTGGTGTGCTGCAGTCCATGGGGTTGCAAAGAGTCGGACATAACTGAGTGACTGAACTGAACTGAACTCAAGGGAAGAAACAAAGGTAGACAGGTTGTTCAAGAGGAAGAGGAAGTGGATTGGGTTAACATTAGCAGTCTCTTCCATGAAGCCCTTGTACCTTATGCCAAAATTAATTATAAAGGAATGAAAGAATAAAATGTTTAAAAGGAAGGGAGAAAGGAAAAAGAAAAGGAAAGAATAAGAAATCATGAATGGGAGAATTTTTTTTTAAAGATAATCTTCAGAAAAAAATTAATAATTATTTTAAAAAATCTCTGAATGAAGAAGGCCTTTCTAAATGTGACTTAAAGTCTAGAAAGTATTAAAAAGAAGAGTGATAAATTCAATTAATTTTAAATCTAAAAAAATTCTTTCTGACAAAAAAGAAAAACTGCACAAAGGAAAGTGAAGACAAATCAAATTCTAATAGGGAAAAATCTAGCAGATTGATATCTTAACCAAAGTGTAAATTTCCTGAAGTCTAAAGAACTTTAAAAGAGCGATTTTAAATGAGCAATAGAATAATGAGCAAAGGATGTGAACAGACAGTTCACAGAAAAGGAATAAAATGGCTCTTAAAAGTATGAAAAGATTTTTTTTGCTTCATTTATATAATAAGCGAAATGCAAAGTTACATTTTTAACCTGTCAGACTGGTAAAGATGAAAAGATAGTTAACACATTGTGTTGGCAAGGGCATAAAGTCATGCTGATGGAGTTATAAATTGGTCTAACCTCTTTGGAGAGCAATTCAACAGTAAAATTGAGCGTATCTTTAACCTTCATCCTGTAAGTCCATTTCCAGGAATTTATCTGTAGGAGTTTATGTATGGATGTACACAAATGAAAAGACTGTGAATGTACAACAATACAGTAGTCACAGCAAAAGATTGTAAATACTTAGCTGTTCATCAGTGTGGAAATACAGGAGAGTACTATGGAGCCATAACAAGGGTAAGATGTAATATATAAAGTCACGGAATACTAGTCAAGACACACTCTCATGCCACAAAAGTAATGTAAGAATAGTATATATAGTGTTAAAAAAATTCATCTGAGCAAAATTTAAAGGTCCTATTGTCTTTATTCAATCATTGATGAATCAGGCAGCATCTAATCTAGCAGATAGAAAGGAGCTCTGAGGAGTTGTACAAAATGTAAGATTTTGTAGGCAGAACAGAGTGGGAACAAGGAAGTTATACTAGCAAAAATTAGATTTGTTATTGCAGGTCACTTTCCTTTAGGCAATGGCAGGGGTCTCTCAGGTAGATTGCCTAAATAGTGCTGCTCAAGTAATTCCTGGTTGACTGGTCTAAGATTCTGTTTCTAGGAAAGGCTGAGACTATAAATAATTTGGTGTCTCAGTTTGGTGACATGTGGCTTAGCATAAGTGTCACCATTTTGGGCCTGTTGTTTCCAACAATTATATGGAAGAGCAGAACAGAGATTAACTTCTAGGGGAAAAATGGGAATTTTGGAAGATAGACAGGTGACTGTAGGAAAACGACGCAAAAAAAAAAAAAAAAAAAAAACTCTTCCTTTTCTTATATGCCCACCTTTTACATTTTGTCTTTTTTGAATTTTGTACTGTCTACATGTATTGCCCAATGAAAAAGTGAATAGTATATATATTTATAATTTAATCACTTTAAAATCTATCATAAAATACCATTTATAGATTATAATGTTTTTTTTTCTTTTAAATTGGAGTATAATTGCTTTGTACGATGCCAAGTTCTTCCCAGGTGGCACAGTGGTAAAGAATCTGCCTGCCAGTACAGAAAACAAGAGATGTGGATTTGATCCCTGGGTAGGGAAGATCCCCTGAAGAAGGAAGTGGCAATCCACTCCAGTATTCTTGCCTGGAAGATCCCATGGACAGAGGAGCCTGGTGGACTACAGTCCATGCGGTCACAAAGAGTCTGACACTACTGAGTCACTGAGCACACACACATGTACATAATTACTCTACAATGTTGCATTAGTTTCTGCTGAACAACAACATGAATCAGCTATATATATACATATATCCCCTCCCTCTTACGCCTCTTTCCCACTGCCCTAGGTCATCAACAGAGCACCAAGTTGAGCTCCCGGTGCTATGCAGCAGGTTTCACTAGCTATTTTACACATGCTAGTGTGTATATGTCAATGCTATTCTCAATTCATCCCCTCTCCTTCCCTACCGCACACATCCACAGTTCATTCTCTACATCTGCACCTCTATTCCTGCCCTGCAAATAGGTTCATCAGTATTATTTTTCTAGATCCCATATATGCCTTAATACACAATGCATATTTTTCTCTTTCTGACTTCACACTGTATGACAGACTCCAGATCCATCCACATCTCTACAAATGACCCAGTTTCATTCCTTTTTATGGCTGAGTAATATTCTATTGTATGTATATACCACACCTTTTTTATGCATTTATCTGTCAATAGACATTTAGGTTGCTTCCATGTCCTGGCTATTGTAAACAGTGCTGCAATGAATATGGGGGTAATATGTCCTTTTGAATTATGGTTTTCATAGTGTATACACCCAGAAGTGGGATTGCTGGGTCATAAGGTAGCTTTATTTTTAGTTTTTTAAAATACTCTATACTGTTTATATCAATATACATTCCCACCAATAGTGCACAAGGGTTCTTTTTTCTCCACTTCCTCTCCAGCATTTATTTTTTGTAGATTTTTTTGATGGCCATTCTGACCAATGTGAGGTGATACCTCACTGTAGTTTTGATTTGCTTTTCTCTAACAATGAATAATGTTGAGAATCTTTTCATGTGCTTGTTGGCCATCTGTATGTCTTCTTTGCAGAAATGTCTGCTTAGGTCTTCCACCCATTTTTGATTCTGTTGTTAGTTTCTTTGATAGAGCTGCATGAGTTGCTTGTATATTTTGGAGATTAATCTGTTGTCAGTTGCTTCGCTTGCAAATATTTTCTTCCATTCCGAGGGTTGTCTTTTCATCTTGTTTTTTGTTTCCTTTGCTGTGCAAAAACAAAAGTAAATAGCATACTTTTTTTTAAATTTTGGAAGCAAATGTGTTATTTGAATCCTCTGAGAAACAAACCCACAAGATGAAATCAGACACGCAAGTGACTTATTAGAGAATATGGGGAGGGAAAGCCCCCAGATAGTGATGAAGGTCTGACCCCTGGGAAGAAGGGAGGAAAGGCATGAAGCTCTGACAAGGCCAGTGGAAGTCCTTGAGTCAAAACCACCCATGGGAAGTGTCTGGCTTCCCGCAGGAATGGGTGTGCCGTAGAGTCCCTGCCCTGCTTGTCATTGGCTGGGGGCAGCGCTGGGAATGGCAGCTTCAGAACTGCAGATGAATGCAGAGTGCAACAGGCGGAGCCCTTGGTCAGTTGCACTCCTGGCAGCAGATCCAAAATCTATCTGGCCATCCCTTTACTGAAGTTTGTAAATTCTTCTTTTATCCGATGATGTATTTTGATTTTGCAGTTGTAATGACTTGGACTTTTCTGCTTTTGCATGCTAACATTTTTTTCTTATTTTAAAAAATTTATTGGGGTATGGTTGCCTAACATTCTTCTCTTTAATCATTCACTCATTCATTTGTTTATCCAACCAGTGTTTATTAAATACTTACTAAATGCTATGCATTGAGTTAAGAGCTGGGAATGCAAAGATGAGCAAAATAGTCATGGGGCCCAGACTTGTGGACTCTATGGTCTGCTGAGCAAGCTGACATGAATCAAATGATCAGACAGCACACAATTTCAAACTCTAATAAGTGCTGCAGAGAAAAAGTATAGAGTCATGCCTGCATCTAACACCAGTTCGGTAGGCTAGAGAAAGTTCCCCAAGAGAAGTGAAACACTAGAAATATATGCTCATTGAGAAAACAGTAACAGAAGAGTTTAAGGAACAAAACTGAAATCACCTGTAATTCTAAAACCCAGAGATAACCTCAGTTAGCAATTTTCTTCATCTTTTTAAAAAAATGTAATTGACAAACACAGCATTGTCCAATAGAAACAGAATGTGAATCATATATGTAATTTTACATTTTCTAGAAGCCATATTTTAAAAAGTAAAAGAAACAAGTGGGATTTATTTTAATAATTCAATTTATCTCACCCAGTATGTCTGAAATATCATCGTTCAATATATAATCAATGTAAAAATTATTAACATAGTTGTTTACATTATTTTTTCTTACAAGTCTTTGAAACCCCATATGTATTTCACACAGCACATCTCACTTTGGACTAGTCACATTTCAAGTGCTCAGTGGGTACTTGTGGATAGAGTCTGTTGTATTAGCACAAGTTATATACATATATATAGGAACGTATATATGTCCATATATATATACTACAGCATCACATTTGAGATATTAATGCATATTCAGTTTTGTGTCCTATTTTTTCAGTTAACATTCCATTATATGAATTTCTCATAATAGAAAATATTTTTAAAAAATTATCTTAATGCACAGCATATTGGTACACAGACCAATATTTATTGAACCATTTACATATTGTTGTTGCTTAGTTACTAAGTCATGTCCGACTCTTTTGTGACCCCATAGACTGTAGCCCACCAAGCTCCACTGTCCATGGAATTTTCCAGGCAAAAATACTGGAGTGGTTGCCATTTCCTTCTCCAGGGGAACGTCCCAACCCAGGGATCAAACCCACATCTCCTGTACTGGAGGCAGATTCTTTACCACTGAGCCACCAGGGAAGCCCTATTTACACATTATTAGATACTTAGGTTATTATCAATGTCTCAGTGTATATACTATGCTGGCTACAATGAAATAATTTAATAAACACAATTCTTCATGCGCACCACAGTTTTTAACCTTACAAAACATTCTTGTTGGAGTTGCTGGATCAAAGTGAACAAAGTTTTGTCAGGTTCTTGAGAAATTTCATAAAATCACATTGAGAGAGACTATACCTATTGCATTGCCAGCAACCCTGACAGTGTGTGTCTCACTGCGACTCTGGCAACAATGACCATTGTGATTTCTTCTAAATTTGCCTATTTGATTTGCCAAATTTGGCATTTCCTTATTTTCACAAACAAGTCTTTGAATTCCAGAGAGGTTGAGCATTCTTTATCTTTCTCTTCATTAACTAATTCATTTCTAGTTTTAAATGACTAATTTTCCTCTGTTAAAAGTGAATCCATGGGGCCTCTTACATTGAATTGGGATGAATTAGGCCTGCCATTTATGTTTATTTTTATAAGCTAACATGATTGGACTGCAAATTCTACCAACCGTTGTCAAGCTTTACTCGTTGGGCAATGTTTGGCTGGGTATTAGAGGAGATACAGTGAGACATGGACCGCTCTCATAGGATGATCAGGATTGTGAAGGAGGAGGGCAGGCACATGCATAGCCTGCTGACCCACCAGGCTGTGTGCACATAGGGGATGGAAGCTCACCCATGAGAGCACAGGGTGGGGCTGGTTAACTCATCCAGATGGACCCAGCTTCACGAAGGAAGTCAGACTTGGGGACTAAGTAGGATCCCATTACGTGGAGTAGGTTGAGAGGGCATCCAAGCTAAGGGATGGACAGAGACAATGGAGGTGTGGAAACACTCCTGGAATTAGGAGAACTGGGATATGTCTGATACACATCAGTGATGGGAGATGAGGTGGGGAAGGCTGTTGCACTCAAGTTCAAGCAGAATTTAAATACCCCACCAAGGCTTTATTTTATAGACTTTGGAAATTAGTGGTGCCACTGAGCAGTTCTATGACGTATGAGGAAAGAAAAGTCCTAATTCAGAAGTAGCTTTTCAAGGAAAAGGGTCTAAAGAGAGGAAAGATTGCATGTTCTTAGATCTTATGCATTCATTTCCCACATTGGTAGGCATCTCCAAGATCAGTGGAAGATGAAGAATGGTAAAGCAATGTGGAATTATAATCCACTAAGGTTTGATTCAGATAGAAATTAACCTGAAATTCTGTTTCTTTACAGCACTTTCATTCACAGCTTCTTTGCAAATTTGTTTCAATCTGTCTCTCCTGTGTCATAAATGAATGTGGTCCACCACCCTTACTTCCACCATCCCTTCCACTTCCACCCCCTCCACCAGCCCTTACACCCCACCTACCCCAGGGTCTAGTCCTTTAGAGGAATGTGAATTTGCCCCCCTTTAAAATAGGCCAACCACCGGCTACCTCTATCTGATTCAGGAAAGCCGACTGTAACCCTCAGGACTTCCTGTATCTTCTTACCCTAAGCAGCAATCTCCGAGCCCTCCTCTCACCTCTGTGGAAGGAAGAAGGGACAGGGCATCTAACTAGATCTCTAGTCTGAGGAGAAGAAACACCTACAAGCAGAGAGATCCTCCTTCCAGCACAAAGCAGGAAGCCCCTTCCTTTCAGAACACAGGTGTTGATGAGATTTAAAAGGTATTATACTTGCTAATTCAAGTGGAATACACAAAACCCACTCCAGTATTGGGTTCTATAGTTTCAGTTGAGGCAGATTTTACAAATGCTAATGAACCACTCCACTTGGCATCCCAGGCAGACACAGTCCTCAGGCAATTTGACACTTGCAAATGGTTGAAACTTCCTTCAGCCCCTTAAACAGTGGGGGCGAAGACGCACGGTGCTGGCTGACTAGAAGCCCATTGGGCCGGCTTCCCCAAAAGGGCCTGGGGCTGGGGTGGTTCTCCACTTGCCTCCGTTCTTGGGTGTAGGGTGAGTGCAGTGGAAGGAAGGTGAGAAGGTGGTACCTTTTCCTGATCTCTCAGTTTTCTTTTGAATCCTCCATCTAGAATTTTCTGCGCAGGAGATGGGGCAAGAGGATTTCACGCTCCTGCGAGCACACACTCCATATCTCTGCTTGTGACTATTCACTGTCTTGTCAAACAGGCTCTCTGAGGGGCTGGGTGAAGGCTGGGGCATACTGGGGGAAGAATGTCTGGCTGCAACCTACTCTTAAAGATTAACCCCAAATCTGTGGGGGTGTGTTGGCAGAGAACTGGAGGGCAAGACGAAACAGGATAAAGATTTGCATCAACATGGTTGCTTTTTAAAAATATGACAATTAAAGAAATACAAAAAATTGCAAGAGTTTACTTTCTATAATATTTAGAATGAGAGGCACTCCTCGTCATTTACAGAGCAGTTCTGCAAGAGGGCTTCAGGACAACTCTCAAACAACTGCCTGGAGCGGGGCATGACCGGGTCTTCTGACTTGGGCTGGGTGCAGACGAAGTTTCTCTGGTCATCAGCTCCACTCCCTCGGCCCTCTGTGTGGGGAAGAGGAGAAGTTGAGCAGTGGGAATGTTAAATCTTAGGAAACCCCAAGGAAAATGCAAAAGAGCCCGATATGGCAGTCTGCCCTCCGGAGGTTTGCAGCCCGGCAATGATGAAGGGAGACTGCCACCTACGGGCCAGGTTCCAGGGAGCCCACATGCGGGTCTCAGCCAGAGACACTCCACGGGGAAAGGAGGCTTCGTGCCGCGGCTAGTCACTCCACTCCCTGCTCACAGACAAAAACTCAACTTGCTCCCAACAAATTAGCGTTTTCCTGATTTAAATGTTTTCCCCTCACAAGAGTATGATCTTAAGAGCTAATTTCTGTGTATAAAGAAGGCAATATGATAGACACATCTGGCCCCACCATCACATTAAACAGCCGTGCACGTGTGCGTCATTGGGCCACTCGGTGCCACAGCAAAGGCCACTCCCATATAAACCTACTATTTTATGGCTTCTTAAGAGAAATGAACGTGTAATGGATCAGAGACGAGCATCGTCTTGCTGTGCCATCTTAGTAAAGAAGCTATGGGATAAGAACAATCGAACAGACATCCAACACATCACAGAGGATGCTTGTGAGGGATGAGAAGGATGGGACATGAAAGTGGAATTGGGCACAAAGGAAAAAACAAAATAAAATGAAGCTAGAGAGGGACCTTGCATGTTATAATGGTAACTGAAGAGTATAATTGAATCAACTCTGCTCCCAAAGTGAAAAAAGAAAACCGACAGAATTTGAGCTTATATGAGAAAGAAATCTATTGTATTGGAGTGGTTCCAATGGTATCACATAGTTGTCCTTTGCTATTTGATGTGTTCGTGAATTGCAAATTCTATTCTTCCCCTTCCGTTCTAAAATCAGATCTGCCCCACAATATTTACATAATATTGGATTTTGACTAATGAAGCAACGGGACTCCTGTTGGAGAAAAAGGAGTGGTATAAATGTGTGTGTGTTTCTTTGTATGTATGAGTTTGGGCACGTGTGTGCACTGTGTATATAAATGTGTCTGTGTATGTGTATGTAAGCATGTGTTTATGTATACATGAATGTGTGTGTGTGTTTAATGGAGGAGCTCAGAAAGGAATATTGTTCTGTGACTCCAAGCCAAATGAGGTTTAAAGGCCCTATGTCCTGCTTTGCAGCCCCCAGAGGAAAGTTGAGCCCACCCCCTGAATAGGCACAGGTATAGGGGCTAGGTATGGATCAGAGGCAGAGGTGGGCTATAGAACTTTCTACAGAAATCAGCAGGTGAAACTTGGAGTGTCAGGTCTGTGTTTCTGGTGAGTGCCAGAGGAAACACAGGAATGAGTCCATCTGAAGCGGGGGAGATTTCCCAGCACAGACCAGACTGGGTGAAGGGGGACCACCCAGGACCTGCAGAAGACAACACGAAGCAGAGCCAGAACCAACCTCTTGGACCCACTGGTAGAGGGTTATTATCATCAGTTCCTGAGGGGAGAGGAGGAGAGGAACTCGCCGTTGATATCAGAACCCTCCAGATCTCCTTTAGGACCTCTGTGCATAAACCCGTAACAGTGCTAAATTCTCATCAGTTGCCTAGTCATTCTTGTTACCTTTGGTGGTGGTGGTGGTTTAGTTGCTCAGTCGTGTCTGACTCTTGCGACCCCATGGACTGTAGCCCACCAGGCTCCTCTGTCCATGGGATTCTCCAGGCAAGAATACTGGAGTGGATTGCCATTTCCTTCTCCATTTTAATGATGTGTAAATTCAAGGACCTCTTAGACGTTGTAGTGTTAGAACACCTGGGTTGGAAGATACCCTCTCTCCACCTTAGAAAAGTGAATCATAACCAGAAGATTTTGGTATCTTCAGTATTGGTAAATACTATGTGCCAGTGGGTCATTTATGTAAAATTTTATATAAATGGTATCACATATAAATATTTACTTGGGATCTTTTTAGCTTATCATGATGTATTTTAGGTTCAGTGGTGTAGATGATGCAGATATAGTTCACTCAGGTTAACTGCTATGCAAGGTTGTATTGTACAAATAATTCCCATTTTATTTTCCCATTTTACTCCTGAAGGTCAGATAGCTTGTTTCCACTTTTTAGCTGTTACCTGGAATGCTGAAAAGAACATTCTTTTTTTGTATTTCTTTGGGCCCATGTATCTTTCAGGAACTTCTAAACACATAAAGGTGAAATTGTTGATCATAGGTAATACATGGATTAACTTTACCAGGTTTTGCCAAATTGCTTTCTGCAGTGGTTAGATCATTTTATACTTGCCCTGGCATGGATGAAAGTTTTTCATTTCTCCATTCTCACAACTGGTATTCTTGGTACTGTCAGAATTATTGACCATTGAATGCCTTCTTAAAGTAATTGCTTCTTCATATTCTATGTCTTTTTGCTGTTTGGTGATTTCTCTTCTTGCTTGCTTATTTTTGGGAACTTATTTTATAATTTGGATAATTATCTTTGGTTGGAAATGTAGGTTGCTAATATTTTCTCTAGGTCTGTGTTTGCCTTTCTACTTTGTTACTACTGTCATTTGTCATGGACAAGTGTTTTAAAATTATATAGTTCAATGTATCACTTTTTCATGATGACTTTCATTTTGTGCCTTTCTAGAATGTTGTATATAGTCTCCATAATCTAAATGTGTACGGTTTTCCCTTAACATGCCTGAAGTTTACTTTTGTGCAGCCTGTGAGATATAAATCTCATTTTCCCTTTGAAAATATTATTAGCAAATAGTTACAGGGCCATTTATTAAATAATCATCCTTTTTCCCCTGATCTGTAGAGTCACCTCTGTCATATTCTATATTCCTTTGTATATGTTAGTGGTTTTGGCTTTGGGGAACCTGTCCCATGGATCTATTTATTTATCCAAAGGATGATATCCTAGTATTTTAATTACCATAGTTCAGTTCAGTTCAGTCACTCAGTCATGTCTGACTCTTTGCAACTCCATGGACTGCAGCACGCCAGGCTTCCCTGTCCATCACCAACTCCCAGAGCCTATACAAACTCATGTCCATCGCATTGATGATGCCATCCAACCATCTCATCCTCTGTTGTCCCCTTCTCCTCCCACCTTCAATCTTTCCCAGCATCAGAGTCTTTTCCAATGAGTCAGTTCTTTGCATCAGGTGGCCAAAGTATTGGAGTTTCAGCTTCAGCATCAGTCCTTCCAATGAATATTCAGGATTGATTTCCTTTAGGATGGACTGGTTGGATTTCCTTGCAGTCCAAGGGACTCTCAAGAGTTTTCTCCAACATCACAGTTCAAAAGCATAAATTTTTTGGAGCTCAGTTTTCTTTATAGTCCAACTCTCACATCTGTACATGACTACTGGATAAAACATGGCTTTGACTAGACGGACATTTGTTGGTAAAGAATGTCTCTGTTTTTTAATATGCTGTCTAGGTTTCTTATAGCTTTTCTTTCAAGGAGCAAATGTCTTTTAATTTCATGGCTATAATCACCATCTGCAGTGATTTTGGAGCCCCCCAAAATAAAGTCTTTCACTGTTTCCATTGCTTCCCCATCTATTTGCCATGAAGTGATGGGACCAGATGCTATGATCTTAATTTTCTGAATGTTAATTTTAAGCCAACTTTTTCACTCTCCTCTTTCACTTTCATCAAGAGGCTCTTTAGTTTTTCTTTCCTTTCTGCCATAAGGGTGGTGTCATCTGCATAATTACCATAACTTTGTGATAAATCTTGATACCATCTGCTAGGGTGCATCCTTTCTCATTTCAGAATTGTTTCGGCTGTTCTTGGTCCTCTATTATTCTGAGTAGATTCTATGATTTGCTTATACAGGTCAGTAAAAAATTCCCCCAGAATTGTTAATAGAATTTAAGTTTGTGTTGTAAATTTAGGAAAACTGCTACTGTTAAGCTGCAATAGCAGTTAAGTACTGTTAAGAATATGTTATATCTCCCAATTTATTTGTTATTTTTTATGTATTTCAATAAAATTTTAGAGTTTTCTCTGTTGAAGTTTTTCACATCTTTTGTTAGACTTACTTCTAGGTATCTCATAGTTTTTCAGACTATTGTAAATGGTATATTTTTTATTTTATCCTCATTCTTGAGTGATAGTTTGTGCATAGAATTCTAAATTGATAGTATTTTCTCTCAATATTCTGAATATAATTTCTGTTAGTGAACTAGGAATAGAAGGAAAATCCCTTAACCTGAAAAAGAGTATCTACCATAATCCTAAACAAATATTTTTCTTTATAGTGAAATGTTAAGAACATTCCACTTAAAGTCAGGAACAAGACAAGGGAAAATTTCATCCTCATTACCAGGAACAGTCAACAGTCAGAAATGCAATTTTAAAAAACCACCACACATACACACGTGTGTGTGTGTGTGTGTGTGTGTGTGTGTGTATAGCTGGATTTATTTAAATTAAATCTGAGATTCAGTATTTTAACTGGCACATTTACATTACTGTGATTATCTATTGTGATGAATTTATTCTTTCATCTTATGTTATGCTTTCCACTCACCATGTTGGTTCTTTTTTCTCTTTTTCTTTTTTTTCTCTTTTTCTGACTTCTATTAAATTGATCATTTTTTTCTTTCAAGTGATAATATTTCTACTTTATTGTTTAATTTAACAAGCATATTATTTGACAGTCTTGTAGGTTAATCAATATTACTTCACCATCCTTTCAAACAAAATATTGACCTTAAGATGCTTCATCTCTAGTCATTCTTCCTCTCTCTTCTCACATATTATTGTTTCTAGTCCTTTAGCTCCATTTTTAAAAAACTTCTGTTAGTGTTTTTGTTACTATTATTTCAGACATTCAGTGCTTGTTTAGATTTACTAAATGTTTATCAAATTTTTTACTCTTCATTTGCTTCTTTTTAAAACATCATTTATTGAGATACAAATCACACACTATACAATTCACTCATTAAAGTTTACAGCTCAATGGTTTTTAGTATATTCACAGAGTTGCACCACCAACAGCAGAATCAACTTTAGAACGTTTTCATGACCTCCAAAAGCAACCTCATACGCATTAGCAGTCACTCCTTCTTTTCCTCCAATCCTCCCCAGCCCTAGGCAACTGCTATCCTGCTTTCTATATCCATAAATTGGCCTATTCGGGACATTCTTATAACAGAATTATATATGGTCTTTTGTGACTGGCTTCTTTTAATTAATGTTTTCAAGTGGCATCTTGTGATTATGGTTTGCATTTTCCTGATGACTAATGATGTTAAACATCTTTTCATGTATTTGTTGGCCATTTATACCACCCAAGGTCTTGAAAATTTATCCCTATGTTCCTTCTAGGAATTTTATAGTTTTAGCTTTTACATTTAGGTCTATAATAATTTTGAGCTAATTTTTGTGTGTACCGTGATGAAGAGGTCCAACTTCATTCTTTTACACGTGACTATCCAGTTATCCAAGATTATTCCTTCCCCATTGAATGTTTTGCATTCTAGTTGACAATCAATTGACTTTAAGTGTAGAGTTAGTTTTTGGACTGATTTCCATTGATCTCTATGTCTATTCTTAATCCATTATCACACTGTCTTCATTTGTAATAAGTTTTGAGAATATTCTAGAATTAAAAAACACGAGTCTTCACATTGAAGAAACTTAACAGACATTAAATAACTGTAACTTTGTAATAAGTTTTGAAATCTGGAAGGGTGAGTTCTCCAAATTTATTTTTCTTGTTCATAGATTGCTGTTCTGGATACCTTGGACATGTTTATGAATTTTAGTACTATCTTCTCAATTTCTAAACAAAAACCTAGCTGAGATTTTGCTGGGCATTGCACTAAATCTATAGATGAATATAGAAGTTTTATCATCTTCATATGTGTACCTGTGGCTGATTCAAGCTGATGTATGGCAGGAACCAGCAAAATATTGTAAAGCAATTATCTTCTAATACATTTTTTTTCATTTATTTTTATTAGTTGGAGGCTAATTACAACATTGTAGTGGTTTTTGTCATACATTGACATGAATTATCCATGGATTTACATGTATTCCCCATCCCGATCCCCCCTCCCACCTCCCTCTCTACCTGATCCCTCTGGGTCTTCCCAGTGCACCAGGCCCGAGCACTTGTCTCATGCATCCAACCTGGGCTGGTGATCTGTTTCACCCTAGATAATATACATGTTTCAATGCTGTTCTCTTGAAACATCCCACCCTTGCCTTCTCCCACAGAGTCCAAAAGTCTGTTCTGTACATCTGTGTCTCTTTTCCTGTTTTGCACATAGGATTATCATTACCATCCTTCTAAATTCCATATATATGTGTTAGTATACTGTATTGGTCTTTATCTTTCTGGCTTACTTCACTCTGTATAATGGGCTCCAGTTTCATCCATCTCATTAGAACTGATTCAAATGAATTCTTTTTAATGGCTGAGTAATATTCCATGGTGTATATGTACCACAGCTTCCTTATCCATTCGTCTGCAGATGGGCATCTAGGTTGCTTCCATGTCCTGGCTATTATAAACAGCGCTGCGATGAACATTGGGATGCACGTGTCTCTTTCAGATCTGGTTTCCTCGGTGTGTATGCCCAGAAGTGGGATTGCTGGGTCATATGGCAGTTTTCCAATAAATTTTTTAAAAAAACTATTGTTATCTTAGTAATATTAAGCCCATGAGCATGGATTGTCTTTCCATTTATTTAGGAATTTTTTACCTTCCTTTAAGAATATCTTATAGTTTTCAGAGTACAAATTTTTGTAATTTTTTTTATACTTTTGTTAAATTTATCCCTAAGTAGTTTCTCTTTTTGACACCAGTATAAATGGAATTATTTTTTAATGTTATATTCAGCCTGTTCATTGTAAATTGTTTGCTTCTTGAATCCTTTCTCGTTGGTTCATATTTCCTATTCCTATCTTCATGGAGTTTTTTTCATAATTTGTGAATGGAAAATCCTCTTAGTCCCTGTGTGAAAATGTCTTTCTTTTTTAAGATGTATTTGTTTATTTTTATTTATGGCTCTACTGGGTCTTTGTTGTGGCACGTGAGCTTTCTCTAGTTGCAGGGTGGGGGCCACTCTTCGTCGTGGTGCAGCAGCTTCTCACTGCGGTAGTTTCTCTTAGGCTGAGCGTGGGCTTTGGTGTGAGGACATCAGTAGCTGTAGCTCACAGGCTGTAGAGTGCAAGCTCCATATTTGTGGTGCGTGGGCTTCGCTGCTCTGCATCATGTGGGATCCTTCCAGAGGGACTGAAGCTGTGTCCCCTGTATTGGCAGATGGATTCCTATTTGCTGGACCACCATGGAAGCCCTTTATTTTCCTAAATGATAATTTAACTTGGTATAGAATTACGGGCCAGCAATTCTTAAGATATCTTCCTATTTTATTTTGGCTCAATTTTTGCTGCTGAGATGTCAGTTCTCAGCCTAATTGTTCATTGTGAAACAATGTGACTTTTTTTTTTTACTGATTGTTTTAAATTTTTCTAATGTTTTAAAGTTCCACCATTTCCCCATATGTATCTTCAGTTCAGTTCAGTCACTTAGTCATGTCTGACTCATGGACTCCAGCACGCCAGGCTTCCCTGCTAATCATCAACTCCCGGAGCTTGCTCAAACTCATGTCCATCAAGTCAGTGATGCCATCCAACCATCTCATCCTCTGTCATCCCCTTCTCCTCCTGCCTTCTATCTTTCCCAGTGTCAGAGTCTTTTCCATTGAGTTAGTTCTTTGCATCAGGTGGCCAAAGTATTGGAGTTTCAGCTTCAGCGTCAGTCCTTCCAAGGAATATTCAGGACTGATTTCCTTTAGGATGGACTGGTTGGATCTCCTTGCAGTCCAAGGGAGTCTCAAGAGTCTTCTCTAACACCACAGTTCAAAAGTGTCGATTCTTTGGCGCTCAGCTTTCTTTATAGTCCAGCTCTCACATTCATACATGACTACTGGAAAAACCATAGCTTTGACTAGCTGGACCTTGCTTGGCAAAGTAATGTCTCTGCTTTTTAATATGCTGTCTAGGTTTGTCATAGCTTTTTTCCCAAGGAGCAAGCATCTTTTAATTTCAGGGCTGCAGTCACCATCTGCAGTGATTTTGCAGCCCCCCAAAATAAAGTCTGTCACTGTTTCCATTGTTTCCCCATCTATTTGCCATGAAGAGATGGGACCGGATGCAATGATCTTAGTTTTCTGAACGTTGAGTTTTAAGCTGACTTTTTCACCATCCTATTTAGTTCTTTGCTTTCTGCCATAAGGGTGGTATCACATGCATATCTGAGGTTATTGATATTTCTACTGGCAATCTTGATTCCACCTTGTGCTTCATCCAGCCTGGCATTTCACATGATGTACCCTGGATAGTAGTTAAATAAGCAGGGTGATAATATACAGCCTTGATGTACTCCTTTCCCAATTTGGAACCAGTCCTTTGTTCCATATCCAGTTGCTTCTTGACCTGCATAACTGTTGCTTCTTGACCTGCATACAGATTTCTCAGGAGGCAGGTAAGGCGGTCTGGTATTCCCATCTGTTGAAGAGTTTTCCACAGTTTGTTGTGATCTACACAGTCAAAGGCTTTGGCATAATCAATAAAGCAGAAGTAGATATTTTTCTGGAACTCTCTTGCTTTCTCTATGATCCAACAGATGTTGTCAACTTGACCTCTGGTTCCTCTGCCTTTTAGTATCTTAGTGATAATTTATTTTATTTATTCAATATCTGCTGTGCTTCTTCAGTGTGAAGATTTGTGTTTTTTAATTCTAGAATATTCTCAGTTATTACCAATTTGAATATTTCATTCTCTCTAATCTCTTTCTAGACCTCTTTAAATATTATTTTTTCTCATTTTATTCTCTATTATTTTCATCATAAAGACTCATTCTGAATTGTATTTTGAATACTTCTCAGAAGCATATTCCAGTTTTTTGTTATGATTTTTTTTATTTACTACAAAGTAAAGGAGTTAACTCTCCTTAAAAAGAATATTAAATCTTAAAAACTCATCTGGGGGAAATTTTTCCATAAGGAAGACACTATACCTTTTCCAAATATACCCTTTAAATATAGAGAATTGTTCTAAGGTGGCTATAATATTTTGAAAGTAAATATTTTATTAACTTTTTGGATTTATGCTAAGGGAATATCTCTGAAAATATTGTAGGGAAAAATCACATATTTCATGCTCTTATCTGTTGAACATGATGGATCAGTAGTATGCCAAAGAGCATATGCTTGGGGTTAACCAGACTTGAGTTCCAATGCCAGTTCCTCCATTAACTAGATGTGGGATTTGGACAACTAATTTTAACCTTGCTGAGTTTCTCTGAATCTTAATTTCATCATCTATAAAACAAACCCTTCAGCACTGACATGAGGAACAAATGATAAGGTGCGTGTGAAGTACCTTAGGCAAAGTCTGCCAATGGCAGGTGCTTCATAAAGGATTATCATTATTTCTTGCATAAAATTCTTAATTAGAGCTGGTGCCACCATGTGAGTTATCCCCATTCAGTATTTGAGATCTTCTCATTAGCCATGTCTCATCATTACCCCTTTGCTATAACTTTGATCTCCTAAAATGCACAGATTAATAATTAACCCAGGTAAGTGATGGAATAATTGCTTGTAGAAATGTCTGATAAGTGGTATTTCATGCACTTCTCTCCTGCAGCAGTCCTCTTGGGCAGCTACTGAAGGCCCAAAATAAAACATTCTGGGGTTCTTTCTTGTAGCAGATGGGAACGCAATGTCTGTCTTGGAGGCACACCCTATAAGTAAGATTTCTAGGACTCTTAAAAGATAAACACTTAGAAAATTGATTCAATCAAATGGAACAGCTATAAACACACTTACTCTGTGATTTTTCAAACTAATATATTTAATTCTGTCTGGCAGCATCCTCTAAATTGAATTCACATTAGATAGATGAGTCCAGGGGATGAATATAATATATTGATGCAGGAATTACGCTGCCTTTGGTGGGGGCATTCAGTGTCTCCAAAACTTGAGGCTGCCTTGCACTCATGGTGTGATGGCAAATACCGCCTTCTTTAGAAGGCTTCATTAGAAGACTGTTCTAATGAATTCTTTCTCAAGCAATAATTATGGCAGGAAATGGGATTTCTCCTGTAAGCACATTTTAGTGACTAGCACCCCTATATGTGTAGTATATTCAGATCTTTCATGGACCTTGATTGTACTGCCACCAGAATGTAGAATAAATTTCATCTTTATTAAACAACATCAATTACCCTATTATCTGTAGCCCCCTGTTATACATAGCATTATTACTTAGGGCCCAGAGAATGCTTGAACCATTGGCAAAACAGTAATCCTACTGTTAATATCTATTTAAGGTGGGGAAACCTTAAATAATTTAGTGATGTTAATAATTATAACAGTTAATATGTATCATATGGTCTTGTGTGCCTGATGGGGCTTCCCAGGTAGCACAGAGGTAAAGAATCCACCTGACAAGCAGGAGATACAAGAGATGCAGTTTCAATCCCTGGGTCGGGGAGATCCCCCAGAGAAGGAAATGGCAACCTGCTCCAGTATTCTTGCCTGGAAACTTTCATGGACAGAGGAGCCTGGCAGGCTGCAGTCCATGGGGTAACAAAAAGTCAGATATGACTGAGTGTGCATACACACACTTGTGTGTCTAATCGTATGCTGAGCTCACATATATATTAATATATATATTTGTGTGTATACATTAAAAACAAGACTGGGAGTTGACTGTGGCTCAATTCATGAACTCCTTATTGCAAAATTCAGACTTAAATTGAAGAAAATAGGGAAAACCACTAGACCATTCAGGTAATATCTAAATCAAACCCCTTATGATTATACAGTGGAAGTGGCAAATAGATTCAAGGAATTAGATCAGATAGACAGAGTGCATGAAGAACTATGGACAGAGGTTCGTGACATGTACAGGTGGCAGTGATCAAGACCATCTCCAAGGAAAAGAAATGCAAAAAGGCAAAATGGTTGTCTGAGGAGGCCTTACAGATAGCTGAGAAAAGAGAAGTGAAAGGCAAAAGAGGAAAGAAAAGATATACCCATCTGAATGCAGAGTTCCAAAGAATAGCAAGGAGAGATAAGAAAGCCTTCCTCAGTGATCAATGCAAGGAAATAGCGGAAAACAATAGAAAAGGAAAGACGAGAGATCACGTCAAGAAAATTAGAGATACCAAGGGAATATTTCATGCAAATATGAGCACAATAAAGGACAGAAATGGTATGGACCTAACAGAAGCAGAAGATATTAAGAAGAGGTGGCAAGAATACACAGAAGAACTATACAAAAAAGATCTTCATGAGCCAGATAACCACGATGGTGTGATCACTCATCTAGAGCCAGACATCCTGGAACGTGAAGTCAAGTGGGTCTTAGGAAGCATCACTACGAACAAAGCTAGTGGAGATGATGGAATTCCAGTTGAGCTATTTCAAATTCTAAAAGATGATGTTGTGAAAGTGTTGCACTCAATATGCCAGGAAATTTGGAAAACTCAGCAGTGGCCACAGGACTGGAAAAGGTCAGTTTTCATTCCAGTCCCAAAGAAAGGCAATGCCAAAGAATGTTCAAACTGCTGCACAATTGCACTCATCTCACACACTAGCAAAGTAATGCTTAAAGTTCTCCAAGCCAGGCTTCAGCAATACGTGAACCAGATGTTCAAGCTGGATTTAGAAAAGGCAGAGGAACCAGAGATCAAATTACCAGTATCTGTTGGATCATCGAAAAAGCAAGAGAGTTCTTAAAAGCAAGGACCTTCTTAAATTTTTTTAAAACTTTCTTAAATATTGATATCATGATCACCGCATAGATTTCTAGTCTCATCCTCTGTACCAGGTGGCATTACTTAGTTTCTGCTGCCACAATCGAATGCCATAGACTGGTCTCTTAAACAACAGGAATGTATTTCTCATGGATCTGGAGGCTGTAAGGTCTGAGATTGGGGTGCCAACATATTTGGATTCTGGTGAAAGTCCTCTTGTTGGCTTGGAGATGGCCATCTTCTCACTGTATCCTTGCACAGGGGAAGGAAGAATCTCTGATATCTCTTCTTCTTCCTCTAAGGCCACTAATTCCATCATGACGGCTCCACCCTCATAACCTTATCTAAACTTAATCACCTCCCAAAGGCCCCCACCCCATAATACCATCTCATTGGGGTGGTTAGGGCTTCACCAGTTGAATCATGGGGGACTCAGTCATTCAGATTATAACATAGGGGGAGGTCTTTTTAGTGCTTCAGAATGAGAACAACCCCCAGGCTCTCTTTTCTCTGAGTCACCTTCCTTCTCCGCATACCCCTCCTCTGTGGGCTGGGCCTTCATACTTCTCCCAGGTGATTCACTACCATGTGGGACATTCATCTTTAAGATCAGAATAACTGATTCTCAAAAAGTGGCTGCCTTCTACCACTAGTTCATAGACCAAAGAAAGTATCTTGTGTAAATACTTTATTCTATAGAACTTCTGAAGAATCTAGCTCAAACAGATATTTTTCCTTAAAATTAATTTTTGCAATACATGCACAAAACCAAAGAATACAAGGAGCATAACATTCATTCTTTAAAACTCATCAAATGGTATATCCCCAAACAGCTGATACAAACTAGAAACAAAAAAAACTGGTTATGATATTAAAACCAAATTCCTCTCATTCTTGTCCCCATCCTCCCTATTCCTCCCTGGAGGCCACTGCTGTTAGAGTGGGGTGTAGCCTTCCAGAGATATTCCCTACATGCCCTTATGATCTTAAAAAAAATAATCCAATGACAGTATTTTGTCCAATCTATTCTCCTTGCTTTCATCTCTTAATAACATATTGTGGAGATGATTCCATGTCACTACAGTCAGTACTATCCCATTCTTTGGATGGACAGCATAGTTTCCCCCATGTGTGAATACAGCATAGTATCTATACCAGTTCTTCTTAAAGAACTTTTAGGTTGTTTGCAGTCTTCTGTTACTTTAAACAATGGTTCTATATAAGCATGTCTGTAGAATTAATCCCTGTAAGTAGACTTATTGGATCAAATGTTATGTACACTTTAAAAGCTGTGAGATAATCTAAATCTACAAAAAAATGTAAAGAATAATGTAACTTTTCAGCCAATCTGATCACATGGACCACAGCCTTGTCTAATTCAAGGTGGAAGAGAGCTCTGACAAAATGTGGTCCACTGGAGAAGGGAATTGTAAACCACTTCAGTATTCTTGCCTTGGGAACCCCATGAACAGTATGAAAAGGCAAAAAGATAGGACACTGAAAGATGAATGTAGAGTTCCGAAGAATAGAAAGGAGAGATCAGAGCCTTCCTCAGTGATCAGTGTAAAAAATTAGAGGAAAATAATAGAATGGGAAAGACTAGAGATCTCTTCAAGAAAATTAGAGATACCAAGGGAACATTTCATGCAAAGATGGGCTCAATAAAGGATAGAAATTGTATGAACCTAACAGAAGCAGAAGATATTAAGAAGAGGTGGCAAGAATACCACAGAAGAACTGTACAAAAAAGATCTTCATGACCCAGATATTCACAATGGTGTGATCACTCACCTAGAGCCAGACATTCTGGAATGTGAAGTCAAGTGGGCCTTACGAAGCATCACTACGAACAAACCTAGTGGAGGTGATAGAATTCCAGTTGAACTATTTCAGATCCTAAAAGATGATGCTGTGAAAGTGCTACACTCAATATGCCAGCAAATATGGAAAACTCAGCAGTGGCCACAGGACTGGAAAAGGTCAGTTTTCATTCCAATCCCTAAGAAAGGCAATGCCAAAAATGTTCAAACTATCACACAATTGCATTCTTTTTTTTTTTAATTTTATTTTATTAGTTGGAGGCCAATTACTTCACAACATTTCAGTGGGTTTTGTCATACATTGTCACGAATCAGCCATAAAGTTACATGTATTCATCTCACACGCTAGCAAAGTAATACTCAAAATTCTCCAGGCCAGGCTTCAACAGTATGTGAACCATGAACTTCCAGATGTTCAAGCTGGAATTAGAAAAGGCAGAGGAACCAGAGATCAAATTGCCAACATCCACTGGATCATCGAAAAAGCAAGAGAGTTTCAGAAAAATATCTATTTCTTCTTTATTGACTATGTCAAAGCCTTTGACTGTGTGGATCACAATAAACTGGAAAATTCTTCAAGAAATGGGAATACCAGACCACCTGACCTGCCTCTTGAGAAATCTGTATGCAGGTCAGGAAGCAACAGTTAGAACTGGACATGGAACAACAGACTGGTTCCAAATAGGGAAAGAGTATGTCAAGGGTGTATATTGTCCCCCTGCTTATTTAACTTAAATGCAGAGTACATCATGAGAAATGCTGGGCTGGAAGAAGCACAAGCTGGAATCAAGATTGCCGGGAGAAATATCAATAACCTCAGATATGCAAATGACACCACCGTTATGCAGAAAGTGAAGAAGAACTAAAGAGCCTCTTGATAAAAGTGAAAGAGGAGAGCGAAAAAGTTGGCTTAAAGTTCAACATTCAGAAAACTAAGATCATGGCATCTGGTCCTATCACTTCATGGCAAATAGATGGGGAAACAGTGGAAACAGTGGCTGACTATTCTTGGGGGCTCCAAAATCACTGCAGATGGTGACAGCAGCCATGAAATTAAAAGACGCTTATTTCTTGGAAGCAAAGTTATGACCAACCTAGACAGCATATTAAAAAGCAGAGACATAACTTTGCGAACAAAGGTGTGTCTAGTCAAGGTTATGGTTTTCCCAATAGTCATGTATGGACGTGAGAGTTGGACTGTAAAGAAAGCTGAGCACCGAAGAACTGACACTTCTGAACTGTGGTGTTGGAGAAGACTCTTGAGAGTCCCCTGGCTGCAAGGAGATCCAACCAGTTCATCCTAAAGATCATCAGTCCTGGGTGTTCATTGGAAGGACTGATGTTGAAGCTGAAACTCCAATACTTAGGCCACCTGATGTGAAGAGCTGGCTCATTTGAAAAGACCCTGATGCTGGGAAAGATTGAGGGCAGGAGGAGAAGGGGATGACAGAGGATGAGATGGTTGGTTGGCATCACTGACTCAATGGACATGGGTTTGGGCGGACTCTGGGAGTTGGTGATGGACAGGGAGGCCTGGCGTGCTGCAGTCCATGGGGTCGCAAAGAGTCGGACATGACTGAGCAACTGAACTGAACTGAACTGAACTGAGTGTAACTAACTCTGCCCATTGTTATTACACCTCAGCCAGGAAAATCACATTTCATTTAGGAAGCACTCAAGTATGTGATCACTAACTCATAGGTTATGTACTAATTGATTTGGAATGAGGAGGTTATCTCATTTTGCTTTATGATCTGGAAGCCTGTATCAGGTGTTGCTAGGATTGTACATGTGTTGCATCTAGTGGCCTCACCAATGTCCAATGTGGCTTGTGTTTCTAACCCATCACCAGTGTGTTGCTTAATATGATTCTTTGGTGTGCTTGACCCTAAACAGTGAGAAGACTGAGGCTTAGTCTGATGAAGTGTGGGGGCTGGAGAGAGACCTGAGTTAGCTAAGAGGTGACTGTTTCCCCCCCACAGAGTCCAACCCCAAGTATCCAGATGTGTGAGTAAATGACTCACAGGGATTAATTTTATTCTGTATACAATGGGATGAGCTTTTTATTCTTATTTTTTGAATTGATTTTGGTTTAATTTCTGTGTGAAAGCATATGTGTAGGAATAATTTCCATTATAGTGTATCATAAACCTCATACCTTCTTCAGGGATTTTAATAAACCTTTTCTGAATAGGAAGTCAGGGTTCTCTCTGTGCCCCATCCCCTGCTCCCACTGTGTTCACTTTCTTGCATGTTGCACATTTAGGATTAAAATTTTTTAGTTTTCCTTAGAACAATGATTTTGCAGTATTAAACACAACCTCATAACTTTCGGCCTAGTATTTGTGTAAATGGCTTTCCGCTGTTTTTAAAATTACTTAATTAAAATTCTAGAATGATACAATTCCAGTGGGTTACATTAGTCTTACTTTTACCTTCCTCAGTCAGTTCTCTCTTGTAGTATTTTTCTTTGCTAGAATTATTGGAGATGACTACAGCCCAGCAGACTGCTTAACTATTAACTCATTATTTAAGAAAACACTAAAATAATTTAAAGTATTCGTTGTTATGCACAAAGATGTTAAACTCAGCTTGATATTGATGCAGTGTCTCTCTGCTCCAAGGATGTAGCTAACTTATGCTCAAAAAGCCTTTTGGGAAAGACTTCAGTTTTCTGAGATTTCCTATCCATCTTTTCTTTCTTTCTGTTTTCTTTGAACTGAAATTATTCCATCAGTTAGCCACTGAGTCTGATTTTATAATCTGCTTGCAGTTCAACAGGAGGGAACCAAAGATGTACACACTCTTTTCCCTTTATGCCCAGGACGTAGGAAGATGAGCAGAACACAGTTCTTTGCCTGGGCATTCAAGTATTGCCACGCACAGGACAGAGCTCTGGTGCTTCCACTTTTCTGCCCCTCTTAGTGACAGAAAACCCATTGGACTCCAGCGGCAGCTGAGCTCCGGCAGCCATTGGCCCCAGAACTCTACCTTCTGCCTTTCAGTAGGTAGAGGCCAGCTGGGGAGGTGGCCAATCGGGCGGTCTGTATCCAGGAGAATGTGGCACAGTTAGCTATTTAAATCCATCCAGGATGATGTCAGCAAGCGGGGCTGAAAGGGTTAGGAGCAGGGCTAAAGGAGAGGAGGAATCTTGTCAGGCTGCATTATTTACAGAGAGCCGGGCTGAGGCTAAGCAGAGAGGAACACACCCACCACCTGTGCCCTGAGCCAAACTCCTCACGCCTCCAAGCTGCTTCCTCTCAGCCTCCAGAAAGGACGATGGCTGCAGAAAATAATTTGACACTAAATGAGATGGGGAGAGCTTAATTCTTACGTGATTTTTTTTTTTTTTTCAACTGGAAGAGCAGCTTTCTACTTAGATAAAAATGCACAAACCGGCGCTGGTTTGCACATTGCTGGGGTTTTACCGGAAAGCTGGGTCAACTCGCACCCGCTGATAAGAGAAAAGCGTTTGTTCCCGCCTCTGGAAGTCTGTGGTCCCAATAACCCCGCGTGAAACTTGCAAAAATGGTTCTCAGTTTAGACGCCGTTTTGCAGCATGAGCAAAATGTTCAGGCTCAGGAAATGATGCTAAAGGCATTTTGAAAAATGTAAGATGGGCCTGACACAGCGCTGGCACAGGATACATGACGGAAGCGGCATGGTGAGTGGTGATAACGGCCCCTGGAGCCTGGCAGGGAGCTGGTTTCACACTCCAGTTCCAATCCCCCCAACCCCCCTGCAGCAGGAGCCTTATCAGACTTCAGGGTGAGAGCGGAAATCTGGCCAAGCCCCTGGGGGACTCGGGCAGAGGGACAGGCCACAAGGAAGGAGGGTGAGGCTCGTGAGAGCACCTCTTCTCAGCCAGGACTTGACAGTCTACCTGTGCACACATCATGCAGCTAAAAATTGTGTCCATTTTGGTTGTCCTAAGCCCTGCTCACTCCTGCTTTTCCAAAGCACCTCCTGTAGACAAGAGGCTTGCAGCATCCTCCCTTAGGGTCTCTCAGGAGAGGCCACGCCATGCCACTTACACAGGTGCTCAGTAAGAATTAGATGGAGAGGACGCTGATTACTGCTAATAAGGGGGTAAGTTAATAATGGCGAGCTGCCTGTTTCCGGGCAAATCCGCCCAATGCTATGGGACCTGCAGCTGATCTGCTTAAGAGGGTGGCTTTTCTTCCAGATGGCCGTGCCCTTTGTGTTAGGGAAGGGCTTTCCTTCCAAGTCTGGTGCTCCAGAGTTGCAATGCAGATTAAGGATCCGTTTTAACTTGCCACTCTTGAAAAATAAACATTCTGGGCACAAGAAAGGGAGCTTTTCAACCCCGACAGTGTTCTGCATGTTTGAGTACTTGTGGCAAGACCCTCTCTAAGATAATGAGCAAGTGCTCCCAGCACTTGAGCGTTATTCCAGGCTTCCACCCCAGCATTGTTCCGAGGCTCTCATCTTCAAGATGAACTGTCCTTCATTAGTAACTGTAGAGTGAGGAGGGGAAACCCTGATGATGATATGAATTTTAAGCAATTATATTTGGTTTGTGTTTCTCTTGCAAAACTCTTCCTTTAAGGCGTAAGCAGGGATGTATTAATATCTCTTTGCCATTTTGTTTGCCTAATGTTGTTCCTGCTGCTATAATTTTAACAAGTATGAGAAGGGAAAGTATATGAAGACCCCTTTAGCCAACAAATTCTGCATGAATTCTGAAGAGGTCAGTAAGTTTAAATGATAGAGGAGAATCAGTATAGGTAATGAAATGATGGAGATGAAAGAGAGTATAATTCCATGATATTGCAAAATCCACAGACATTATCTCATCTCCTCCAAACACGCCCAGGCACAGAGAGATAAAAATCTTCATCTCTAGATAGACACGATTCCTGCTTCTAGGTACTCAAAATCTAGTGAAGGAAGCAGATGTGTATACAAGTAACTGGAAGACAAGGCACATATGTGGCAAAAGTAAAAGTGTAAATAAAATGCAACAAGAAAGCTGAGGAAGCAATGATTCATTCCAGGGGTGAGGCCTCTGAATGGACCCGAGGAATGAAGATTTCAGCACGCTGAATGGGGGATACTACATGTGAAACTCTGCAGCCTTCAAAAGAGAAAACTGAGTCTATCTGAAGAAATAGTGCAAACTGTCCAAAATAGACTACTTAAAGAGAGGTCACTCAGCAATGTGCTTAGAATTAGGGTTCAAATATATATATATATATATATACACATAATATATATGTATATATGTGCATAGTAGTTGAACATTTAAGCTTTAAGAGCAGACTGGATTAAAATCTAAGCTTAGAACTTTCAGTGGATTGTGTTATTGTTAAAAATATTTTCTGAGCCTTCCCGGGAGAAGGTTATTCTTTTCTGTTCATTGATACCAGGCTGGTCCTGTGACCTGCTTTGGCCAATGAAATGAGAGCAAAATCAAGGTGTGTGTCTTCTGAGTAGATGCTTTAAGAGCCATCATTGGCTTCATCTGTGTTCTCTTTTCTCTGTATTCCAGTGATCAGCTAAGTACCACATAAAGGTGCTCCTTTGACTTCAGCCTGGGTCCTGGGATGAAGAGAGCAGGGAGCCGAGCCAACTGTGGTTGACATGGCTCATTAGCATAAGCAAGAAACAAACCTTTGTTAGCGTCAGACACTGAGCTATCAAAAATGCTGTTACCATAGCCATCACTCAGTCTGGGTTGACTATAGACATCTGACAACCAATGGGATCTTATTTAACTTCTTTAAATCTCAGTTTCCTTATATATGAAATGGGAACAATAATAGTACCTACCTCAGAGGGATGATTATGCATTTAAAAAGAGTTAACTTTAAATCACATTGCATGATGTTCAGTTTATGATATGAAGTTACTGTTAGTTATCTTAAAATACATGTAGAAAACTGTCTGGAGGAATATACACCAAACTGTTAAAAAACAGTTCTCTCTCAAATGTGAGATTCAAGATGACTTTTATTTTTTATTTCACTTATTTATTTAATCAAGTTGTTTATAATGAGCATACATTATTTTAGTAATCATAAAAACTAGATATTTCTACTTTGGAAAAATGAACAATCGCGCCCTGTACTTTTTTTCATCACAGCGGTAACTACACCAAACTTAGCTCCTTGAAGGAAAGGGCTAAGTACACTGCCCTGTGTGACTAGGGTATATAGCCTACTGGATGTCCCAGGATAGGTGCTCAACACACATTTACACAGTGTAATTTATCACTGCTCCTTATCTGAATAGCTGAACGGATGGTAGATAATGACCTACTATTTCTGAGATGAGAAGCATAAAAGAAATATAAGCTCAGAATATGTACATTCTGAATTTCTCATAGATGCATTAATTGGAAACTGGAAATATGAATTTGGAGATCAAAGATGGGGATAAAAACTCCTCTAAATAGAGGTGATTAGTCGAATATGTAGGTGTAGGATGGGAACATGGGCTTTTGGGTTCATCCTGACCGCCCCCCCCCTTGTCCCTGCAAGACCAAGTACAAATATTTTTGCCAACAGCACTCATTCCACAATTATTTATTGAGCACCTACCACATACGAGGCACTAATGGATGGGACGGAGTGAGTAAGAAATGTTCAAATGTCTCTGCCCTCGAGTAGTTTATGTTTTATGGTGAGAGGTAGACAGTACTAATGGTGGAAAACATAAGTAAAATAGAGAGAGTATCCTATAGTATTAAAGAGGAAAAACATGGAAGAGGAAAGTGAACACTGGGTGCCTCCATTTTCGACAAGGTAAGTC
This sequence comes from Muntiacus reevesi, assembly GCF_963930625.1. Classification (NCBI taxonomy): domain Eukaryota; kingdom Metazoa; phylum Chordata; class Mammalia; order Artiodactyla; family Cervidae; genus Muntiacus; species Muntiacus reevesi. The sequence continues at coordinate 39,025,129 of NC_089267.1, read as the reverse complement.
AAGGTAGGCCTTGCTGAGGACATAATATTTGGGCATAAGACCTTAAGGGGGTACCTGGTAACTCTGACTCCTGGAAGCGTGATCCAGATAGAGGGAACAGAGAGGGCAGAGGCCTGGAGGAGGGAGCACGCTTGTGTGTAGAGGAGTAGCAAGGAGGTCAGTGGGAGCAGCAAGGAGGATAAGTAAGGGGGCCAGTAGAGGAGTTCAGGGAGGTGACAAGAGGTAGAAAGGAGGTGGTAGGAAGATCACATGAGGCCTCATCAGCAGACTATTGGAGGAACTCTGGCCTTTATTCTAAGTGACATGGGAAGCTCCTGAAGTTTGATGAGAGGAGTAAGTAACATAATCTGACTTGTGTTTTAAACTAACCGATCTCGTTCCTGCATTGATAATGGATGGATAAAGGACAGAGGAGATGCTGGGAGAACGTTAAGGATGTTATGGCAGTAACAGGTGTTGGGCTTTTGGGCTGGAGTGGTGGCAGTGGAAGAGATGAGAAGAGGTTGGATCCTGGATGTATTTTGCAAGTGCAGTCAACATAATATACTTGTGGATTTGACGTGGCACGTGAGAGAACACAACAGAGGATGAGATGGTTGGATGGCATCACCGACTCGATGGACATGAGTTTAAGCAAGCTCTGGGAGATGGTGAAGGACAGGGAAGCCTCGCATGCTGCAGTCCATGGGATCGTGAAGAGTTGGACATGACTGAGTGACTTAACTAACTAACTATGAGAGAAAGAGAGAAGCAAGGATAGCTCCATGGTTTGGAGCATGAGCAACAGGATGGAGCTGCTGAGACGGGAAGACTTCGGGAGAGTGGTTTTGAGTAGGAATTTAGACGCTCAGCTTTAGACATGCTAATCTTGAGATGCCTTTAGATATCCAAGTGCTTAGATATCCAGTAGATGGTTGGCTATGTGATACTGGAGTTCAGGGAAGTGACGCAGGATGAATACATACATGGGTGAGTTCTCAGCAGATCAGTTGCATTTTGGTTGTGAGAATGGATGAGATCACATGGGAGAAAGTGCAGGGGGAAAAGGGGCTGGAGCCTGAGCCCTGGAGCCCCTCACACTTACAGCAGGGGAGAAAACGGCAAAGGAGCATGGATGAGTGGTTGGCAAGGGAGGAGGTGAGGCAGGAGTGAGCTGTGTCCCGGAGTGTTCCTAGGGACAGGAGCTGCTACAGCAGGGCTAAAGGCATTGAGGACTGAGAACCGTCCATTGGATTTAGCCGGGTCGAGTCACAGGTGAGCAGACAAGAAGGTGGTGGGGGAGGGTGACTGAAGGAGGTTCCAAAGAGAGTTGGAAAAGAGGAACCAGACTGTAAACAACTGATGGAGAGAATTTTGCTGCAAAGGAGAGTAGAAGGCATGGAGCTGGAGAGGAAGATGAGTCCAGAAAAGTATTTTCTTTCTTTTCTCTTTCTTAAGATGGGTGAAATGGCAGTGGTTCGTATCCCCCAGCACCCAGCCCATCACTCTCATTCGATAAGCATTTGTTGAGCTGAAATGAGCAGATCTAAGGATAAGACATGGACAAATATGAGTCATCCCTGAATGATGTCAAATAAGTGAAATGAGAAGAAATTCCAGTGCTTCTTATAAGAGACTGAACGTTAGCACTTGGAGACTGTGGTCATGGGAATTTCTTTACCATCTTCCTGTACTTAAGACACTGCTTTTTAACACAGGGTCAGGATCTATGTTTAGATAGAAACTTTGGGTTGATATTTTTTAGGTGCCCACAAATATAGAGAAGAAAATAGTAGTGACCTGTATTTCCATTAGGCAGAATTAAGTATTATTAACAATGTGGGCATATTTGTTTCCAGCCTTTTCATTCAGTACTCAGTTTTTAAAACCTACACTGTGGAATTATGTGATAAAAAATATGATGTATGTCACTGTGTGTGCACCATGTGAACTCACACATACATACTTGCTCAAACAGTTGTGGCTTTTTGCTTGCTCTTTCCTGGAGTTTCCAAATTGGAAGGTGCTATGGAGAAGGCAATGGCACCCCACTCCAGTACTCTTGCCTGGAAAATCCCATGGACAGAGGAGCCTGGTAGGCTGTGGCCCACGGGGTCGCTAAGAGTCAGACACGACTGAGCGACTTCACTTTCATTTTTCACTTTCATGCATTGGAGAAGGAAATGGCAGCCCACTCCAGTATTCTTGCCTGGAGAATCCCAGGGACGGGGGAGCCTGGTCGGCTGCCATCTATGGGGTCGCACAGGGTCGGACACAACTGAAGTGACTTAGCAGCATTTTACAAACTGCTCTGGCAATAATGGAATCACAAAGCAGTGATGTTACATGTATGTATACAGAATGCATTGGCCAAATGATACATTTTTAAACATAAAAACTGTAAGTAACCTGTGCACACAGGAAAAAATTCTAACATGACCCTTCTGGTCTACAGTCCTCCTGTTTTTCTCTCCAGACACAACTAGCATTGCCAGTTCCTTGTGAATGCGTCCAGAAATCATATTTGCATATGCAAATGTATATTTTCTATTTTCCTACACAGATGGTAGCATATTGTGTATATGGTTTAGTACTTAAGCACAGGGTTTTGAAAATTTTGGAAGAGTTTCTTGATAATAAGTTTTCTTTCTTTTTTTAATTTCAGTTTTGTTGAGGTATAGTTGACATACAAAAATAGTAAGCTTTCTGCATGTGCAAATTAGCAATCATGCTCTTCCCTCATGCCTGGTCTCAGACAATTAACTTGGGAGGGGGGTCAAAAAATGTTCTATACTAGCTAGACAAGTCCCTTCAGATCACATGACCCCACATCAGTACCACACGGTTTGTTCTTACTCTCTCTGGTTGAACTTTCTTCAAAGCCCACAAGAAAACCCTTTATATTTTTGGTAACTAAACCAAGGTCCTGTAGAATACAACAAAACCAAACAGAGGAAAATTGGGCCTCAGCTTAAAATACAGCTGGGCAAGCCCACATTTAGTTGCTGGAATAACAACCAACCAGGAGGGTTCAACTAAATTTAGCTTGGACCTTCAAACACTGGTCAGCTCCAAAGTCAACATCCCCCAGTCCCCACACGGAGAACTCTACCCATCTCTGAAACTGGTAGAGGAGAAGAAACAACCCTGCTCGTCCAAAATGCTGACTTTGCAAAGACGACCTAGTCGCGCTGGTATGATTTAATTGGCTGTAAAGGGTTTGGTTTATAGCCATTCAATAGGCAAACAGTGTGATTTGTTGCTGGGGGAATACACAGCACAGAGACCAGGCTGACGCCAAACAGTGGGAAAGGTTAATTAACACTGTGAAGTTCATTTAAAATTTTCTTTAGGAAGATGAGAAGAATAAACTAGAACTGTAAGTGCATCTCATGGCCAGGCTGGCCTGAAAGAAAACGGAAGGTGAGCAATGAGCTCCACCAGTCCTTCCTGGGAGGCCTCCTCACATGCCCTGTCTGGACCCCAGGGAAGGACTGCCAAGGACAGAGAGCCCCATGCTGGGGCTCAGTCTGGGCCTTATGATGAGGTCAGCCTCAGTTTCCTGGTTTGTTCAAGTGTGGGGGTTGGCACAGATGAACCCCGCCAGGCCTGGAATTCTTGGTGATTTGGGCCTCCTACAACTACCTGCCCAGAGCTCTCTACACCCTTTACCCTTACCCTCTTGAAACCCAAGTAGAGAGGGATGTATTGAGCCCTGGTGCCTCAAGACGTGTTGGAAATATAACTTGCTAAGAGGGGGGCATTAGGACCCTGCTTCCACCCCGATCCTGAAGACAGCAGGGCGCTGGCACCAGGGAAGTCCTGACAATCCACACAGAATCCCAGGTGGGACCAGGTCTCCTCTAGGAGAGGCACGTGACATACTTTATGGAGAATAAACGAGATGAGGTTGCCAAGTGTGGCCTAGGCGGTGCCAGGGCATGACAGCAGTGAGGAGCAGGGCTTCTGATGGGCTCACGGAGCTCAAGAATGCAACTTAATATCTGTCGTGGTCCTGCTGAGGCCCCTACCCACCGGACGTTGGTGAAGAGAAGCCAGATCAAGTCTAATCAGTTTATACTTTGCTGCAATGTTTACTAAACTCTCTTTAGGGCGATGTCTGTCTCCATGTTGCTCAATCTTTCAAGCTCCCACCCCATCCCCCTTCTCTGCTCCTCTCTTAGAGGCTCCCCTCTTAGAAGGATGGGTGGCAGCAGAGTCCTTTCAAGATCTCATGATGGTTGGGAGTGAGATGGGCCCCTGGTTTTGTGCTGGCCCATGTGTGTACACTCTCTGTGACCCCTCCTAGGCTGTGGTCGGGCTGGTTTGGTGTTTTACTGATCTCAGCTGCCTATGAATTCCTGGTGTCTTCTTTCTCAGCCTCTTTGTAGACCTGTGGCCCCTGCCTGTGGATCTGGGCTCCCCTTGCCACTCTCCATCATCACAGACCCCCCTGAATCCCTGCCACCCTCCCCCCAGGGCCCTGACCAAGCTGCCCCCCACAGCAGCAAATTGGGGCCACATTGGGGCCCTGGTAGCTCTCCTGGCTTGGAGTGGGGGGCAAAAAAAGTGTTCCAGAAGCAAGTTTGACTCACTCTCTCCCTGTGCCTTTAGCATCTTGGAGGTGGGGTAGAGGGGTAGACCTCCCCGCCACCCCCAAGACAGTATGCTGCCTCCTCAGGCCCCGGCACAAACGGGGGAGGTCCCCACGGTGTGCACCATGATTCCATGGTCTCACAGGCCCGCCTCAGCCTCAGCTTTGTACTTAGTGGTGGTGTGGCTCGGGGCCAGGGCCTTGACCGCTGCCTAACCAGGAGGAGGATACCCACCTCGGAGGATGTGCTGACACTCGATGAGATTTTCTGTAAAGCAAACAGCTCTTTTCTGAGGGAGGATAGCTAGTGTGTAGAGGACAGAAGTGTCCTTTGCTAATGAAGCAGGAGTGGTAGGATTCCTTCCTAAGAATTCTCACCCAGACCCTGCCCCTTCCTCATGCAGCACTGGATCTGGGCGTGGGCCCAGTTTCTGCTTTTTCTGAGGCTGTTTATCAGTGTTTCAGTGACTGAAATACCACTCTCTGATTTGACCCATAAGTCATTTTTAAAAATAGCAATTTTGGGAACTTCCCTGGTGGTTGAATTGTTAGGACTCAGTGCTTTTACTGTTGTGGCCTGGGTTCGGGAGGCACAGTGGGGCCAGGAAAAAAAGGGGAATATCTAAAAAAGCTGAATTCCTAGGAACAGAGAGTTTATGTTAGTTACTCAGCCATGTCTGACTCTTTGTGACTGCATGGACTGCCAGGGTCTTCTGTCCACGGGATTCTCCTTCTCCAGCGGATTTTCCCAACCCAGGGATCGAACCTGGGTCTCCTGTATTGCAGGCGGATTCTTTACTGGCTGAGCCACCAGGGAAGCCCAGAGATTATGTTACCTCAGCTATCAAATCTCCTGGAGATGAAGTCAATCTACACATTGATCTGTTGACATTACAATAAAGGGGGTTATTTCCTCTCTGGGCTAGGGGGCAGCTTGCGGAGGCAGGGCTGAATGCACCCTGAAGATTCACGTCATCTGCAAATAGGGAACTGGTTATTATGCCTGTCTCAGGAAAATGATGAAGAAAGTTGAAATTAACCTGCAGGCCAAGTGCACTTGCTGCTTCTATGGCAAAACCAAAGTGAAGAGATGAGCTGGGGGGGCCCTGGGGCTGTGGTACCTGGACCAGTACCATCACGTGTGCTGTCACTGTGCAGTCAGCCATCAGATGACTGAAGAGGATGAAGGACCTACTGGAAACATTGATACCTGCAATAAGTGGGTGAATTTATGTAATCAAGAAGAGAAAGTTCGTGTGACCCGGCACTTCTGCCCTAGGTCAACCCCGGACACAGCTTATGCTGTCTTGGGCCCACTGAGGGTAACAAGGTGACTCCCCAAAGTCAAGATACCTTCCAGGTCCATCTTCCATCACAGAATCTCCACTTAACAAGCTTCTCTCTCTCTCTCTCCCTCTCCATAGCTCATCTCTGATCAATGTCCAGTTCCCTGTAACTGCTTTTGGCTGTAGGGAAGGTTAAGGTAATCAGTCTTTTCATAGAAAGTGTTGTCTTGCCAATCTTTCATTTCAAGACTTCTGTCATTACCTGGAATGAAAGGCTGTCTCCCTCTTTAACAGGATTTTGGGTCTCTGTAAACAGGGGAGGAGGTGTCCATTCATTCTCAGGGCAACGGCCCTGGGCCCGTAGGTGCTCCTGGAATTGTCCCAGGCCTGGTGGTGATAGGTTGGCCTTTAGGGAACCCTGGGTAGTGAGCCAGAGCCTGAGAGTCCCCTGCTTCCTCCAGCCCAGGAGGTCCAGCAGGATGGGGCCTGGCCCCGAGAGAGTCAATGAGAGGGGGAAACTGGGCCTCTTTGCCAGTCTCTCATGTTCACTCCCTCCCTAAAGACAGACCCACCTCTTTCCCGTCTTCTCCCATCTGTCCATGTCTTGCCTGCGTTAACCCCGAGACTCCTGCTGCTGCTACGTTGCTTCAGTCGTGTCCGACTCTATGCGACTCCATAGACGGCAGCCCACCAGGCTCCTCTGTTTCTGGGATTCTCCAGGCAAGAATACTGGAGTGGGTTGCCATTTCCTTCTCCAATGCATGCATGCATGCTAAGTTGCTTCAGTCCAACTCTGTGCGACCTTATGGACAGCAGCCCACCAGCCTCCTCTGTCCACGGGATTCTCCAGGCAAGAATACTGGAGTGGGTTGCCATGTCCTTCTCTGACCTGAGACTCCTAGACACATAACATTCTCATATAAGTGACAGCATTTTCGGTCATATTTAATGATTTCTTGCTACTAACCTTCCTGGCTTATTTCGTATACCTTACCTCCCCTTCTCCCCCGATTTCATTTTTCCCTCTACTAATAAAATGCCTGCCAAGGAAATGCCATTGCAACCATCCTTTTTGTTAATAGAGGTATTATTTTCTGGAAAGGCCACAAGGTATTTTGGGGACATAAAATGCCACATCAATAATATGACTAGAGCAGAAGGGTTGACTTGAGAATAAGAACCCCAAAGAGAAATTAGAAACATATTGTTTCCCTAGCTTCAGGGGCTGGAGCAGTGAAGGAAGCAATTTAATTAGAGGGCCATTCCTGATGGGGAATTCGGTCGTGTTGGGAAAGTTGCAAGTTAGGGGGAAAATTTGGTAAAATCAAAGGAAGTTTGCTGTGTAACAATACTATTACAGCATCTGCACTCTTCTTGGAGGTGAACCCAGGCAACTGAAATGAGAGCAGACAGGTTGAAATGTCAGGATGTTGAGCTATGGGGAACTGCCCTCCCATCTGTGTTGTCTGACTTCTGGTTACTTCTCTCCATGATTCAAGTTATGAAGGTAATTTGTCGAATCCAAACAAGGCCATAGTAGGTCAAGAACAGGCTGGCTTGTTATCAGTTTGCTGGAGTGTGAGTTGGGACTTGTGCTTTTCATTCCACTTCTTTTTAAAACAAACTTTTATGTTTTTGTCCTAAGGCACCACAAAATCTAATCTGGAGGTATGTGGTATCTAAATAAAATGAGATTAAAATGTCCTTGCTCTCAGATTCTCCAGTTGCAAATTCTTTAGTACCCACATCCCATCCCCCTTCCTGCAAAATTGAGGACAAAAGCTTTGAGCCTGGGTTCCAGGATCCGTATGGTGGGCCTCAGTGGGCCACATTGGTTCTTGCTCACTGTTCCCCACAACCCCCTTCTATCTTCCATGAAGCCAGCGCCCATCCTGCTTGATGAGCCAGACCCTCTCCTGCAGTCACAATGCATGTTCTTCATCATGGCTCTGCTCTCATTTTATCTTGCAATATATGGATTTACTTATCTTTCTATTTCCCCACACATACTATCTCCCAGCCCCCACATCATAGGGTCTCAGAGGGCAAGAACTGGGGTTATTTATCTCTGCAATCCTTTGGTTCGGTCACCACATCGTGTTGGACCCTCTGGGACCCCATGGACTGTAACCCACTTGGCTCCTCTGTCCATGGGGTTTCCTAGGCGAGAACACTGGAGTGGGTTGCTATTTCCTTCACCAGAGGCAATCCCCTGGGTGCTAAGAATAGTATCTTGAAAGTAGTTAAGATGATAGATATATGTTGGTTAGCGGTGGGCCAGAAATATTTTATTAAGGACATTATGAAGATAGTTGTACCTAAAAACCAATCATGGGAGTTTATCTGTGCTAATTGTTTGAGCCAGATACAGTAGGAATTCCACAACCTACCAGGTAAGCCCACTTTTAAACTGAATCACTTTCAGAACAAAGCTTTCATTGTTTTGGCAAACTGAAGGACAATGCTTCTGCAAATTTTAATTTTTTTCTCTTATTTCAACTTCCAATAAGTTAGAGAAAACCTAGCTGACCCTTTATAAGCTTGGAGAGAGATATTACGTAAGAATTTTTTTTTTTTAAGAAAGGCTAGTAAGCAATTGGGTCTCAATAGGAAGGAATCAAAAAGAAGAAAAAGACTTGGCTTTGAGATGGGCACATAGAAAAACTGTTTTCCTACTTAAAAGCAAGACTCATGCCTTGTTCAATAACTCATTTGACAAAGGACACGGAACAGCTCTAGCTCTTCTTGCCAAGTAATGATGCGCACTCTGGCTATTAAAAGACAATCTAAAGAGGCCTTATTTATTTATTTCCCCCACCTTACTCCCCAAAGGAATTGAGTCAACTTTATACAAATGCCCAATATGTCAAACTAAGAGCAAACAGAGAGAGAGGAAAAGGAAAATAAAAGTGGAATAGTAAGATAGATAAGGATAAAGTTAGTATGCAGAAATACATGTCAGAAATTCTTGAACTTTTGAGTTTGGACTGAGTTTCCTAGGGACCCAGGCAAAGAAGAGAACACAGCTGACAGGTTTCACAGTGTGTTTAAAATCAAAGCCTGCTTCCTTAGTGTCTGCATACCAGATACCGCACCCCACCTCTCTATGGCTTTCTTCATTGGGGTTAGTCATTCTGGTGTCCACCATGGTGTGGTGGACATGGGTTTGAAACCATAGGATAGGGAGGAGCCCTCCGTTTAGCCTGCGGATCAACCGTCTGTAAGCACAATGCCCATTCATTTCAAGAGTCCACCCAGTGAGGATGAGGAAGATAAATCAGAAGGAGATGAACTCATTCTCTGCACTGGCATCGCATGCAGGGTTTTCAGTGGTGGTCACACTTATGAGGGTTGTCTCCAGAAAGACCCTAGATAAGTTCAAAGAGGCAAAAGAGTCTTTACCATCTTCTTGACAATTAACCTCTTTCCTTTGTGCCTTCCAGAAGCCATGAAAATCTGTGCTGCCTAAAAGCCCTGCTTTCCCCAGAGTCCCCTGCCAAGTGCCCTGGCTTCACAAATGCCTCTTTCTTTTCCAAAGGGGAAAAAGAAAGATGACACACTTTTCTCTCAGATAGCCATTAGGAGGAAAGTCACATAAGTAAAATAATTAATACATTGATATGCATGACGGATATATACACCACCCAGGAATAGATTGTATTTTTTTTAAGAGTGGCTTTTTAACCCACTTAAAATTCTAATTAACTGACTAGAGGGTTGATTGAGTAACAGATTGTACGTGCAAAGCAGAGCTAGAGCTTTTGAAACAATGACACCTTCTTTATATGTCTTGCATGCCTTTAGTGACCATTTCATCATCCATCAAAAGCAAAGGATTTAGCAAACTTGAGCTCCAACTTCTAAAAACTGGCTACTGTTGCCCTAATGATACGTGAAACATGTTGGAGTCACTTAAGCAGTTACCTCACGACGCTTGTCTTAATTGATAAAGGGGAATAACAATAGACGTTACTGCAGGGAATTTGGACATGAACGTAATTAGTCACCCTCCCTCCCTCATCCCTTCATCAAACGTAAACCTGAAAAACAACTGGTTTCATGCTTGAAATTGTATGTCCTCAAAAGCACTTTGCTTACCACCCTGCCTGAAGCTGCTTTGTTTCTGGACAGTATACAGTGCCTACTCATTATATCAATCTACTGTCCCACTCCCACATACATCTCTCTGATTGGTATTGGCCCATAATTAAGGCTACAAGCTTAGTGTTTGGCTAGTTGTGTCAAGGGTCTACCCATGGAGGACTCACTGCTAACACTCAAGAGGTAGTCCACCTGTCAGTGAGGGCAGAACTGTCAACAGCAATCATCAAGGGATAACACCTTGAGGATGGAGATACATGTGCGTGGGAGACAGGGAGGGGTGTAAGTGTATGTGTGCGTGCTAAGTCACTTCAGCCGTACTCTGCTCTTTGCAACCCTATGGACTGAGGCCTGCCAGGCTTCTCTGTCTATGGGACTTTTTCAGGCAATAATACTGGAATGGGTTACTATGCCCTCCTCCAGGGGATCTTCCCAACCCAGGGATCGAACCTGTATCTCTTACATCTCCTGCATTGGCAGGTGGGTTTTTGACAGCTAGAACCACCTGGGAAGCCCATGTATGTGTATAGATATATGTGTGTGTGTGTGTGTGTGTGTGTGTGTGTGTGTGTGTGTGTATTCATTCTGTGCAATTTTTTGTATTGAGGCCCACATCATGCTTTACTTTTCACTATGTGTAGCTAGGTTTGTTATGAGCATCTTGGTTAATTTTGAGTTTCTCAAGAACTAATTTCCAATATTTTTAGTATATTTTAAAATAATAGATAATAGTAACAGAGTATTTTGGTTGGACAGATCTTCCCAAATAATAACTATGATATTTGGGGAAATGTTTACTAAAAATGACTATTAGAAAACACCAAAGAATAAGCAAAAGCTGAGAGAAACTAGACAAGAATATACCCTGGTGAGATTTGCTGTTTGCAGCAGCTTTTTGCTTTTGCTAATTTCCTAAACTCTGGACAGCTTAGAGGCAGCAAAAATTCACAGTCTTGCTGGGTTAAAAAGTCAGATGCAGAGTTTGGTATGGGATGCCATCGTATATCCATCAGAACGGCTAAAATTTAAAAGACTTATAAAGTTAAATGTTAATGAGAATATGGACTAACTGGAATTCTCATATGTTGTTATAGGTAGCTGGATATATGTGGGAGTTTGAAATGGTACAGCCATTTTGAAAAATGGCTTGACAATATCATACAATTAATATCAAGCTATACTTGCGCTTAGCAATTTCATTCCTAGGTATATATCTAAGAGAAATGAAAAACACACACACACAAACAAAACAGTTGTTTGAGACTGTTCTTAGCAGATTTTTTTTTTAAAAAAAAACAATAGTCAAAAGCTGGATTCCCAGGTGGTGCTAGTGGTAAAGAACCCGCTTGCCAATTCAGAAGATGCAAGAGATGTGGGTTTGATCCCTGGGTTGGGAAGATCCCCTGCAGTAGGCAATGACAACCCACTCCAGTATTCTTGCCCGGAGAATCCCATGGCCAGAGGAGCCTGGGAAGCTACTGTCCATAAGGTTGCAAAGGATTGGACACAACTGAAGTCAAGCAAGCAAGCAGAAGATGGAGGCAACTCACTGTCCATCACCAGATGTCCAGATAGCGAGATACCATCTAATAAAGGTTCTTCCACTGTAAGAGCCAGCATTCTCACAATGGGATACTGTACAACAACAATCAAGGAGGAATCACTCAGCAAAGTGGATGAGTCTCACAAATAGCATGCTGAATATCAGAAGGCAGATCCAAAGGAGTATCCTTTCATTTATGTGAAGTTCTAGAGCAGGCAAAAATAATCACAAGTTAAAAAATCAAATCAGTGGCTTATCTCTGAATGGGGGATGAGTAAGAGGAGACACAAAGGAACTTTCTGGGAAGATGGAAATGTTCTGAATTGTGATAGGAGTGTAGATTATGTGTGAGTGTTCATTTGCCACAATTGTACAGTGAAAAATTGTATATTTTAGTGTGTAGAAATTACCTAAAAGAATAAATGATAATAGTTGTAATTGAGAATGTATGTGGGGAGTGGAGAAACAGATGAAACAAAATGGCAGAATATTAACAGCTGGTTAAGCTGGAGGTTGGGTACAGGGGGGCTCATTTTCTGTTCACTTTGTATATGTTGGAAATTTTACAAAATAGACATTTAAAAATATAATAATAGGTACACAATTCCTTTTGACTACAGCAAGACCCACTGAACATTATCTAGTATTTTTAATTAGCTGGAGGTTAAAACGAGAAGTTGAGTGGCTTTGCTCATGAATGTGTTTCTCTTTATTTCTTGGATCATTTTCATTTGCTTCAGTGTTCAAAAATAGAAGAGAGGTCATCACTGTAGTGCGGTCTCAGTATTAAACTTTATTACTGACATTTCCTCAGAGAGCAGACTAAAGAAGGCTAATTTTATCAGAAAATTAACAACTGCTCATGTTAGCAAGTTGTATAAGAATATATTTGATAAACTCCAGCATTAAATTGGCTAATTTTTTTAAAATTCTGCTAAATTATGCACTTAAAAATGGTTAGGATATTATGTGTTTTTACCACAATTTAAAATTTTTATGTAAGCAAAAATGTTCCAAATGAAGAGATAAAATGGTTTTCTTTTTCCTCCTCCACATACTCAATATTTATTTCTCTTGCCCTTGGATGTCACATGGTACTCATTATTACAGTTCCGGGAAGTGAAATACTTTTAAAAATATTTCAAATAATTGTCCTCAAGTTCCCAACAAGCAAAGATCCAGGATACCAATATTCCCTGAAATTTATAAACAGAAATGCTTCGTGAACCATTTCTTCATGTGTAAACTTAATGATGACTTTAATTTTAGCAGCTTGTTTATATCAGCCTTTTTATTTCATAATTTAAACTCCCAGTTTGGGGGTGGAGGGCCAGAAGAAGAAGAAATAGGATGGCTTTCATGTATAAAGAACATCTCAGTATAAATTCACTGAAGCAATCCTTAGAGGAAAATATGGCATTGTAGAACTGACTTTTCATAACGTTTTAATTTGGAAGTTCTTCAAGAGTATAAGCTTTCACACTGGAATGTCTCTGGCTGGGCAACTTGGGTACTTTTGAAATCTCTGTTTCCTGGGAACTCTGTGGTTTCAGAAACAGAACAGATATTCCTCCAGGGCAGTTTAGGGCAACCCAGGCAGCAGGAAGGACTCAGCAGTCCTGGCCAGATAGTAGGGCTGGAGGGAGAGCTTTCTGGAATGAATGAATGCCTACTGTTTTCCATCATTGAGTCATTTGGTTGAAGAGGTCAAGTCTAGAGGGAAAGAGTCTGATTGCCTGAGGTGAGGCCATGAGCCTGCCCCTGGCTATTGGGGGTGTAGGATGGAAGTGGGGTGGTGACAGGAAGTTTCTACCAGGAAGAACCTTCAGGAACTCCTTCAACCTTCTCAGTGGCAGGACAGGGTGTCTCCAGTTACTGAATATACTGGAGGAAATGAAATTCACAAGAGGCAAGAGGGTGCTGTTGCAGTGAGGGGACAGATGGGTCCACCTCTGAGAAGGGGAATCTGCTCAGAAGGGACTTTTCTAACATGGCCACACATTCCCTGTCCACTTCATCTACGCTGATACATCCTCAGGCTCCTCCAGTCCAAGAAGATGGCCATGTCTTATGACCCTGATCATTCTCAGTCATCCTTGCACCAGTGGACAGAGTGGGTCGCTCAGGATACTTTGGGCTGCATGGAGAGCTTCACCTGGCTCACACAATACAGGAAAGGTCATTTCACACAGCAAGTCATCCTGAGATAGGATGGGTTGGTCGAGTCAGAGGCTAAGCAGTATTATCAAGGACTCAGATGAATCCCGTCTTTCTGCTTCGTCATTTTAAGGGTGTCAGTCACTGCACGGTGGCAGCAGCTCCAGTGTTCAGATCCCCACATACCACTATCCAGAGACAGAAAAAGGGCTTATTGTGTCCCTGTGTCTCTCTTTAAGAGCTGAGAAACTTTTCTCAGAAGGCCCTCAGCAGATGTCTTTTTGTGCCTCATTGGTCAGAATCGGGTCATGTGCCCTTTTGGGCCAGTTACCATGAAGGAAAAAGGCATTGCCACAACTGGCTTAATAGAGATATGAGGCCAGCCTTCCCCAAACGTCGTGGCCACAAAGAGTAAAATCGACAACTGAACAAAGCTGGGTGAAATTTTGTGGACATTTGTCACATTGGTGGCTCCTTACATTTGAGAAATTCCACACATTCTGAGTCCCAGATGGAAACAGAACTCTCCTTCCCAATTAGCAGGAAAGCTTGGGTGCAGGTATGTTACCTGGACTCCACCAACCAGATACACCTGCACAAGACTTGAATTTAGAACTGAGCAAAGGCAGGAATTAGGGGCCAGGCAGTTTCTTTTTTCCAGTGAAGATGGGGGAACATTTTGGGTAGACAATGCAGATTTTAGAAACAGCTGAGTGGTAACATCTCATGCATCACATCCATGTTATAGGGGGCAGTGGCCACAGATCTCCATTGGAGCAGTTTGGTAGTATAATTTGGGTATTGTTCCAGGTTATATAGTCTTCAAACCTGGTTTTCCAGCCCTCCTGGCGATCCTGTGAGCTCCCTGAGTCCGTAAATAAACTCCTTTCTAGCTTAAACTAGCTTGAGATGGTGCTGTTGTTCATTACCAGGAACTCTGCAAGGAAGAAGTAAAGAATGGCTGTTGGGTACACAAAACCATGTCTACTACAGTAGGGCATCAGTAGGTAACTGGGGGACTTCTTTGATGGTCCAGTGGTTAAGACTCTGCACTCCAAATGCAGGAGACTCTGGTTTGATTCCTAGTCAGGGAACTAGATCCAGTATGCTGCAACTAAGACTCAGAGCAGTCAAATAAATAAATACTTTTTAAACAGTAGGCAGTCAGCACTGCAAATTACCAGGGGGCTGGATTTTGTGGGGTTACAGCCCCCTTACAGGAAATACCGTGTGAACAACTCCCCAGGAGCTGCGCCTTGCTGCCAGACCTGGCTTCCTTTCTCAGTTGTCCTCCTTGGGATGGCTTCAGGATTCCTACCTTTCCTCTGGAAATCTGCTCTTACCGCCTTTCTCTTTAAGCAGTTTCAAATGGCTTCATACTCTGAGAATTTCCCCCCACCCCACCCCACCCCACCCCACCCCCCGGGCCTAATGGGTAGGTGTAACTTAATGCTGTGTGGAAGAAATCACAGACCAGTCTAGCCAAGTCAAGTCAAGCATAAATAAAAAGGTTAAGAAAAAAGAGATGCATGATACAGTCATACGCATGACTGTGTCTCCTCTTACAAATAACCAAAAGGTAAGGAACTTTGCTTGCAATTTATTTAACATTTTTATTAAGCCAACAAATAAATTTATGGTAACATTAAGGAAACTTTTCAACAAGAGAAGAAAAAAACTGCATTTACAATTCTGCCCCTCTTCCTGCCTTGATAGAGCTACTTGTGCCTCGTAACACTGTCTCACTTGCATATACCCGAACCTTTCAGTCGGTGGGGTGGTGGTGGTGGTTTAGTCCTTAAGTTGTGTCCGACTCTTGCAATCCCATGGACTGTAGCCTGTTAGGCTCCTCTGTCCATTGGATTCTCCAGGTAAGAATAGTGGAGTGGGTTGCCCTTTCCTTCTCCAGAGGATCTTCCCGACCTAAAAATTGAACCCAGGTCTCCTGCATTGCAGGCAGATTCTTTACCAACTGAGCAATGAGAGAATCCCCCCATTAAGTGGGTACCTCACGTTTTACCTAACCATCAACCACCTTCACTAGATATTTAGGAGGCTTCCAAGCTTACAAACATTCTTATAATAATTTTGCATTAACCAGGTGTAAAACATTGTTATTTCGATGAATAATGCCAATCACTGAATCAGATAAAATTTTGAATGTCTTTGCCTGGCACTGCTGATTTGCATTGCCATCAACAGCGTACATGTGGGCCATTTTTGCTACAACATTATCAGCAGTGAGTATGTTTAAAATATATTATTAAATTAATAGAAGCAAAATGCAATCTTATTGCTTTTATTTTGTATATTTTAATTATTATTTAGGTTTTCCTGCGACTCTGACTGTGAAGACTCCCTTGTTCAGCATTATCATAGAATGTTCCAAGAGAGAGTCAGCACCAGGCTCCTGGGTTGTAAATGTAATAATGGTGTTCACTTTATCAAGAATGTTTCAGAAAGTGCCATGTGGCTTTTTTCAGGAGCTGGTTTTAGGCAGAATTAATCCTTTTAGAGGGTTATTATATTGGATTGTCCTAGTTATGTCAAAGGATGGCCTGGGGGAGGGGATTTCTTCATTTGTTTGAACATTGCTGAACATTTAATTTCAAATTTTCTGCTTAATGCAAAATGAAAAATGTTCACTGAATTTGTGGCTGTAAATGTAAACTGCATTTTTGACATTTGAAAAATTTGAAATAGATTAATATTACAAAATTACATTGGTTCTCTGTAACACCCCTTCCCCAAAATAGAACTGCTATTTTTTAGATAAATTACTCCTCCTCTTTTTCTCTTATTTTCTGTGCTGCAAATATAAGCAGTCACTTAAAAAAAAAAAAAAAAAAAAAAACCATTAAAAGAAATTTACATTTTGGCAAACATGGCTTAATTTTGAATTCTAGTGTAGAATTTCTCACAGAGAGCTGGGGTCCTGAAAAACAGACTGTTCTTTTTTCAACTGCACTTTAGACAGGGAGATTAATTGTAACTCTTGCTTTTCCAGTCCATGCCATCTTGGGGGAGGATAAGCAAAAATTAACAAAAATAGTTTTTGGCTCCAAGTGTCCATCAACGGAAATTCTAAAACCCATGTGCTCTAAGTTCTTCTCTTCCTCTAGGAGATAACCCGCCTGGATACCCGTCTGGATAACCCGCATCATGGTAGCCATTTAAGGTGCTCCCACTCGGTGCCCCCTGGTGGCCTCAGGCTGCAACTGCAGCTTCCACATTTAACTTTTGCCCTAAAGCCACCAGCCCTTCCTTGCTGCTTGCACCTTCATGTCCAACTTGGTTGTCAGCTGAAGCCGTTCCCGCTGAGAACAAAAGGAATTTGTTTCTTTAATGCATTATGGCAACCGCCGTGCACTCTCTGGTAAGCTCGTACCCTCAGAATCTTACAGCTCATTTTCCTGATCCCTGTTCAGTTTCCCTAGGCCTGGGATCAAAAGACATTTATGTGACACAATGTATTTTTTTTTTTTTTTGACGCAATGTATTTTGCCTCACAAAAGTCTCTCACCCCTCTTCAACAACTGGAACAGCTTGGAGAGTCACAACCAAAAGAATGAAGTTTGGCCATTACCTACACCATACAAGAACTGACGCAAAATGGACCAAAGGCTTTACAATGTAAGAGTTAAAATTATAAAACTCTTAGAAGAAAAGAGGAGAAAAATCTTCATGCCCTTGGATTTGGCAATGGATTCTTGGATATGACACCAAAAGCTTAAGCAAAAGAAAACTAGTCTTGACTAGGAATATGGGCAGCCACCCTGTTTAGTTCAGTCACTCAATCATGTCCAACTAATTGTGACCCCATGGACTGCAGTATGCCAGGCTTCCCTGTTCCTCACCAACTCCCAGAGCTTGCTCAAATTCATGTCCATCAAGTCGGTGATGCCATCTAACCATCTTATCCTCTGTTGTCAACTTCTCCTTCCACCTTTAACCTTTCCCAGCATCAGGGTCTTTTCCAATGAGTTAGTTCTTTGCATCAGGTGGCCAAAGTATTGGAGTTTTAGCTTCGGCATCAGTCCTTCCAATGAATATTCAGTACTGATTTCCTTTAGGATGGACTGGATGGATCTCCTTGCAGGCCAAGGGACTCTGAAGAGTTTTCTCCAAGACCACAGTTCAAAAGCATCAATTCTTCGATGCTCAGTTTTCTGTATAGTTCAATTCTCACATCCATACATGACTACTGGAAAAACTATAGCTTTGACTAGATGGACCTTTGTTGGCAAAGTAATGTCTCTGCTTTTTAATATGCTGTCTAGGTTGGTCATAACATTTCTTCCAAGTAGCAAGCGTCATTTAATTTCATGGCTGCAGTCACCATCTGCAGTGATTTTGGAGCCCAGAAAAATAAAGTCTGTCACTGTTTCCATTGTTTCCCCATCTATTTGCCATGAAGTGATGGGACCAGATGCCATGATCTTAGTTTCCTGAATGTTAAGTTTTAAGCCAACTTTTTCGCTCTCCTCTTTCACTTTCATCAAGAGGCTCTTTAGTTCTTCTTCACTTTCTGCCATAACGGTGGTGTCATCTGCGTACCTGAAGTTATTGATATTTTTCCTGTCAACCTTGATTCCAGCTTGTACTTCCTCCAGCCCAGCATTTCTCATGATGTACTCTGCATATAAGTTAAATAAGCAGGGGGACAATATACACCCTTGATGTACTTCTTTTCCTATTTGGAACCAGTCTGTTGTTCCATGTCCAGTTCTAACTGTTGCTTCCTGACCTGCATACAGATTTCTCAAGAGTCAGGTCAGGTGGTCTGGTATTCCCATTTCTTGAAGAATTTTCCAGTTTATTGTGATCCACACAGTCAAAGGCTTTGGCATAGTCAATAAAGCAGAAATAGGTGTTTTTCTGAAACTCTGTTGCTTCTTTGATGATTCAGTGGATGTTGGCAATTTGATCTCTGGTTCCTCTGCCTTTTCTAATTCCAGCTTGAACATCTGGAAGTTCACGGTTCACATACTGTTGAAGCCTGGCTTGGAGAATTTCGAGTATTACTTTGCTAGCGTGTGAGATGAATGCAATTGTGCGGTAGTTTGAACATTTTTGGCATTGCCTTTCTTTGGGATTGGAATGAAAACTGACCTTTTCCAGTCCTGTGGCCACTGCTGAGTTTTCCAAATTTGCTGACATATTGAGTGCAGCACTTTCACAGCATCACCTTTCAGGATTTGAAATAGCTCAACTGGAATTCCATCATCTCCACTAGCTTTGTTCATAGTGATGCTTCATAAGGCCCACTTGACTTCACATTCCAGGATGTCTGGCTCTAGGTGAGTGATCACACCATTGTGAATATCTGGGTCATGAAGACCTTTTTTGTACAGTTCTTCTGTGGTATTCTTGCCACCTCTTCTTAATATCTTCTGCTTCTGTTAGGTCCAAACCATTTCTGTCCTTTATTGTGCCCATCTATGCATGAAATGTTCCCTTGGTAACTCTAATTTTCTTGAAGACATCTCTAGTCTTTCCCATTCTATTGCTTTCCTCTATTTCTTTTCAATGATCCCTCAGGAAGGCTTTCTCATCTCTCCTTGCTATTCTTTGGAACTCTGCATTCAAATGGGAATCTTTCCCTTTCTCCTTTGCCTTCTGCTTCTCTTCTTTTCACAGCTATTTGTAAGGCCTCCTCAGACAACCATTTTGCTTTTTTGCATATCTTTTTCTTGGGGATGGTCTTGATCCCTGCTCCTGTACAGTGTCATGAACCTCTGTCCATAGTTCTTCAGGTACTCTGTCTATCAGATCTAATCCGTTGAATCTATTTTTCACTTCCACTGTATGATCGTAAGGGATTTGATTTAGGTCATACCTGAATGGTCTGGTGGTTTTCCCTACTTTCTTCAATTTAAGTCTGAATTTTGCAATAAGGAGTTCATGATCTGAGCCACAGTCAGCTCCCGGTCTTATTTTTGCTGACTGTATAGAGCTTTTCCATCTTTGGTTGCAAAGAATATAATCAATCTGATTTTGGTATTGACCATCTGGTGATGTCCACACGTAGAGTCTTCTCTTGTGTTGTTGGAAGAGGGTGTTTGCTATGACCAGTGTGTTCTCTTGGCAAAACTCTGTTAGCCTTTGACCTTCATTTTGTACTCTAAGGCCAAATTTGCCTGTTACTCCAGGTATCTCCTGACTTCCTACTTTTGCATTCCAGTCCCCTAAAATGAAAAGGACATTTTTGGGGGGTGTTCGTTCTAGAAGGTCTTGTAGGTCATCATAGAACCATTCAACTTCAGCTTCTTCAGCATTACTGGTCAGGGCATAGCCTTGGATTACTGTGATAATGAATGGCTTGCCTTGGAAATGAACAGAGATCATTCTGTCAGTTTCAGCATTGCATCCAAGTATTGCATTTCGGACTCTTTTGTTGACTATGATGATTACTCCCTTTGTTCTAAGGGATTCTTGCCCACGGCAGTAGATATAGTGGTCATCTGAGTTAAATTCACCCATTCCAGTCCATTTTAGTTCACTGATTCATAAAATGTCGACATTCACTCTGGTCATCTCCTGTGTGATTGCACAAAACGATGACATCTGCTTTTCATCCTGATGAAGCTCCTGGAACCACAGAACCAGAGAGGTAACCCTACCTAAGAGGTGTGTTCTGTCTCTGCACCTGATACAGAAGCTGCTCCTGTCATCTTCTGCGATGAACTGTCTCCTCCCAGAGGAACACTCCCTTACCCGCCTGTCCTGGCTAACCATTGACTTCTCACACCTCTGTCTCCTTCCTGGGCCTCTTGTCTTCACTGTCTTCTCCTTTAAATATCACCTGGTACCACAGACTACTAGAACCCACTTGCCTTCACAGACCCTGAGAGGGAGGCCCAGTAATCTCCCATGGATTCTTTCTCCCAAGTTACAAAGCAGTCAGGGGAAAGATGTGAGGCTTGACCTCAGACTCCAGGCCCTAAGCCCAGGGCTCTTTCCTGGGTAGTTCCCACTGGGCCTGGGCTGACTACTGGGAGGCTGGTGACCCCTGCAGGAGCTGATTTGCAGGAACTCTTTGGCTTACACTGACGCTGATGGGAAACGAGTTTGTTGGGGCCAAAAGGAATAGAAAGATAAGAAAAAGATAGGGATGGCGGTTGGGGGGGGGGGGGTTCTGACCCTTAGCCAGGCCCGTGGACTGGTCTTGAGCCCCAGGAGGGAGAAGCGGGTGAGAAGTGAGGATGCCCCACTTGTGAATGGCTGAGTCAGACTCTGGGAGGAAGCTGTGCTGCTCCAGGGTCTGGAGATGAGGTACACACAGAATCAGGAGAGCCCACCCTAGCACTCCCACCCCAGGGTGGCAAGAGTGGGCAGGAGGGCAGACCAAAGGAAGTGCTCCCACAGCTGGGGCAGCGAGGAGCCCTTGAGATGGTGTGAATCGAGGGTGTGATGGGACTTGTTTCCGAGCTCAGGTAAGACAGCACAGCTGTAGGTACTCCCAGAAGTACCTGGCAAGAGACTGGTGGTGATTGGGGCTAGAGGGGCTGGGGGTGACTGTCAGTGGACTGATACCCTGGAACCTATGGGTCATACATCATGACACTGACCCTGAATATCATCTTCTCAAGCCCACACTCACTTGTTCATTTATTCAGCAAGTATTTATGGAACACTTAAATGCTCAATATAGATCAGTATAGATCTATATTGATATGTCAAATCAATACAGACTTCCATTCTTGTATCAAGGATACCCAAAGGTGAGCAAGAAGGAAAAGCCCTCTGTTTTCAGGTGCTTACTATCCTGCTAGCTTATGCAATTCCATTCTTTTTCCTTCGGCTTCTCCTCTCTGGGACCCAAGTGAACAAGGAGGGTAACATACAGTGAGAAAAATAATTACCAAAAAAGAGATGGCTTGAAGCATCTTTAAGAACTCCCTACAGAGGCATTAATCTTTCTTTTTGGTGAGATTCTTGAGAGTGAGGACTCTTGGAGCCTGGGAGACTTGTACTGTGGGCTCAGAGGACATAAAATGATGCTGTTCCATATTGGATGAGCTTTCCTTATGTCAAATCATGACCTCAGAGTGGGTCCTATCTGGACAACTGCGCTCTGCCTGGAGCTGTTTTAGGAGACCAGCTGGTACAAGATGCAATCACATGGCTTCCTAAGAACTTAAGCCACTTAGCTCAAAGCCTGGCAGATCTTTAGCATTGGGCGCTACGCTGAAACAGGAGGTGGCACATCGTATCATGAGCAATGGTTGGCTGGGGGCTTGGCTCCTGTAGCTTAATCAGAGGGCAGAGGAAGGTAGGATCAGTGGGGGGTCTGGAGCAGCTGCAGCCAACAGGCAGAGAGTAGCAGAGGCCTTGAGGAACCAGGGGGTCTCCACTCCTGATAAAAAATGCTTTGAACACTGCCATCTATGCTGAAAATTCCTTCCCTTAGTTGAGTTTGAGATCTCAAAATCAAAATGGTTCCAAAACTGAAAAGCTTCTGTTTCTATCCATACCCTAGTAAGAACTGTCACAATGAAGTTTAAAAAAAAAAACCATTTGTTTTAACAATCTCTGAGTGTGAACACAGAAAACACACAGAAAGAATAATTTCACTGAGACTTTCAGTGCTGAAATTTCAAGTTTCTTGATCAGGCAAGGTCAATGTTTTCAAGTTTCAGATGGAAATTTTTTTATCCCCAATTTCTGGTGGGGGGCAGGGGGTTGTGTATTCACCTCTATGAAATGTGAAGTGTTGGGAGCTCGGATGCAAAGTGCCTTCAAGTGCACAGTGATTATCATGAGATTCTCATTGTTTTGTAGCTATTGCTTCTGTTGTATTTTTAAATGTTTATTTATCTTATCATTTATTTGGCTGCACTGGGTCTTAGTTGAGGCATGCTGGATCTTTAAGTTGCTGCATGTGGGATCTAGTGTACTGACCAGGAAGGGAACCTGGCCCCCTGACATCGGGAACACAGAGACTTAACCACTGAACCGCCAGGGAAGTCCCATGGCCTTTATTAATACCTTTGCATTCTTGGTAGATGATATTTTGGACCCAATTTATGTAATAACTTTTAGCTGAATAGCATAAAGAATTGTATGACTCTTCTCATTGCAATGAACATAGGTATTTAGCATCTTTAGCTCTTAAAGATATCACTATTAGCAGCCCAGCTGTGATCAGCTAAATTTGGGACCTGCTAGGAATCCTTCTGTCTGAATGTTGAAACCTAAAGCTGGACTCTACATTTCCTTGATTACCTGAATTCCAAATTAAGCTAAATTAAACTCTCTGCCCTCTACTTAAATTTTCCTTCTTGGCATATTGCCAAGATAATATATCCTTGGGCTGGTAACTCAATAGTACAGAAGTACATTGTTTTGAAAATCAAACTGAATTTGAGAGCCCCAAGAAGCGACAAAGTAAGCTCACCTCCTGGGTGAGCTCCTCTAAGCCATGGGTCTCCAGGCTGGCTGGGGGCTTCTCCTCAGGGCAGCTCACTGCCATCATCATCCGAGAGAGCTGAGACGCTTCTCTCTCCTAGATCCTCAGGTCCCAGGGCCACAGCCTTCTGTGGGGCTGCCAGGCTCTGTGAGGAGACACTGTACACGGTGTTACCAGGACGAGTGTGGAGAGACAAAGTGTCTGACAGGCCTCGCTCTTCTCTCCCTTTAGCCCCACCTGGGCAGCACTTCCTCCAGCCCCCTCAGGCCTCTCACTTTCCCCGCGGAAGTGACCAGCCGGGCCTCACCTCGGACCTCACTGTCTGGTTCTCACTACTGGTGCTGTTTAGTCGCTAAGTTGTCTCCGACTCCTTCGCAACCCCACGGACCATAGCCCGCCAGGCTCCTCTGTCCACGGGATTTCCCAGGCAAGAATACCGGAGCAAGTTGCCGTTCCCTTCTCCAGGGGATCTTCTGGACCCAGGGATCAAACCCACACCTCCTGCATTGGCAGGTGAATTCTTTACCGCTGAGCCACCTCTAAAATCTAACCCTCAGCCGCCTCTCTGACCACGACCTCCTGCCGTGGACTGCTAGGGCTTGGCTGGATCTCAAGAGTCATTTAGCTCACCCTGCACATCCCAGAGGTGAGAAAAGCCCAGCTATTCACGGAGGGGCTCACAGGCGCAGGGCTAAGGAGTGTGAAGCCAGGCCTCCGGACTCCCGTCTGGGACTCCTCCTACCATAGCACACTTCTCATTCCCCTCCTCAAACCTCCTCGTCTGATCTGTGCCCTCAGGTGACCTCTGACCTCTACCCTCCCCCACACCTCCCAGGCCAGCACACCCTCCCCTCCCTTTCCTCCCCCACTCGGCCCAGGGGCCTGTCGCCCGTGCCTTCAGACTCCATCCTCTGGGCCATCCCCAGTTCTGGCTGTCCCCAGAAATACATACTATTTCTGCTCATCTCCCTGGGCCATGGCTTATTCTACAGAAAGCCACAGCAATGTCCTGACTAGATCCACCGTTTTTACCACCTGTGTGACCTGAGCAAGTAAAGAAACTAAACCGCAGTTTCCTTGCATGTAAAATGAGTATAATTTTAGAACTTTAGGGTTGAAAGATTTGCCCATTTAAAGTCATGAATGCACTTAGCACACAACCTGTTATAACCCCAAATAAATCCTAGTTACTATAATAAGGTAGACACAGAGGCCGCAGTACAGAATGCAGAGGATCTGGGATATACTTTGCTGGTCAATGGTCAGACTGAGCTTCCCAGGTAGCTCAGTGGTAAAGAATTAGTCTGCCAGTGCAGGAGATGCAAGAAAACCCCTGGAGGAGGAAATGGCAATCCATTCCAGTATCCTTGGCTGGAAAACTTCATGGACAGAGGAACAGTGGGCTATAATGCATGGGATCTCAAAGAGTCGGACATGACTGAATATGCATGCAAGTACCCAGGGCAGACATTGAGAGCTTGTGGTCAGAGAAAGGTACGCCCAGGACTGCGGTCTGTGAGAGTCACTCGGGTTGCTTCCTGTGGGGTGCACTTGGAGCAGGAGGACAATGCAGTGGGGTCAGAGTGACCAGGCGGAGAAGGCAAGGTACCAGGAGCGGGGGACACCAAGGACAGCACCCTGGGTCTGTGAGTCTCATCTCTGCGTCATGCATCATTAGCATCCTCTCTTTTCCTCCTGCTCTGAAGCCAAGGATTCTAGTGACATCTCTACCTCCAGTTAATCCTGGCTGAGGCCCTCGGACAGGGGAGCTCTGACCTTCACCGGAGCTGGGGTCCTCCCTGCGGGCTGCTGCATGTTACAGCTTTCTCGGCAGCTGTAAAAAACACTTAAACCTTTCCCCTATGCTCACCTCCCTCGGCAATGGACCAACAGTGGGGTGAAGGCAGAGCAGAGGCACTTTCTGCAGCTCTCTGGGTGGTTCTAATGTGACAGCCACGATTGGGCAGCAGTCAGACCGGAGACCAGTCTCACTTCAGGACTTGGCACCAGACAGCACCCTGCCTCGGCATGACTCTTGCGGTTCTCTCATTCCAGTCTGGATGAGCAGTCCTCAGAATCTCTTGCCTATCCGAAGACATTCTTCATTAGTTCACCCAGGCATTGTGGCAGATGCTGTCAGCATCTATCCAATGGCAGTTGCCCCTTCTCCTGAACAGACTCCAGTTGGTTCAGGTTGTGGCATCAGAGAAGAGGGGCTCTTCCCCCAACTCCCAGGGGATGAAATATGATTGATCTAAATCAATCATGGTCATAGTAATCCTCTTCATCTCTTCCAGAGACTGCCGTGTGGGTATGACACAGTTCTGGCCCATGAAATACAAGAATACAGCTGAGCACTTCTGGGAAATTTTCCCTTCTCAGTGTAAAGAGCATGTGAAAAGGGCTCAGCCTCTCCTCTCTCTTCCCTGCTCCGAGAGGCTTGTGTAAGGATGTACAGGTCAGCGCTGCTACTGCCGTCTTGTGACCCAGTGGGGAGACGTGACTGATATTCCTTAATGCCACTCCTCAGCTGCAGGGCCAACCCTGAAACAACCTGCTTTGAGATTTATAGTGAAATAAAATGCTAAATGTCCTTGGTATTTATTTACACTACTTTTCATGGTGGGGGGGGGGGAGGGCGGGTATCCTGCTATTCACAGCTGAAAGCTTCCAAAAGATATAGACATCTCATTCAGTAATGCCTCACAGGTGAGTCTGACAAAGAATAGGGGGTTTTCGATGATCTCTCCAGTAGAGGTACTTCAGCAGTTGTTTAAGATGAAGCAATCTGTAGTTAAGACTCCCAACTCAATCCCCGAAAACTAGAACCCCCTTCTGTCCAATGAAATACTAGTTGTCAGAGGCTCTTTGTGATCACCTAGTAATTAAGTGGACCCTCTTTGTTATCATCCCCAGCAATGCCTGACTTGACTGCCGCTGCAGAATGGTGCAGGTGGCTGTGGGGTTGTGGTAATCAAAGGCAAGTAAGACTGAAGATACATGGGTAAGAGCTGAGCGCCATTGGGCTTTTTATGTAATTTTTTTTTCCAGTGAATACATTTTAGGACCTTTCCTCTGTCTTGTGTCTATCTAGTTCCATGAAATTACTTAGTTTCCATTGCGTTGTAGATTTTTACCAAGTTGCATTCTGATGTAGTTGCACCTTTAAATTTATATGTAAAGTATGCATGGGCTATCAATTTGATGAACACCTCACAGGAATTATGTGATAAAAATAATTAAAGCACTGAGATTCCTTATTGACAAAAGCAGAAACTATCTCAAACTGAATATTTGAATGCTAAACTGGTGATTTTTATTCCATGCCAGAAGCAATTTTTTTTCTCTCAGAATCATCTTTGTTATTGTCATAAAAATCACTGAGGAAATTGTGAGCATGAAAGAAGTATTTATTTAACTTGTATCTTTTCAAGAGTATGTCTAATGATATACTCTTAAAGATAAGCTATAGATATTAAATATTAAGCATATGTAATATAAACTATAGTATAAATTATAAAGCCCATTGGTCATCTGTGGTTAAAAATAGCTGTCATTCTGTTATACTTTTGCATCATTAGAGTATGTAAAATTTTAGTATTACCTGTTCTACCACCTATTTAATTCTCACCTTAACTCTAAACTCAGAAATCTGACATTTTCAGGTGAACATAAAGATTCTTGTTCCTCGTAGCCCCATACCGGAAATATCTTGAGATAAGAGAGGGGAGAAAGTGAGAAGCATATCTTAACAGTGTCAACAGCCTAGGGGGTACTTCTCACTGCTGTGAACAAGAGGCCTCTGCCTGAAAAATAACATTTATTCATGTATAGTGGTGGGTGGCATCAAAACACCAGGTCTCAGACCACATTACTAGCTGTGTGACTGTGGGTCATTTACTGTCTTTGAACCTCAGTTGTGTCCACTCTCAAATTGGAATACTAATCTCCAAACCAACTACCTCTCAGGCCTATTATAAACTCTAAATAAAGTAATAAAAAGGAAATGCTCCAAATGAAAGCAGTTTAGAAACTATAAAGTGCTTTATAAATGTCAGAGACTAAATGTTTTCCTCTTTAATCTAAGGTATAAGAAATGTCAACAATTTTGTTTCTACAGTAATTCTACTTACAAGCTTAAGTATGTCAAATCTGTTAAATAGCCATCAGGTAACCATGGAGGAACAGCCAGGTCAGTATACCAGGTCATTGCCATGATATCCACAATATTTTCCCATGTCGTCCCTCAGTGAGGTAAGCTGGGCAGCTTCCTTGCTTTTAAATAATTCTGCCCTTGTCCTTCTTTTCAATCGTTCTGACTTGCCCTGCAGACATTTTCTGACTGAGCCAGCTAGCTTCACATTCCAGCAGTGTGCTTGCAAGGTCTATTTTAGCCCAAGATCCTAGGTGCAAAGACCATAGTTAGTACTTGGAGGTACAACATGGTCTTAAACTAAAGTTTCAACTGAGATGGTAATTGTATAATCGTTAGTTCCAAACTGAAAGTGAGGTAAAGCTCCATAGGGCAAGTTACAAAGAAACACGCAGGCTCCCTGGCCCTGAGGGTCCAGGCTGAGGCTAAAAATAAGGAGTCAGAGAGTGGAAGAGGGGAGAATGTATGAGACAATTTCTTTGAAGAGGAGGGTAAGGGTACCACCTCCCTTATCTCAGACTCAGTGAGAGGTCTTCCCAGTGACTGCAGTTAGATGGTCCACGGAAAACTAAAGCTCCAACCAAGGACAGTATGGAGGGGACGACATGAACCTTCATCCTCAGAGTCTCAGGGACAAGAGATGTATGGGGCCATCTTGAGACCCATCTAAAGGGGCTGGAGCAAACCCTGGATTTCTATGGGATGGGAAGGAACTGAAAGCAACCAGTAATTCATGCAGAGTAGTCGGGAAAGATTTCAAATCTGAAGAAGGCAAATACTTTGTGTTAGGCCCTAAAATTATCCAATCAACTAGTATTTATTGTTTTATTATATGTGAAATCCTGTTGGGTACTTTGAAGACCACTTAGCTCCCTTTAGTTCATTCAGGTTAATATCATTTCCCCTGCCTAACACTATGCCTTACACATAGTATGTGCCCCCAAATATTTTCAATTTAATTATTCTTTACAAGATACTTAGCACCAAAGGATGTGGCATTTTCCCAGTGTTGACAACACTTCAGCTGAAAAAATCTCCATATTTAAAAAACGTGGTGCAACCCTGAATGGAGAGTGATTATGGTCTCACTTGTATTTAACACTGTAAAGTGTTGCTGAATGGTCTAACAGGAGAAAACAGAATTTAAGCCAGAAACATAAATGGAGTTCTTCTCACCAGTCAACACTAAGAACAAAAACTGCCGACCGGAGGCCTAGACTTGACCGCTGTCACTCACTAGACCTCGGGCCTGTATTTCCTCTCCTGTGAATAGGGATGCCAGGGTGGCTTCATCAGAGTGTCAGGGATGCTCAAAATGATAACACACAGTGAAACACTTTGTAAACTCTGAAGTGCTTCGCCCGTGCAAGGCCTTAATAATAGCAGCAGTTTAACATTCGTTGACTGCTACATGCACAGCCTTGAAATCTATTCTCTCAGTCTTCACAACTATCACAAGACCTAGCTAAGTACTATTATTCCCTCCGTTTTACAGATGAGGAGAGTCTGAGAGGGTTAAGCATCTAGTTCAACCTGAACCAGTAAATCCTGAATCTTACCCCTAAACACTAAGCTGCCTTTTCTGTGTATTTTTATTTAATAGAGGCGCTGAGATCTCACACGGGCTCAACGAACGTGGTTCCGTAAATTGCTAATTTAAAAGCAGATGCCTTCCCACCCCGGCTCTTCCACGCGGAACGCCTCGCCCTTTCTCGCCGCACCTGATGCTCTCGGTCCCAGCCTCCGGCCCTCGCCCTCGCTCCTCCCACTCCGCCCACGCCTCGGCGTTTCTGCGCAGGCGCCGGGCTGTCTGCGCAGGCCCAGTGGCTGAGCGGCGCCGGGGGACCTGTCAGTCCGTCCTCACCCAGCCCCACCCTGCTGAGCCCCGCCTGCTCTCCTTCGCGGCTGAGGCTGCTGCCTGCGGGAAACCTGGAGGATGAGCTGAATCTCCGCAGCTGTTAAGCGTGTCTCCAACGCTAACCGCAAGGTACTTTGGGTCTGGCCGGAAGCCCCCTTCCCCGCGCCCACTCCCAACTCGGCCTCTGGCCCACTCCGCCCGTCCAGCAGCTACCTGGCTCTGCAGGGAGGCGGCGGGCCGCCCGAGTAAGTAGTTTGTGTACGGTTACCATGGAGACGCGGGCCGGCCGGCCGGGAGGAGCGCGCCGGCGGGCCAGCGGGCGGGCAGGGTGAAGATGCTGTCGCGCTCTGCTCTGGCCTGGACCGGTGGAGGAGGGGGCATTGCCAGGAGTCGGGGAGCCTCTGACCGCGCGGGAGGTGAGGCTTCCCCTGCAGGTTCACCGGGGACCCCTTCTTCTGTCGTCGCCTTTCTGACCCTGGATCGGGGGGAGAGGTGATGATAGTGAACTGTGCTTGCTCTCGGGGTCGGGTCGCGGATGTCTTTATTTCTACACGCTGAGGTTTAGCCAAGCGCGTGGTGCTTAGTTGAAACTCAGTAGTATTTGTTGAATGAGAGAGTGATAGACAAAGGGACTTTGTTTAGGCAGACAGTGACCCAGCCAAAGTCACACAACTTGTAGTTGGGCTCCTCTAGGCAACAGATAGGGTCTGAAATAAATAAGCGTATGTGTAACAATATACGTTAAATATATCGTATTACATATGTCTTTTATCATCCATTCCTACTAGTGTCACAGCAGATCTTCCGTCTCATCCTGGTTTAGAACTATTTTACGTGGTAGAAAAGTACCACACCTTATTTACACACCTATTTTGTGGATTTATAAAATTCTGCTTGTTTTGACATAGCTGATAGTCAATAAAATACTTAAGATTCTTTTTTCACAAAGCAGAATACCCTGTTTTAAATTTTAAAACTTATAAAATATATTAAAAAAAAAACACTGAACAAATGGCATTTCCTTTCTTTTGCAGTTTCTTTTTTGAAATGCGACTTTTCATTCATGAGAAAATTAATTGTTGTATCCTTTTATCACATAGCTTTGGGACAGTAGTTAACATTTTTTAAGGGCCAGTCACCATGCTAACCCACTTTATGTTAATTACATCATTTAATTTTCAAAACAGTCCTATGAGACAATTACTCTTTACAGCATGCTTTTTTAAATTTATTTTTATTAGTTGGAGGCTAATTACTTTACAATATTGTAGTGGTTTTTGTCATACATTGACATGAATCAGGCATGGATTTACATGTATTCCCCACCCTGATACCCCCTCCCATCTCCCTCTCCACCCCATTTATAGATGAGGGAACAGAGGCTTAGAGATGTTAGAAACCCTGCCCAAGGTTACACAGCTGCAAATTGTTAAGAGTATTTGAACTTAACTCCAGCATCTAAGCATTTAACCACTGCTTGTTTGGATGCTCATATTATCACAAGTCTTTCAAAATCATGGTAAATCATTTGATTTGCAGGAAAAAAAAAGAGTATGGAGATGACAAGTCTTTCTCCTATTGCAAACACCCTGATAGTGCAGTGTTGTATTTAGCAAGAAGGCTCTGTTTCAGATGACTGTTTACAGCAGAGGTAAAGACAGATGTTTATAATTAGGTATAAACTCATAAATGATGACTTATAACCTTCCCCCTAACCAATAGGAAATACTTTGTTTGAAAAGGTCTCCAGTTTCAAATTTCCTTCTGCTGGTGGTGTTCATCCCCTAGAGTTTCTGTGGGCATCATAAACTCAAGACAGTGATGCAGGACAGAACTCAGCTGCAGTCCACATCTCCTTCTGTTTTCTTTTAAAAGGTCACCTTGCCCTCCCAAGTTTGCATGTCATCTCTGTCCCCTACTGCCCTCTCAGATGCCAGATCCTGCTTCTCATGGTTCTCATGTTCTTGGTGCCACTTGTTCTCATCTCTCTTCTTACCTCTGTTTCGCCTTTACTCCTTTACTTCAGGCTTTTCATACCCTATCCACTAGTCATGACGTTTTAAAAGTCTTACTCCATGCTGGGCAACTCAAAGCGAAAGCAAGAAAGCAGAAAGGGGTAAAGTTTGATCTCCTATTGCCACTTGAAATAAAGCCCCGTATGTTTTCTTAATCCACTCTAACAAATGCCTCCAGTTCAGAAGCCGTGCAACCTTCATCTGGATGTTTTCTAGCTAGGGTCTGTATTTGGAGTCCAGTTATTACGCACATGCCAACTTTCAGCTGCGCTTCTCACGGAGAACAGGCTCCAAGTCTGGTGGGGCACACCAGGTGCATAGGCAGTTCTAACCTGGTGAGGGAGGAGGTGTATGGACAGAGATCACAAGGGACCTTGTGGAGCGTGCGGGAGGGACACCTAACTGAGGCTGGGAAGGTGGGAGAGTCTTGTCCAGGAAAGCTTTCTCGAGGACCTCTAGAAGATAGCTGGGTTATATAAAAACTGCCTGATTTTGTCCCTTCTAGTTTTTTCCATCCTGCCCATCCCTGCCATCATTTCATGCCACAACATCTTTTAATTTGCTTATCAGCTTTTATTTACTTTCTTGACCTGCCATTCATTTCTCTCCCTGCTACAATTCCAGTCTTCATTTCCAGGGCTGCTCCTTGTCCAGCACACACCTGGTGTATCCTTGATACTCTGAATTGGCTCACTCGTTGACTTGCCTGGAAACTCCTCCTCTATTCCAGCCTCAGTGTCAGCCATTGTCATTTGCTCAAATTCAGACCATTTTCCAGAACCCAGCTCAAACATCATCTCCTCCAGGAAGTCTGACACCTCCCAATCAGAAATCTCTTTCTCTTTTCTAATCACATGGTAGTTTATTTTTATTTATTTTTTTGGCCCGTCAGTTTCTACCTTGTATTAAAAGCATGTGAGCATAAGCAGGGTTGATACTCAGCTGGTTCACACCGAGAAGTCTATTCTGCTTGTGAACACACGTGCATGTTTCTGTATTGGGGTGTAAATAGCTGCAGCCCTGAGGCCTCTGAGTGCCCCACCTTCCACCACCCAATCTAGTGGGTAGTAGTTTGAATATCCTCAGCTCTGGGAACATGTGTGCATGCATGCAGTTGCTTAAGACTTTATCCATCTCACAGAATTAAATGAGATGATGTACTTGAGAGTACTTAGCACACTGCTTGGTTTTAAAGTATATGTTGAACGAGAACTAGTGGTCCTTGTCTGAGAGTGAAGACAGTGTTTATTCCTGTCTGTATTCCCAGAGATCCAAATAGAGGAAACAGCTGAATGGATTTGTTCCAGTTGTCAGGAGGATTTTTGTAAAGTTAAAATTTCTGTAATACTACTGTGTTATGGCTCAGGCATGCTTTATTGTAATAGACAAATGGATCATTTTTTAAATTGGCAAAAACCATCTCTAATAAGAATTTGTAATTTAATAATTATAAAGGAACTACCCCCTCAAACCCACTTCTAACTCAGTTCACTTGCATTATCAAACATTTCCATGTTTGATTTGGTTAATACTATACTAATATTGATATGATAATAGATTAACTGTGCAGATAACACATTATTGAAAGGGTTTCTCAAAGTGTAACTGCTGAAGTGAGAGTTGCAGAGAAGAAAAGGGAGAAAGTCGGGTTAGAGTTGATGGTAAAAATTTACAGACAAATAGGTTTTTAAACCCATTACGTACATCGTTTCCACTGATATTATATATATATATATATATATATATATATATATATATAAGCATTGAATATTTTTTAGTAAAGAGTCTATCATATCATATTAGAAATAAATGTACCAGGTCTGCTAGTTTTTGTTAGTTGTTCTAATGTACATAATTCTGGAGACCTTGCTTACATTCAAATGCCTGTATTGAAAATTTCCAGAATAGTATTGCTTATCTAGTAATTTTTTTACTGTTTTTACTTCACCCTCTGGCCTTTCCCTGTGAAAAGAACTGCATATTGTTTGTAATTATCATTATATTCTTTTCTTCAAAACTCTTAAGGGTGGCTAGAACTAAACAAATGTTCTTGCTGCCTGTTGTTAAGTAACACCTTGATGTACAGAGTCATAATATGGTAACTCCTCTTTGGTTGTCTGAGGAATCACCTGTTGATTCTACTTACAGAAATGGATTGTTTTCAGTTTCCTCGGATATATTTCACAAAACCTTCTTTTTTTGCAGAAGTTATTCTAAAATTGGGCAACTGAAATATATGAATAATTTTACAGACTTCAGTCTCCCTAGAGATACAACATTTTCAGAAGATCGTTTTTTTTTTTTTATTTTAAATGAATGAATACTTAATACCACATACTAATTAGAATTAAGTTTTTAAAATCTCAACTATTTTCAAGTGTAAAGCTGTCACAATTGTGTTGCCAAGTTAGCCAGGCCTCTGGGGCACACAAGCATTTAAGAAGAACGTGTAACCGCAAGGGATGGGATGGTGGGGTGGGAGGGAGGCGCAGGAAGGAGATATATGTATACTTATAACTGATTCACACTGTTGTATGGCAGAAACTAATACAACATTGTAAAGCAATTATACCCCAATTTTTAAAAAATTTAAAAAGAGGGATGTGTATTCTCATTGCCCTTGTGGGTGACTGTACCTCTTTAACTGAGGGTGGTGTCTTGGGAAAAGATCTTTTGATATTTTGTTATTTATTCATGTAGGATGTTAACTCAAATTGAAGGCAATTTGAATCAACTCATTCAGATTTATCATAGGCGAATGTAAGGCTGAACCTATCTACAATTCTAAAAGCTAGTATAGTTTGGATAGAGACCACATCTGACTAACCTTAATCTTATACTGGCATTTGGTGTGGAGGGCAGTGGGAAAGAAAGGAAAACATCAGTTAAGTAGAACCGTATACTTCAGTTAACAGAACCCCCCTCCCACCTTGCCTGTGGATCTCCCATCTGTAAAACGATTGGAGACCTTGAGATGATTTTCGCTTCCTAGGGTGTCTTCTTTCGCAACTTACCTTCTTTCCGTCCAGGTTTAACTTCACTCTGTGTCTCCTCCCTGCTTGTCATTTCCTCAATTGCACGTATTTTCTAAGGCGTCACTGTTGCACATCCACCCTGATCTTCAAAGTGTAACTGCCTGGTCGATTTTTAATTAAAAGTTGTGATTTTTTTCCCTAAGTTTAATGTACGGGAATGGTGTGAGCGTGTATGGGTAGGTTGGAGGACTCCTTTCTAAATGACTGGATGAAAATAGTTGATATTTTGTGCCCTGTATATGCAGAGTGTGGTGTCTTCCCAAAGAACGTTGCACTTTAAAAGGAAAGATGTTGTCTCCAAATGATAAAAAGTTAGAAAAGCTGGATCCGTTTTACCGACCTTCACTGTCCAAGCAGAAGACCAGTGCAGAAATCATAAGTGAAGCACGAAACGCCTTACGAACTGTTAGAACCCAAAGACCATTTACACCGCGGGAAGACCTAAGGAAACTATTTGGGCCTGCATCTTCAAGAACACCAGAAAACAGACCTCCATCCTCCTTCAGGTATTTAGCTCTCCTCTTGTCTGTACACTCAAATGTGTATGTGTCACCAGATGACATTTTCCCTTAATTCTAGGTTTGAATAGTTGCTTTGTTTGACTTCTGCTAATTATATCACTTATATCTGTCCAAGATTTCAAAAGATAATTCCAGACCTTGGGTCCAAGGAGCTGGCTGTGGTTGGAAGTGGTTAATAAGGGTTGTTATACCAACTTTATAAAGTCGTGTGAACAAAGCTTTAAAAAAATTACTATATACCTTCCATTTTTACCTTCCATTTTTGAATTATTCACTATTTTTAGTCCTCCTAAAAGCAAGAGAAGAGTTATTAAAAATGTTTAAAGTAACTATGGTTTTTAAGAATTCTGTCTACCTCAAGGCTTATGCACTGAATGCTTTTGCTTGTTGTGGAGTTAGAGTTAACTAGCGTATACTAGAAATAAAAGAAATGATTATTCACAAACTTATGTTTCTGTTCCATCTCCTGTGCTAGCGTCCATGCATCCAGTTTTGAGTTCTCTGATTCCAGGCCCATCTCTGGCACACGTCTCAGTCCACTGGAACTTGTGAGTACTTTATATTACCATGGGTGTCGTGAAATGGAATTGGCCACAGTACTTGGAATCGGCACATATATTCTAAGAGGATGATCACATAGACCTAAATGTATTAATAATTTAACATGAAATCAAATTCTTTTATGTCTTTTCAAATATAATCGTTAGTACCTAATGAAACGCTTTTATTATCCACCAGTAGTTTGATAGGGCTTCCCAGGTGGCTCAGTGGATAAAGAATCTGCCTGCAATTCAGGAGATGGAAGTTTGGTTGCTGGTTCGGGAAGATCCCTGGAGGAGGGCATGGCAACCCACTCCAGTATTCTTGCCTGGAGAATCCCATGGACAGAGGAGTCGGCAGGCTACAGTCCATAGGGTCGCAAAGAGTCAGACACAACTGAAGCAGCTGAGCATGTACACACTCAGTTTGATAACAAAGAGGAATTTTAGAAATATATGAAAACTGGCAAACAGAATGTTTCACGGTATTTTTAAAGTTATGTGCATGTATTATATTTTTAATAGTTATGTACACAAATAAATTATAGATGCATGTACATAGAGTCAAAAAAAAAAAAACCCTCCAGCAGTCCCCTTATTTTTCATTCTCCGCTCCCCAGTGGCTTTCATTTTAAACTCTATTGGCACATTTTTTTTGGTGTTTACATCTAGATTTTTAAATAACGCAGTGTCTTGCTGCTCTCTGACTTGAAAGCTTGAGGAATTATCTAATGACTTCCCAGTAGGAAAGAGGAAGATTTAACTCTTGTCTGCCTCCAGCGCCTCCTCACAGCCCATTCGCCGTTTCTGTCTCTGCTGCTGCTCACTATATAGATACAGCAAAATTTTAGTTAGAACTCTTTTTTCTGACTGTGATTGTATAAATTCTGTTTATAGCTGAGCCTCGAACTAATGATTGGTGATGATTACTTCTCCTTATCTGTACCACTTTTTGTCTTCCCTAGTGTTAATAGTTGCGTTGCTTTAATAGTATTATATTATTATTGTTTCAGTTCTGAATTCTTCAGGCCTTAATTTCCTTCATATATTCAGGCACATGAGATATTTTTTTGATTCATCTCCTTGGAGAACTTTCCACAATCCCTTCCTGGAACACTTGTCCTGGCATCTTGCACACAGCTCACTCCTGTTTCCAGTACTGGCTTTCCTATTTCCGGTATCCCAAGTCGTCCTCTTTCCTGATTGACTCTTACTTTAGCAGAGTACTCCCTCCAACAGCTTCTTGAGAGAGGACATATGGGAGATAAATTTTTGAGACCTTGGTTGCTGTTTTTTCTGTTTGGAAATTTGTAGGATTTTTCTTTTTGTTCCCAGTGTTCTGAAATGTCCTGTTACTGAGCACTTCAGATGCAAAATCTAGTGGCCTTCAGCTCTGGGAAATGTCCTTGAGTTATTTTGATATGTTTTCCCCTCTTGTCTGTTCTGTTTGCCCTTTCTGGAATTTACTATTCAGGTGTAGAATCCCCTGGACTGGTACTTCAGTTTTCCTATTTTTCTTTTTCCCATCATTTTTTGAATGAGACTTTGTCCTCTAATCCTTTTGTTGGGTCCTTTTCAATTCTCAGATGGTATTTCTAATTTCCAAAAGCTTTTCCCCTTCTAAATTATCTTTTTCTTAGGAATGGTATTCTGTTCTTATTTCATGGTTGTAGCATCTTATTCAGTTGCTCAGTCATGTCTGATTATTTGCGACCCCATGGACTGCAGCACACCAGGCTTCCCTGTCCTTCACCTTTTCTGGGAGTTTGCGCAAACTCATGTCCATTGAGTCAGTGATGTCATCTAGCCATCTCATCCTCATCGCCTTCTCCTCCTACCTTCAATCTTTCCCAGCATCAGAGTCTTTTCCAATGAGTCAGCTCTTTGCATCAGTTGGTCAAAGTATTGAAGCTTCAGCATCAGTCCTGCCAATGAATATTCAGGGTTGATTCCTTTAGGATTGACTGCAATCCTTGCAGTCCAGGGGACTTGCAAGAGTAGCATCTTTTCTTAGTATATTAATGGTAGTTTGGTTTTCTAATTGTTCTTTTAAAACTTCTGTTGCTTTTGTGCTGTATATATGTGTGTCTTCAACAACTGAAATTTATTTTCTCACAGTTTTGGAGATTAGAAGGCCAAGATCAAGGTGGCAGCACTGGTACTTTCTTGAAGCTTTTCTCCTTGGCTTATGGACGGCCGTCTTTTCCTCTGTGTCTCTGTTGCAGTTTTATATTTGTCTTGGTCTCTCTTTTTTATTATCAGAGATTCTCCTCTGATAGCTCATGCTGCTTATTTGGCTGTCCTTATTTGGGAGTAGAAGCATGTGGAACGGGTTGGTCAATCCTTAGCTGATACCTGCCCAAACCTACATTTAGCAGGGTTTGACTGGGCTTTGTTGTTTATAAAACCCCAACAGCATATCTGTTTAGGGCTTTCCTTGTGAGCTAGTCAGTTCTCTGTTAAGTTTTTCTTGGAGGATAAAGACTGAGTGCTAACTATTGGGCTGTAGTTGTCCAGCTTTTATACCAAAGAAAGAGCCCAGAGTCAACAGCAAAGACATCATTTATAGGGGGCAGTTTCCCTGACTCACTGCATGCACGCTAAGTTGCTTCAGTCGTGTCTGACTGTTTGTGACTCCATGGACTGTACCCGCCAGGCTCCTCTGTCCATGGGATTCTCCAGGCAAGAATGCTGAGGTCGGTTGCCATGCCCTCCTCCAAGGGATCTTCCCAACCAAGGAATCAAACCCGCATCTCTTATATCTCCTGCACCGGCAGGCAGGTTCTTTACCGCTAGTGCCATCTGGGAAAACCCAGGCTTGTTAGTTACCAGGGAAACCAGCAGAGGGGCATGCCCATCACTGCCAGATTGATAAGCTATCAGGTGGAGATATTCTGATCTAAAGATTAGAAAGGTCACCAGCTTGGAGGGAGCAAGTAGATAGGAAGGTTTGTTGTGTGAGTAGAGTGCAGGTAAGATAGATGCTGTTCTGGCAGGGGATGTAGAGAACAGTCATCTTGAGTGGTCTGACCGTAGACCAACTCCCAGGAGCCAAGAGGAAGGTACGAAAGCCTAGTATTCAGTGCATAAACATCCAATTAATATCTATGTTTACATTAAGTACCCTGACCCTCAACAGTGCCTGGTTAGCCAGAGACACTAGGACAAACCTCCCATCTGTTCCTGGGTTCAGTAGCCTGACTGCCTGCAGCTGGGAGGGAAACAGTTACCTAGACTTTCAGCCAATTCTCCTTATTTCAGACGCATTTTTTCAGGCAAATATTTCAGATATTTCAGTACCTGGTGATACCAGTTCTTAGACTTTCATAGAATTAGAATGTCAATCAAGCAGCTTCTCAGTTTTTATTACTGTTTATGTCTGCATGCTTGTGAATGTATGTTTGTGCGTATGCATGTTTGTCATTGATGAACTATTTTAAAGGAAGTTGCAGTCCTTATAAGACTTCATCCACAAAAATTTAAGTGTGCATCTCATATAAATAGGGACAGCCTCCCACACAACCACAGTGCTATCATCAAAGCACAGGAAGTTAACATTATTCAGTAGTGTTATTTAATGTACAGTCCATATCCGAATGACCCCAGTTGTTTCAAAATGCATCTTTTATCCCCAAGTACTCATCAAAATGCCTCTGTGAGCAAGACTGTACTTGTTCTTATATTGCAGATGACAAAAAATAAGATACCAAATTAGCAAGCATGAACCAATGTGCAATAAGTACTTGTCAACCATTGTTGACACATGTCTTCTACAGCCTTGGAAACCACCTGTTTTTGAAGCAGCTACAGCAAGAGGGCCCCTTGAGTGGTCAGTCTGCCCTGTTGCCTAGTGGCTCTCCAGTCTACAGTTCTGCCATTTGACTCCTGTGATTTGTTTTTAATATTGCTGTAATTTGGGGGGACTCACTCAATTTGGGCCTGCTCTTTCCTACAAATCTCAGTTCCTAGAGTTCACTTGGTCCCTGTTAAGCAGAGAGAATGTTGGCAATTGCCCCTGTTTAAGGTCACTGCTATTAAATTCCTTTACTGTAGGATGACTGGGTGCTATGTGCAAAGTCAAAGCAGGAGAAGAGTAACTGTTAGTTTGAATTTTTTTTTGTTGTTGTTATACTGAATTATGTAAGGGTTTGGGGGCATATTTCCTTTCAAACAGTAAACTTTGGAGCTCTTAGTAAAAAAAAAACTCTGAACGTGACCTCATAATTACCTCCCCTTCCACTTTCTTTGCTCCTTTCACGTCACCTTTTAAAGAATTCTTTGGTGCTGCAACCACTAAATTAACAAGCAGGAAGGAGATCTGGAGCAATGGGAGCCCAGGGAAAGGGAAGGGAGTAGTGACCCCTGGGGGGTGGGGGAGGGGTGGTGCCTACTTAAGTCCCTTAAGGATGCAGTTGCTGAATTTGTTAAGATCTCAGCAATTGAATTTCAGCCCTTTTTTGATCTGGGATATGTTCTCAGGCTGGTTTGCCTTTTGATAATTCCTCAACCAGCAGTCAGGCAGGGAAGAAGGACCTGGGAAGAGCAGCCCATTCCAGTTCCTGCATTTAACAAATCCTCTCCGCTCTTCACTTGCACATTGATCCCTCTCTCCCCGCCTGTCTGTCCTGTGCTCCCCCGCCCCGCCTCCAGCACAGCCTTCAGCAGGAGTGGGCTGCCTGCACTCAGGGCCCACTGGGCTTGGCTCACTCACCAGGGTTCCTATCAGGACCTGTAATCCTATAAGTCAAGGGAAAGAGAGTGAAGTCACTCAGTCACGTCAGACCCTCTGTGACCCCATGGAACGTAGCCTACCAGGCTCCTCCGTCCAGGAGCACTGGAGTGGGTTGCCATTTCCTTCTCCAGGGGCTCTTCCCGACCCAGGGATCGAATCCAGGTCTCCCGCGTTGTAGGAGAGACGCTTTACTGTCTAAGCCACCAGAGCAGGCAAGTCAAGGGAAAGCCCTGCAGTGTGTAGGATGCCGTGAGCATTTACACACCCACTGTGTATGTGACCTGCTATGTCGGTGAGCCGCAAACACCTTTCTCTTAGCATCTCTCCCCTTTCTCAGAGCAGTTCTGAGATGTGGGGCTGTTGTGTGGTGGTAGTTATTGCATCACTATTGTCAAAACAGAATTCTCCTTATGTTTATGAAACTTAGAAAACCTAGATATTTGAGCTCCAAGTTGGGTTCTCCTGGTGACTCAGTGGTAAAGAACCCGCCTGCCAATACAGGAGAACTGCGTTAGATCCCTGCATCAGGAAGATCCCCTGGAGAAGGAAATGGCAACCCACACCAGTATCCTTGCCTGGGAAATGCCAAGGACAGAGGAATCTGGTGGGCTACGGTCATGGGGTTGCAAAGAGTTGGACATGACTTAGCAACTGAACATACACCTTTTTATTAAACCTTTTATTGACCTATAGAAAAGACACAGATCATAAGAATGCAGCTTCATAAATTTATGCAGACTCAACATACCAGGTAACCAGCACTGAAAAGGAAGTAACATGTAGTTTCCAGCACCCCAGAAACCACCTTCCCAGGGTAACCATTGTCCTGACTTCTCACAGCATAGATTAGTTCCAGCCGGTTTCCGTATCTTGTGCTGTGCTTAGTCGATCAGTCATTTCTGATACTCTTTGCGACCACATGAACTGTAGCCCACCAGGCTCCTCTGACCCTGGGGATTCTCCAGGCAAGAATACTGGAGTGGGTAGCGATGCCCTTCTCAAGGGGATCTTCCC
Source organism: Muntiacus reevesi (assembly GCF_963930625.1). Taxonomy (NCBI): domain Eukaryota; kingdom Metazoa; phylum Chordata; class Mammalia; order Artiodactyla; family Cervidae; genus Muntiacus; species Muntiacus reevesi. Next base: position 38,984,190 of record NC_089267.1, on the reverse strand, counting down.
AACCCAGGGATGGAACCCAGGTCTCCCGCATTGCAGGCAGATTCTTCACTGTCTGAGCCACCAGGGGAACATGCATATCTTTTATAGTATTTAACAAGTAGAACAAAACTGAATACATATTTTAAAGAGAAAGTGACTTAGGAGCCCATGTGTCCCTTTGGGCTGGGGGAGATCCGGGGTAAGAAAGTGCAGAATGAGAATGTCAGTGTTTTTTCTTTCACTATTTCTGAAACAAATGGTGACATTCATTACTGCAGTGAATTGCATGCTGAGGGTGACAGAGGAGCCCAGAGGACCTGTGGAGAAAATCATAGTAATAGAAATGCACCTACAGTTGCCACATCCAAAGGCTATGTCCTTGGGGGAGTTTTTAATATGTATTCGCTTTGGGACTTCCAAGAGGGGTGAGGGGTGGGTGGGGTGTGCACGTGTGGGTGCTGTGGCTTTACAAATGAAATCATGGTGACTTTCTGAGGTTGGAGATCTTGGACCCCCTTTTTTAGTCTTCATGTAGAGTGGGATTTCACCTTCCCAGCTGGTAATCTGGAGGAGCTGGGTCAGAACTTGGTTAAGGCTCCCCTGCCATGCTCAGATGAGAGTTAAGTCCAGCCAGATGCCTTAAATGTCCTAGACATTTTTGCCTTCTTTGATTGTGTTGTTGTATGACAATAGTCTTTTGGTCTTTAGGAACCCTAGCAATCTTCTCATCCAGGACAGATCTTAAAATCTGACTTTCCCAGTATTTTGGTTGTACCCCCGTCACTGGCTAGTATCTTGGTACAGAACTTGAGGGAACTGGAGTTTTTAAGTGAAGATTTAAACCCACTTGCAACATTCTCTTTATTTTAAAATAAAGTGAATTTTACAAGAAAAAAATTTTACTGTTGTGCTCCAAAACAGCCATTTTGCTCCACAAGGTGAAAGAACATTTTGTAGAACCTGGAGTGATAGAAACTGGTGGCTTGTTTCATTTTCCCTTGGAGAATTAAAAATGCTCACACATATCACTTTATATTTTAAGTAATCCAGAGAGGTATGTGTTTAAATGGGATGAATAGTAAAGGTCAGTAGTAAAATGAAACTAATTTTTATTATACAAACAATGACTAATTTTTCACTAGGAAAATGATACCTTTTATCAAGGAGCAGTTAAAGGGATTTATCTTGCCATCCAGATATAATTGGGTTATTCTCTTTGGGTAGAAATTCGTGTTGCAAAACCATATTTTCTGTTTTATAAAATCTCTTGTTTAGTACCCCCAAACATTTCTAATAGTTAAAGAATGTATAAAATCAGCCATTTACTTGATCTACATTAATATTATACAGACTTGTCAATCTTTGTTTCAGATTCAAGGCACCTGCAGAGTACAGACATTTTGAGATAAGAAAACCTTGAATTGACATTCAGTATTGAGATTATCCTTATGTATTTCATCTTTCATAATTACATGTAAAGCACTTATTTTCCTGTATCATACTCTTAGCTTTGTTGTTACTATTAGTTTCATGACTTAAGTCACGTTCTTATGAATATTTTGCAACAAATTAAGGAGACTAAAAAGTGAAACGACTGTTAAATATAACATAATTTATATTTAAATTATGAGTGAGTGTTGTCTCCTTCAAAATAGACCCCTCTGGATTCAGGATCTGTTTTCCAGCAAGGTTGCATCAGGGTCTAGGGCCTTAGCTTTTGAGACTTAAAAGTAACCTGGAACCAAATATGGTAAATACATAAAGGGTGAGCAGCGTACATAGGGAGGGAGCTAGCATTTCTCAAGCCTCCATAACAGGACTTGTCTATACTTGAGTGTCCCTGCAAAAAGGGGGCTACTGACTCCATTTGATAGATGGGCAAGCTCATAGAAGTATATGGCCTGCCCAAGTTTACATAACTAGCAAGTGGGTTTGATTCCAGTCAATGACTCATCCTGCCTATTATGCTGATTATTTGTTTTTTCTAACTATGTTTAGAAGAATGTATCTCTATAGTCATAAAACTGATTTTTTTTTGCGGGGGTGGTTCTGGTTTATGAACTGATTACAATTGCAAATGAACAGAAGGATGTAAAATTTTTTTTGAAAAATGTCTTCATTTTTGAAATAACCAACTTCTTGAGAGAACTCTGATACAGATGTCTATCCTATTAATGTATATGAGAAAACCAGTGTTTGAAATGTTGTGTCATATGATAAATGAGCTCACCTGTTCTCCAAATTATCTGACTTGAACGTCACACTGGATTTTTAAAAAGAATTTGTTGATTAATCTGTTGGATTGAGAGTAACTTCATTTATTATGTAAGTGATTTCAGGAACTTTTAACTTGATTATTTTTTGACTAGAGAGCTGGAAGCATTTGCTGCTATGAGATTGCTCTTTCATAAACAGATAATCTGGATAGAGTGGGAGGAAGGAGGGACCATCAGACAATACTAAAAGTGGGAGTCCAGGCCTCCGTGAGGTTGTGGCCCCAGGCTGGGTCAGAGGTCACTGCCATCTGGAGGTTAGACCCGAGAGTGCTCTGGGTGGCATAGTGATTGGTGCAGGTATGCATAAGTCTTTAGGGAACTGGAATTTTCCCAGTAATGTCCCTTTTCTAATGGTGGTTGTTGTTCAGTCACTCAGTTGTGTTTGACTGTTTGTGACCCCATGGACTGCAGCATGCCAGGCTTCCCTGCCCTTCACTATCACTTGGAGTTGGCTCAAACTCATGTCCATTGAGTCAGTGATGCCATCCAACCCTCTCATCCTCTGTCGCCCCCTTCTCCTCCAGCCCTCAGTCTTTCCCAGCGTCAGAATCTTTTCCAGTGAGTTGGCTCTCTGTGTCAGGTGGCTAAAGTACCGGAGCTTCAGCATCAGTCCTGCCAATGAATGTTCAGAGTTGATTTCCTTTAGGATTTACTGGTTTAGACTCCTTTCTGTCCAAGGGACTTCTCTCCTCCAGCCCCACAGTTCAAAAGCGTCAATTCTTTGGTTCTCAACCTTCTTTATGGTCCAACTTTCACATCCATACATGACCACTGGAAAAACCATAGCTTTTACTATATGGACCTTTAGAATTTTTAAGATGTAGAAAATAAAACATATCATAAGTCCAAGACTGCTACTTGCTCTTTTGTGATTTATTAGCCTAAATTATTTTTTAAAATTTTATATTATTAAAAAATACTTTTGTGTAGTCCAAAATATATAAAGGTCATATTTATATTCCACATAGTTCTTGGTTGCCCAGTAAGTGTGTTCTGAACTGAGTCAGATCGAACACAAAGATTTGCAAAGTAGGTTAAATGTACTATACCATGTTTTATAGTCTCTGAATACAGATTTGTTTGCTGGCATGGGTAAACCTTTCTTTTTTTTTTTTTCAAATATACCAAGCAGGACAGTAGAGTATTTAACAGGGTATAACTGACGAAAGCAATGAAAAGGTGTCATATACCTAATGGACTGAGATCTGGCATCAGGGGCTGGGGAGAATCCCTTCAGGAAGCCATGCACTCCTCTGGAAGTGTCAGGGTCAGCTCTGGGTGGTGAGTCTCATTCAAGACAGAGACTCACGCCAATCATTTTAAAAAATCTCTTTCCAGAAGCCGAAAGCTCCAGCATCTCCTGCCACAGTGGAAGATTTCTGCCATTCCTTTCCTAAACCCCCAGTGGACCCCGCGAAGATTAGAAGGATAAGCAGTGCCCGGGCGCGTTTATTCAGGGCGGCCTCGCAGGGGGCTCTTCTGCCAGCCAGGACCCTTCTTCCCACCCAGTGTAAGGCCTTTAAAACCTTTAAAACGTAATAGACTTTAAAACCTGGGCGCAAGCGTGTTTCCTGAATTTACACACATGAACTATGTTTATATGATTGTTTACGTTAACTAAGACTTAGTATTGTGCAAAAGCTGGTTAAGAAACATTGTTGGTATATTTTTCTGGGTGTTTATAAAGAATACCTAAATATTAGGGTGTTTTTTTTTTAAATGTTACTTGGTTGAAAAAGAATCTTAGGATAAGTGTGTTTTAGTGAATGAGTTCACCTACCCTGGAAGTAATTTCTGAATTAGAATTCCAAAAGTTGTTCGTTTCATTAGGCATATTTAAGATTTATATAATATACACTCATGAAAATACTTTTCTGATCCTATGTGAAAATTGAAGCACAACGTGAATGGGACTTTTCCTACAGCCCCAGAAATGTTGACAGGTATCTTAAACCTGTAAACAGAGAAGCTAAAAACCTCAGATTCTTATGTCCCAGTAATTGGAATTACCCCTTGTCCACAGCATACTAAGAGTTATTCAAACTGTAGCAAATGCTCCATTAGTGGGGTGACAATCAATTTAGTGGATCACACCAGCATTTAAAACAATATAAAGTAGAATAAAATAGAATGGAAACTATCGAAGCACATTGCAGACAGTGAACGTTAGTCTGTCTAAGGATTTCACTTCAGCCTCGTTTGTGTGTTCAGTATCATAAATTTACTATGCATCATGTTTATATTACACCATATTATACATTTCTCATTACTAAAATTACACCATATTATACATGTCCTGAAAGCTGAAAATCCACTTTAGCTGGGTCTGACAGAACCAGCACTCCTTCCGTCGACAAAGATTGATGAAGAGCGGGCAGGTTTACACTCACAGAGAGGAGACACTCTGCAGACGATCCCGGAAGTTATGGTAGAAGCCACTCCCTAAGCATCCTACTTGTTTGACATATAAGCCTTTTCTCTTAACCAGTCACCAGTATAAATGTAGAAGATCTCACGGAGGACTCCCAGATGCATGACTGTTTATGCAAGTAGCCCTCACCCCTTGGTATGTGATCTGCAGCTCCTGGTCTCCCCAGCGCACTGTCACTCACTTTCCTGTCTGGTCCCTTTCCTGTCTGTCTGCCACTCACTTTCCTGGCTGAAGAGAGAGAATCGGGGAGAAAGGAAAAGGCAGACAGCGCTGGGTGTGTGGGCCACCGCTCGACGCTGTAAGAAGTATGTAATTAGGCATTCTGCGTGACCTCACTGTCCCCAGTTCTTTCTTTCCCAGTAGGCAATTGGCTATTTATTGAGCACCTACTAGCTGCCAGGTACCAGTTTAAGCCAACAGTCTTGCCCTCAAAGGGGAGAGAGACAGTAAACAGGAAAACCCAGATATAGGATAATTAGGCTCTGATGAGTGCTAAGAAGAAGATAAGCTGGATCCTGGGATGGGGAGTGACTGTGGCAGAAGGAATTGTATCAACTCTGGAAGGTGTCCCTGAAGAGGTGGTGTCTGAGTTGAAATGTGGATAATGATAAGAAGACAGCCAGGTAGAAATCTGTGAGCCCAGTGCCCAGGCTGAAGGGGCAGTGAGGCCGTAGGTGGGCACAAGTTCAGCTGGTGGGCCCCAGGCCTATGTGGCCAGAAAGGGGAGGGAGCTGCGGTCCCAGAGCCATTCAGGGCCAGGCCAGTGGGAGGACACGGCGAGGGCTTTATTCTTCCTGCAGTGAGAAGCTAGGGCAGGATTTAAGCAAGGGAGAGACTTCTGTTTCTCAATAGTAGCTGCATTTTTAGAGTCATCAGGGAACTTTTCAGATGTTGCTCCACCACGGCCCCCATCAGGCCAGTTACATCAGAAAGGGTTGGTTCTTATGGGAGCCAAGTCGAGAGGGGATGGGCTCCGGCAGCCACACGGTGCAGAGTGAGGTCAGACTCAGATAGGAACGAGGAGGGCAGAGCTGTTGTTTATTCGATGTTTTTGCTTTTAAGCCCAAATGCCGCACACATTTAACTCTTGCTGGCTCCCACTTGAGAACCGGGCTGCTTGCTGAGCTGTTCCCATGTGGTGTGAAAGTACCAGGAGAGGTGGACATTTCCCCACCGGCTGAAGCGTGTCTCTGTCTGGGTTCTTCCATCCACCCTGGAGGCAGTTGCCCTCTTCACCATTCCCACCAACCCTGCAGTCTGCGTCAGCACCCGGGAAACCGTGGCAGTAAAAAGTCATTGTCTTTTTGAAAGCGCACATCACCCAATTTAAAAAGTGTTCTAACATCCCAGGCTTGGACTCCTTGTCCTTTGTATGGGAGCTCCCCGGGGCTTGTCTCAGAATCCCTATTGTTTAAGAAAAGGTATCTTTTGTTGGGAAACAGACTGTAAAGGCTGCTGTGTGTGCAGATGGGGCCAGAGGGTGTGTCCCTTGCCCTGGTATGAAGTCATTAGTAGCTGACAACTCCCCCAGCAGAGCTGGGGGGGTGTGGTGGCAGGTTTGGAATTCCTGATTGAGGAAAATGAGAGAAGAGATGTGTATGGTCATGTTCATGGGGCCAGCAGTGTAATCTCTTGTGTTCAGATAGTTTTTGGCTGAAGGTGACCGTGTCGCTCTGGTTATTCCAGCTAGATGGAGACCTCCGAGCAGGGCCACCTTCTCACAGCCCTTATATCTTAGCCAACCCAGACAGGCATCCTGCATGGGCTTCCTGAATGTCCCCAGAGCCTGTGTTCGCCATCCCACTGATGCCACGCCGCGTTTGTCACCTCTCACCCTACCCCTGGCCGTCTAGCACTCCTGTCTTGCTCCACCTTCCAGTTGCTAGGGGGTTGCAGGCGGGTCCGCATTGGAACCCTTGGCCCTTGGAGGTATCAGAGTCTGATCATGTTGAGCACCCACCCAGACATGACTGTGAGCAGCAGCCTTGTCCTTCTATCCCCGTGGACTGTGAAAAATGATGACTTTCTCTCGGTGTGCCATAAGAGACAAGAGATCAGGAAGCAAATAAAAATCAGATTGCTTTGTCTTCTTGCTGAAAACCCTTCAGAGAGAATTTGCTGTGCCTAATGGAGTAGTTGCCAAACTGAGTTCCAGGGAACGCTTTGGCAAAAATACAACTTTTCCTTGGAGTAAAGGTCCCGTGCTCTGTTACAATGCACGTGAGCAATTGCAGGATGGGGAAGGCCATCTGGTGAAGTCACCTGTTTAGTTTTACTCTAGCCCAGCATTTCCCAGACCTACCTGGCTGTGGACTATGTCTTTGGAAAACACAATTTGGGAAAGAGTGACCTAGCACAGAAGTTGGCAAGCTTTTCTGTGAAGGGCCAGCAAGTGAATATGTTAAACTGTGCGGGCCTCAGAATCTTCTGGTCAACCTTCTCAACTCTGCCAGTGCAGTGGGAAAACAACAGTAGACCAGTGAAATTTGAAGTTTCATATAATTTTCACATGTTACAAAATACTGTTCTTTTGGTTTTTTTTGATCAACCCCAAAATATAAAAGCCATTCTCAGCTTGCATGCTACATAAATGCAGGTGGTAGGCCAGGTTTGCTGGGGCTGCAGTTGACTAACCGTGGTTCACGGGTGAAGTCTTCACCCTCCAGTGTGCACAGCTCCGCCCCAGCCCCACATTCCAGGCCCTTCTCCATCCTCTCTTGCCTGCCCACCCACTCCCTGCCTCTGGTCCGGGCACCAGCAGTGTGGAACCCTTGCCGTTCCCCTTACCCATCCTGCTATTTTTGAGCTTCATGCAGTCTCTGCTGTATAATTTGTTGGACCCAGTGAAAAATGAGGAAATGTGGAGTTCTTTGTTCAAAAATTCTTTAGAATTTCACGATGGCAACAGCAAAGCCTTAAGCCAAGTGTGAGGCCCTTGTAAGCCTGGGGCCCAGCTTGACAGTGCAGCTTGGACCTAGTTGAAACCAGCTCTCATCCCAGACCTTTGTTCCTTTTTCTCAGAACTTTTTCTTTGGTGGTGGTGGGGCGGCCTCCTGCTAACCCTTTGGAATGCTTTTCAGGCTCCACCTTCTCTGTAATCTTTCCCTGAGCAGCTCCAACCCCTCAGGGCTCTCTGCGCATGCCTCCTCACCTGGCGCAGACCACACTGCTTTGCATCTCTGGACAGATCTGCCTCTCTGTTTTCCCCTCCTAGACTGAGTGGGAAAAGGGGGTTTCTCTGTTTGAAGCCCAGGAGCCTAAGAAATATCCTGAAACAGGACAGTTCCTATTTTCTTGGTAAGGCTACTGATTGTTGAATCCATTTGAAATAAATGTACCTGTGATCTACTACAAAATGAGTACAGCATGCTGCATGTATTTGCCAGAGGGACCCGGGCTTCATCACTCAGGCTTGGTCGAACGGTGGACCTCAGGCAGGATTAAGAGTGAGCCCCGGCTGCTCTTCGCTGTCAGGCTAACTGACCGCCCCTTCCTCCATTGTGGAAACAGGCTGTGGCTCCTCCATCTTCAAGTAAGGTTGCATTTTCCCCTCTAGAACAGAAGCTCCATAGCGGCTGGGACTTCTCACTTCACCCCTAGACCACCAGCCACGGAGCATCTGGCACATGGCAGTGTGTGCTTCATAAATATTTATGGAGTGAACAAGTGAAAGAAACGAATGCTAAAATACAGGGACAGGCTCAAAATGCTTTGTAATCTGAAACGAAGCATGTGCCTTGTAATTCAGTCCTCAAGACCTTTAAGGATGTGTGGTGCTAAGAGAGCCCTGGACTAGCAATCAGGATTCTCGGGTTCCATGAATAATAATGACCACGACTTGCAGGTGGTGAGTGTGCTGGCTCTATGGAAGTCACTTTACCAGGCCAGGTCACTTAATTCTCACCTCGTCTCCTAGAGGTGGGGAGCACGGAGGCAGAGGAGAGAAGCTGAGTGAGCCGCCCGCATCCCACAGGCTGTACCCGACCCCAAGTCTGATAGAACGCCCAGCCTGCCCTCTCCCTGACACATGTCCTGGCTCTGCCCAAACCTGCTCTGTGACCTTGGACTGATCACCTTCCGGGTTCTCCATTTTTCTCATCTGAAAAATGAAGGCTAGACTAGCCAATCTTTAAAGTGCCTTTCTGCTGTAAAATTCAGTGTTTTGAAAGCACAGAGCTTAGTCAGAGAGGCAGACTAGGTGGTTTTGTTATTGTTGGTTTTTATTGGTTTGATGGTTCAAGCACAGAAAAGGAAACCTTGAGTCATTTTTGGAAAAGCTTGCAAAACTACTTCTGTATGAGAAATGGCTCATCCTCCTTGCCCCTTTGAAAAACATATGTTATCACCAGCTAGAGTTGAGTAGCAGCATCATGGGTCAGCTATTCCTCATGTCAATTTGCTGATGAAGAAACAGTGTTATATTTTAAATCTAAGGATCTTGCCACTGTAAACACAGTAGATGTTTCAATTCGGAGACTAGACATCTTTTTTTTGCAACTCTTATTTCTCTTGAGAAAGCCTTCCGAGTGTTCGGGTGCCCTCCTCTATCCCTGCTGGGAAATGGTCTGCTGGGCCCCTACGAGCCAGCTCCTGCTGGCTCCTGCTGACCACCTTTCTCCTCCCCACGCTGTCACACACGCCACTCATGCTGTCCCCTGAGGGCCCCAGACACTCCTGCCTTTGGGTGTCTGCACCACCAGTTCCCTGCGCTGGAAACAGACTCCCTTGTCATCTGACAGCTCGATGCCTCCCCTCCAGTAAGGGTTTGCCTACCATGCCCACCTGTTAAAATTTGCTCCCTGACCCCATCCCCAATCCCAATCCCCTTTTCCCCTTCTCCACATTTCTGCTTTTGCTTTTTCCCATAGCACCTACCCTCTTAACATACTTCACTTATTATGGTCTGTTACTTATTGTCTGTTGTGTAAACAGGTGTACTGTAAGGATGTAAGCTCTGTGAGGGCAGGGATCTTTGCTCTGTCACTAATGCACCCCAAGTGCTTAGGACAATGCCTGATGTCAAGAAAACACTCGATGTTTCTGAACGACAAAGTTCCAACATGATCAAATTCAGGAAGAAGCTTTGCTATGGGACACAGAGGTATTTATGTGGACTAGGTAGTTCATAAACCTAAATTTGAGTATTTGCCTACAGTGAAGGACAGGGATAGCCTGGCATGCTGCAGTCCATGCGGCCACAAAGAGTCAGACATGGAACAGCTGAACAACAGCAAGACTCTAAGCTAATAGAGCTAAGATCTACTGCTTTTTACCTGCTGAACTGATGATGTCAGGCCTAAATTAGTGATGAGGTCTTATATGCATTCAGGGAGATTTTTTTTTAATTAATAGATTTTATTTTTTAGAGCAGTTCAAGGTTTCATTTTAGAGCGAAAGTGAGTGGGAAGTACAGAGAATTCCAATACCCTCCACCTCCCACCTCCTTTCCCCTATTTAACATCTTGCCTTAGTGTAATGCATTTGTTACACTAGATGAGCCAATATTGATATATTGTTATTAAGTAAAGCTGTTCAGGGAGGTTTTGTCCATACAATTCCAGACTCAGTTATAAGTAATATATAATTTTTAAACTGTATAAATTCTAGGATTTAAAAAAAATAATGAAAGATGGTGAATCCCAAAATAAATGGCTTTGACAAAACATTTCCTTGGTTATTACAGCAAAGAGAGTGGAATCCGAAGAAACAGTTACGACAAGGGACTCTGTGGTGAAAATAAATGGGATTTACTTAACAGAATCAAAGGCCATTGGCCACTTAAAGAGTCACCCACTTCAGCTAACATATGATGGAGACTTCAGTAAAATCACGGAGCAAGAAATGTTTAAAGGGGCAACGTCCTTGCCATTTCATCTCAGAAGTGGAGGGTCAGTATTCTTTTCACTTAATTTCCAGGTCAGAGCGACTGTGTCATTTACCAGTTTGTTTTCTCTGTTATGTAGATGATTGATTTGCATTTTCCCCTTTTATATAAACAAAATTTAAATTTATGATGCATGAGTAGGAGAGATTTCTTCTCAGGGCTGAATGGGGTTGATTTTACATCTCCCTCTTCGCTCCTCAGGAAAACATTTATTCATACCTGCCAAAATGCTGCTTTGATAGGGCTGTCAGACTAAAGTCTCTGCTTTATTTGGGCTGTTCCAGCCAGCCCTTGAGTGATGACTGATCATACTGTTTGTGTTATGTGGGATTCTTGCCCGGCCTGGAATTTCTCACTACCTCCCTTTAGGTTAGTCCACTCTTGTGGACTCCACCAAACTTGATTTATCTTATTTTCCAGTAGAAACTTGGTTTAAAATATTTATTTTGCAAACTAGAGTTAAAACAGGAGAGTCCTGTGGATTCCTCTTATCTGTGATACCTCGCTACTAATCCCTCATATAATGAATGATTGGGAGTTACTCTGTTTCATACCACATTTCTGGAGAAAGCTTTTTTTCCCACCCCAGTCTGTGTTGACCCTTTCACCACCCCCCCACCTGTGTAAGAACCCTTAAATTCATACCATATTCCTAGATACGGCTTTCTAGGGCTTCCCCACCCGACTCCAGTACTCTTGCCTGAAAAATCCCATGGACAAAGGAGCCTGGCAGGCTGCAGTCCACGGGGTCGCTAAGAGTCAGACATGACTGAAGTGACTTAGCAGCAGCAGCATCAGGGCTGAAAACAGAGGAGCAATTTTCCTACCATATTAAGGATTTGTAGAGAAGTGTTCACTTTGTAAATTCTTATACTGGTGTTTTCCTAAGGAAGCCTTGGATAACTGGGGAACCAGGGTGGGAAAGAGAGCAGGCTGTGGTTTCCAGTCCCAGCCAGTAGTGGTGCTAAGATAGGCAGGAGGTCTTGAACTGGACAGGGTCACTCAGAGATATTTTTCTATGATTTTCCATTGGGTCATTGTGAACAACTGCCCAGTTAGGGTTTGCTTAACAAGATTAAATTCCATGGGCCCTTTTAAGACCAAGTGCCTGTTGCCCTCACTTTAGATTCGGGTCTGACTTTGGCTTGTACCCATGCCGTGTGCTTAAAACTGCCTCCACCCCTACTGGCTGCTTGGCAGTTGGTTAGTTTAGCTGAACTGACCTTGTCTGCTGACACAGCCCGAAGAGCATTGCACACACAGAATTTATATTAGGCAACCTAGTAGTCCTTGTCATGTCGCTTTGCATTCAGAACATTTTTTTTTTTAACTAAAGGAAAAATGAAATGTCTCCTTAAGTGGAAGAGAAGGACTCCAAGTTGGGACTTTGGGAGTTGAGCACAAAACATCAAACTGGCCACTGCAACAAATCTTTTCCAGTTGGTGAATAAGAATAGGCTGTGAATCTCAGAGCTTAAACATAAAAGGCAGCAGGAGAACTTGTGTTTCTTTCAGCACTGAACTGAAACGGAAACATTTATCTTGCTGCACCCATCCTTACAGTAATTAAAGTTGACTAGGAAAGACCAGACAAGAGCTGTTTTTCTTTTCTTCTTTTGTAAGCCTTCAAATGTTGTGGAATAATCTAGCAAGCCAGGGTTCATTATTTATTCCTCAGTCTGGGACAGCAAAGGCATTTTTGGTTACATATTTTATCTCACACACAGCAGAGGAGAGATCAGTTAGGGACTGGTGGCATTTCTTCCTGATGGTCCAGAATTAGGAGGTGCTGGGCAGCAGCGCTGGTTGCTTTCTCTCCAGTTTGTTGGATGTCTTTTGCATCGTTCAGTGAATTGTGTCTGCCCTGGATTTGTCATACACCCTGGCAGGTTTAATTTCCAGTAACATTTTGGCTCTATGAATCTTTACCTCCTTTAATCATTGGATGGGATTTTTGTTGAGGTGGTGCCAGAAAAAAAGTTTTTTTATATAGTAGGATTAAAACAAACCAGAAAATGGAAACTCTTAGCAGTTCTTTCATTAATTGCATTCGTGAATCAATCTGGAATACTTGATGGTTGTTTCTGGTAAACATTTAAGCAAATAATTCCAAGAAATGATCTTTGCTGTGCAGTGGAGTATTCCCAGTCTTGATGGTAAAGCCCTACCCTCAATTAACATGTTTTCATGTTTAGACCAGAAAGTGGGAAATGAAGACTCTTGTCAGTGAGCTGAGCTGGCTGGAGAAGGGAGGAAAGCGATTGAGTAATTGGAGCTGACAGGGGGTTGAGGGCTGAGAAGCAGAGAGCGGAGGAAGGGAGGTCAGGCTCCATACAGGGTCTTTGCTGCTGACCTGGTGTGGGAGCCGCCACCTTCATGCCGGTGCTTCGTGGCCTAGCGAGAGAGAAGTAGTTTAATTTGGTGAAACCGTGTTGATTTTAGGGAAACCCTTAATTTAGAACAAACTCAGACCTGAGATGGACTGGAGTTTAACTTTATGTTGGTCGTGATGGAAAAAGGACTTGCTAGACCAGGCATCATTGCAGACAAGGTTGGGGACAGGGAAGTGGGCACTGTTTAACTTTCCAGATGAGAAAAGCACTCTCCAGCCCTCACTGAACCGTCATCTTCAAACCATGTGCCAATCAATGACAGCCTGTGTGTCCATGTGAGGAGTCCAAGTTTGGCAGGCCTGCAATTAGCAACACCCCATCTTCTCTTGCTTTATGTTGCTATGTTTTGAAAATGGCTTTCTTCAAAATACACATATGTGTGTGTGTATCTCCATCCATCATCTATCCAGTGGTTCTATCTGATGAACCCTTTTATACATCTGTTTTTGGAAACCTTCTAAGAGTTTCTGTGTAAATATTGTTCAACTTCTTGTGGTTTGGAAATGTGATTTTTAGGAGGAAAGTCCAAGAGCAGTTACTTGTGGGGGTTAAGAACTCTTTGGAGGTCAGAATCTGTGGATTCAGAATCAGTTCTCTCTCAGCCACTTGATTCAGCTGTATGTGTTTTTTTTTTAAGTTTTTTTTTTTTTTTTTAATTTATTTACTTGACTGTGCCAAGTTGTCATTGCAGCACGCTGGTTCTTTAGCTGTGGCATGGGAACTCTTAGTTGAGGCACATGGCATCTAGTTCCCTGATCAGGGATTGAACCCAGCTCCCCTGCGTTGGGAGGTCAGAGTCTTAGCCATTGGACCATCAGAGAAGTCCTTAGCTCTATGTTCTTGGACAAGCCTCTGAACACTTCCAAGGGCTCAGTTTTCTAATCTATAAGCTGTTCTCCTTTCACCCCTGTCTCCTCCCAGCACTCACTCAAAGCTGTGAAATGAGAGTAGTCAGTTCGGAGGTGGGCACGTGATCTAAACCAGACCAATTGAATCCTTCCAGCCTTTGGGGAAAGTGCTCTTCCTCCGGGTTCACAAGCTGTAAAGAATGATGTAGTCTTGGAGCCAGCAGTGGCTGTTTCATTGCCTGTGGAGGGTGACTGACGGGAAGTGATGTATAAACAAGCAGAGCCAAGGAATGGAGACTGCGATAAGTTCAAGGATGACATGTAGGCCCCTAAATCCAGCTGTGCATGAGGCCACCACATCCACCATTCTTTTTTCTCTCTCTCTGGCCCTTCTTTCTTTTCTTCTTTCTTTCCTTCCTTCCTCTTTCTTTTCTTTCCTTTCTTATCTTTCTTCCTTCCTTTATTTACTTTGACAGGAACAGCTTATGGTGCTTTAGGTTTCTGTCACCTGGAATATGGCAACCAGGAGTCTTGTTAACCTGCTAGACTCTGTGAAATAGAAAGACAAGGGCAAAGCAAGAAACAAATTTCACTAAAAGCGAACCTCTCAGTTAAGAAAGGTGTATCCAGTAATCTTTAACTAGAGGAAAGAGATGTAAGGATGTGGGCAGGCCACGGGAGAAATGGGGAAGCCACGGTCAAGGCCCCGTTCGGGCGCCAGAGTGTGGGGAACCCCCTGGTGGTCCAGTGGTTAGGGCTTTACGCTTTCGCTGCTCAGAGTCCCGTTTCAGTCCCTGGTCAGAGAACTAGGATCCCACACACTGTGCGGTGTGGCCAGAGTGCAGAGAGCTGAAGTGTGATGCAGCGCAGGGGAAACGGAGCTGAGGGTGACACGCTCCCCGCATTTCCTGTGATCCAGCCAGTTTGTGTGTGTGTTTATGGGGGAGGGAGTTTGATGGATTAGAACCTAAGGAACCCAGCCTGTAAAGGGGCTTTTCTGTGAGTCACAAAACCTGCTACATACTGTCCAAGCCAAGAGAACACACACTGCAGGTTGAGAAAAAGAACAGGCTTTTCAGATAGATATTCAGGGAAAAGTCGAAGCTACAGAGCACCCCAGTTCTCACCCTGCATGGACTCTGTTTTCATTCTTCCAACAAGTCCATGGCTCTGTTTCAAGATAAATAACGCTACGACAAGAGTGAACATGGAACCCGAGCATAACTTTGTAATGAACATAACAAAAGACAGATGAAGGAAATGGATCGCAAAAGGAACTGCCCTCCAAGAATAAGGAGAGTTTTACAAAAGGGAAAAGAGCTCTTCGTTGGCTTGTAAGAATGCAAATTAGAGATTTTAAGTCCTTGATCTCGTGAAGAAAGAGCGTTCACTCACAGTTCTCAAAAAAAAAAAAAAAAAAGAAAAATGTATAAACATGGAGAGAAAAGCCACATCAGAAGTAAAACCAGCTGAAAATGCAGTCAGTGGTTAAACTAGAGGAAATCAAACATAGAGAAGTGAATGAGAAAATAGGAAAATGATTAGACTAAGATAGAAATGAGAGGCATGGCACTTGTGTTCCTGAAGGGGAGAGTTCTCTTCCCTTCCCCCATCTTACTTTGACTAAGTGCCAGGCACTCTTCCAAGTGATTTACATATATTAACTCATTTGATATTCACAACAACCCACTGAGAATGGAAGAGATGGGAACAAGAAAAATATTGACATAATAGAAGATGACATTCTGAAATAAAGATTCAAATCCGAAGCTCAAAAGGACGCGTCATGTCCCAACAAACTTTGACATGGAATAATCCACACTAAGACATTTCTAACACTGTTCGGCACTAGTATAGTACCAGTATGTAGTACACACTCCTTTAGTAATTGCTGATTGAGTGGGTAAATGCAAGAAGGTGGCCTGTGGCGATCAGGTTGAACATGCAAGTCCCATAGAAGGAGAAAAAGGCAGGCTGCCTCTGGCTTTATTAGAGTTTCTCTCAGTGCTGGAAGACGGTGAAGTAAGGCCTATGGAGTCCTGAGTTCCAGCCACTTTGTCCTTCAGTTAAAAGGTAACAGAGAAACATTTTCATTGTGGATGGATTGGGGGACTATAGTACTCATGCACTCGCTAGAGAACTCTTTGACAACAAAATGATGAGTCAAACTTCAGAAATGAGAAACGAAGAAGCTATCATAAAGTCACCCATGGTGAGTATTGACTTTGTTTTCATATTGAATTAAAGCTAAACAACTCTGAAAATGATGGTTACGGAACAGAAACCTCGACAATTGTAATACTAGCATAAATAACCAAAACTGGTACCTGGGAGAAAGTGTGAGTACTGATTGCTTCACTTCATAATAGGGAATAGATGTGTCAGTAGCTGCCGTCTGAAATTGAAATATGTAGTTAAAAGCGTGATTTCAGCATCCTAATGCTTTTTATTCTTTCTTTTCTTAACTTTAGAGAGATCTTTTAGAAACTAATATCTCTTGTGAAGACCCATTCATCTGAAGCTCTACAATTCCTTCAGTTTCACCTCAGTTTCTGTTTCTCTGTCATAGTGAAGTAAAATTTATACTTTATACTTTTAATTACATTGACACATATGGTATTTGTGTGTCAAATCCCATTTATATGTATCTTTTACCTGCCCTTCCCCCAAGTCACCCTTCCGTTCTTTCATTCTTTTGTCTTTTCATCTGAATATATGCAAAATATGTCTGGAATGATTTATGCCACATATTGACTATTTATTTCTGGGTGGTGGGGTCCTAGATGATTTTCTAAACCTGCTTTGTACTTACATTGCCCGGCCTTAAAAATAATAAATATATCATTTTTTCCAAACATAATGAAGTCATTATTCTTTTAAGAAATTAAGTAAATGTGACTGAGAAACCGTTTCCCTTTGGAAAAGACAGACATGACCAGAATGATTTTATGAAATCCCACCTTCTTTGACAGCATCTCTTTGACAAGAATTTCATGATAAGCAAAGCCCTGGACTAGTGGGGTTGGGAGATACACAAATAAACCCCATCCATGAGCACCATTCTGACATGTCAGGCTCTGATGCTCAAGTGCAGTTCTTGGACCAGCAGCATCTGCATCACCTGGGAGCTTGCTAGAAGTGCAGGATCTCAGACTTGCTGAATTAGAATCTGCATCTTATAAATAGGTATCCAAGTGATTCGAATGCACACGGAAGTTTCAGAAGCACTGTTCAATGATTAATGCTAGAGGAGTGAAAGAACTGAAGAAAAGTGCCTTGGGGGTTTAGAGGTGAGAGAACCTATCTCTGACTTGGAGATCAGGGAAGGTTTCTTGGGGTCTGTGGGGTTTGGGATGCCCCTTGAGGCTGATTTTGAAAAGGAAGGTGGGAAGGCTCTGGGTTCTTTGCTACAGCAGCAGCATAAACCAAGGAGGGATTTGACTTGGCGGTGGGTTCAGAGAAAGGTGGCCTGCTGTAGTGGACACATGGGTCCCGATGTTATAGACTAGTACATGGAGCGCTGAGAGGTTTTCAGGGGAGTGATGCTGGCAGCTGCATAAGGGACAGTTGGAGAGGGGAGAGCAGTTGTAGCTGTTCCAGTGGGAAGATGATAATGTGTGAGCTGGAGCAGCCCACTGGGACATGGGAATGGAGAGCAGATCGTCAAAACCATGTGGAATCATTTCCTCAGGAGCACCGTGGAAGAGGGTAAATGCCAGCAGCTCCCCTCTGTGCTGATGTCCTCATTGCTGCCATAGTGAGAAGCTACAGGGCTCTTCATGTGAGACCCCTTGAAACTGGAGCTGTAAAAGGTGAAGGGGAGTGTGGAACTGTGGACTTTTAAGTAAGGAAATTTAAGCCTTAGTTGAGCTAATGTGATTAGCTACAAAGCAGTGTCTAATCAACTTTCTACATACAGAACTTGAGTAATAACCACTTGGGTTTCCCTGGAGGCTCTGGTAAAGAATCCACCTGCAATGCAAGAGATGCAGGTTTGCCTCTGGGTTGGGAAGATCCCCCAGAGAAGGAGATGACAACCCACTCCAGTAGTCTTGCCTGGAGAATCCCATGGACAGAGGAGACTTGCAGGCTACAGTTCACGGGGTCACAAAGAGTCAGACGCATCTGAGCAACTGAACAACCATAACCAGTTAGTGATTACAGAAAAAGGTGCAAGAGTGTATGCATAGTTTCTGAAAATGTATATTTTAAATCTTGGACCACCAACTCAAAGCTATGGTAAGCTTGGAGAACTTTCTCAAAATTTTGATCGTATGACCATTCCTCTAAAATCATATTCTTTAATTTCACTGTTTCTGTATAACCATTTATGTAGAATTCAATTTTAGTGTTAGTTATTAAGACAGAGTGCTAGTGTCTGGGAACTGTGTGTCTGGGGTTTCAGGCTATGAAGACATGATAAAGGGACCACCACCTTTTGGTGGCGGCACTCTTGAACTGCAGTCAAAAAATCAAAGAGCCTGCAAAGCAGGGGCCAGCAAACTAAGGCCCACTGGCCAAATCCAGCCTATTTGGTTTTGTAAATAAAGTTTTATTGGAACACAGCCACACCCATTCATTTATCTACTGTTTCTGGCATCTTTCACCCTACCGCCCCAGAACTGAGTAGCTGTGATAGAGACTGTGTGACTGCAGAGCCTAAGATGTTTACTGCCTGATTTGAATCTATACAGCTTGAGTCTAGTTCTAAAAATGAAAAATCATCTTCTTAGGGCAAGGAAAATTTTAACTCAAAGTTTGCTAGATTTTCTTTTTATCATGTGTATCTGTTAAAATTTTCTTCTCCATTTTCACATGTAATTATTTTCCAAATGGAAAAAGCTTATTTTCCCCCTAATTCCAAATCCTCCCACTTATCCACTTCTTAATATCTTTTTTAGTTATTACTCCAAAGAAGGCGTCAACAAGCTATAGCTCTAGAGCCAGATCTGGTCAACCACCTATTTTGTTTATATTTTTTACAGCCCTTGAGCTGAAAAAAATTTTTTCCCTACATTTAAAAATCATCACATTTCAAATGGTCACAGGACTATCTATATAATAGCCTCTCTTTTGCCACCTGACCTACAAAGTATAAAATACGTATTGTCTGGCTCTTTAAGAAAAAGTTTGTTGACCCCTGCCTAAAGAACCTTAGTCATAGTAATGGGAAGAATTGTCTGAGTTATAGCAAAATGTGAATTTTAGAAGACCTTTGAAGAAATATACTTTTCTTTCTTTGGAATATAAAGGGTCTAGAAGTAGATGTTGCCAACATGAGTGATGCGTGGATAGGCAGTAGTAACCCAGGCAGGATGTGGCATTATCTTGTCTACAGAGCTTGGTTCTGGTGGTTCAGAATGAAAGGTGGGGCTTGTTAGTGATTGGGAAGAGAGAACCTTGTTTTTACTCTAAAACGTGGGCTGCAGAGGAGGGGCCTGGGAATGCCTTTCCCACTCTGCTTTCTTCAGGACTCCAACCTGATTACCAGTGAAACCAGAGGAAGGGCAGAGCTGAGAGAACTACAGATGGAAAGAGCCAAAGCCTTGATCACACCCCTGAAACCTACTCCTGAGCCAATTGGTTACATGAGCCAATTAATTCCATGTATCAGAATTAGGTTTCTGTTATTCGTAGATGAAGATATCCCAGTGAAATGGTCTTATTCTGGCTTTAAGAAGGATTTCACAAAAGAGCTTTAAGGAATATTTTCTGGAATTGTTTTATTCTTGGTATATCAGAAGATATTCCAAAAAATCTAATTATGGTCTTTAACAGCATGAAACAGAAAGCTGAGAAGAAGAACAATTATACTGGATGACTGAATCAAGATCTAGAAACATCTAATAGGCAGGAACTCTTTGCCAAGTATAACTGTGAAATTTAATGAGAAGGAGTCCAGTGTAGATGGGGAAATCTGCCTTTAGCTGCATATGGAAGACAAGACAAGACATGATGTCACCACCAAAACTGTTCATGCAATTTTAGGCTGCATCATTTAGAATCTCTTCTCTTTGCTCCTCAAGCCACACCTTTAGCTCAACACTGGGTTGCAGACTTTAACAGGAATCCCGACAGACAGACTAACACTCGGAGTAACTGAACAGACTGGTAGAGTGATTTGAAACTGTATCATATGAGGAACAGATGAAAGGACTGAAGTCTGTTAATGACATCACTGATACAGCCATGATAACAGTAAAAACTTACTGAGTACTTGTTATGTGCCAGAGCTGTGCTAAGCGATTCCACATCACATCATTTAATCCTCACAACGATCTTACTTTGAGTGGCACTATCATTTACCACCCCCTCATATATTCCCTGGTGGCTCAGACAGTAAAGAATCTGCCTGCAATGCAGGAGACCTGGGTTCAATCCCTGAGTCAGGAAGACCCCCCTCTGGAGAAGGAAATGGCAACCCACTCCCATATTCTTGCCTGGAGAATTCCATGGACAGAAGATCCTGGTGGGCTACAGTCCATGCGGTCACAAAGAATTGGACATGACTGAGAGATTAACACTTTGACTTTCCACTTTCACATATATCAGATAGGGAAACCAAAGCTTCAGTTAAAAACTTACCCGAAGAAGTCGCAAAACCATAAGACTTAAGCCATAGGAGATGAACTGAAGTGGTGACCACGACATATTCTGAATATCTGAAGGATTGTCAAGAGGAAGAAGGATGAAGATTTGCTTCATTAGGAGAACCAAGATCAGTGGGTAGAAGTTACCGCGAGACGGTTCTCCTTTGAGCACAAGGCCATCTAGTCTTTTCTTCTTTAGCAAAGAGGGAATTTTCTTTTCTGGATGCCTCCTTCCCTGCTTCACGCGCTCTGTGAGACACACGCTGTACCGTGCTGCAGAAACCCTGTTAGATTCATCCTCGCCAGACTGGACAGTTCTTCCTCCAGCCTCATCTTCTTGGACTTATTAATCATGCTCACTTCCTTAACGTGCTGGACCACATGGGAGCATATTTTCTCTCTCTCCTTCCTTTGGACTCCTTTTCTCCTTTCTGTTCTTTACCCCTGACTGTCTGAGACAAGGCCATGTCCTGAGATTCTGGTCTTGGAGCCACTGTTCTGATACTTCTCATCCAGGTGTATTGCTTTGACCTTTAACGGAGCTCCTTTCCTGATTTTCCCATCTCCTTTGCCAATGATCCATTTATCATCAGAAACTCAACCTAGCAAAACACAAACTTGCTTTACTCCTCAAACTGTGCTGCTCTTTCACCTCCCCGTTTCTGTTACGGCGGCTCTGCTGTCCTGTCCCTCCACGCCTGCCTTCTCGTCTTTCTTCAGCCTGGAATCAACCACCATATCCTATTGACTTTTCATTTACAGTCTCTTGAATTTGTTCCTCCTTCTCCAGTCCCACCGTCACCCTCAAAGAATTAGTCCTTGTTACCTCCCTCCAAGTCTCCTAAATACTGCTGTTATCACATAACTTCAGATCTCATTTCCTTGTTTAAGAACCTAGGGCAGATCCTTATTGACCATCAAATTGGGTCTATTTATTCAACCCAAGGTTTCAAGTGGTTGTTCCCAATACCTCCCAGCAGAAACTTATTCCTAAATTACTGGCCCTATGCAGTCACTCCCCCCACACACACACCCTACCCACCAGGCTTCTCCCACTCCTCTTCACCTTCGCTCATGCTGTTCCCGATCTGAGAGCAGTGTTGTCATTCGTTGGTTTGACTTTTGTTCCTTTAAGTCCCACCCTGTGGTCCACTTCTCCATCTCAGTAATCACTGCATCCTCAGCACTTTTCTTGTCCTTGTAACCTACTAAATTTCTCATTCTAGTATTTGGTTAGAGACTCAATTAGAGTTTTCCATTTAAATAAAAGCTTCTTTAGTTCCTTGAAGCAGATTTTGAATGTCTTCTGGGCAACACCTTACATGTTCCTTATCACAGTAACACCCACCACTGGATTGCTCAGACAAGTGTTTGTTGACTCAGAACAAAAGAGCAAAAGAATACTGACAATTTGTTAAGTTCTTCAAACACAGCAGTCAGTGTGTTAAGTAGAAACACAGCCCTCATTTTAAGAAAAGGAAACGAAGGCCAAGAGGTTCAGTGACTTACACAGGCCTTGTGGTGGACAAGGGTTGGAGCCCTTTGATACAGGGAGTTTGGATGCAGAGCCTGCACCCCCTCAAGCCCTGTACCGTGAAGATCACACAGAGGATTAGTGGATGCCAAGGCCAACCCGTGCTCTGCCTGCAGTGCAGGAGACCTGGATTCGATCCCTGGGTTGGGAAGGTCTCCTGGAGGAGGGGATGGCTACTCATGCCAATATTCTTGCCTGGAGAATCCCATGGATAGAGGAGTCTGGTGGGCTACAGTCCGTAGGGTTGCAAAGAGTCACATAGGACTGAGTGACCAACAATTCCACTTTCAACCCTGAGCTCTTCTTGAGAACCAGTAGGATCCAACACTGTCAAGGTTTGATGTTTGATAAGAAGGACCCTTCTTAAACATCCCCTCAAGTGGGGACACACAGATGTGTATTGGGGGGCAGGCTTGTCATGGCCATGTCGTCAGAGAGGAGGGATCAGAGACTTGGGAAGCCTTTAGATGCAAACTATCCTGCTTGATTTCAATAGCTATTTAAGACAATAATGAAAAGAAAGGCTTGCCTCTATGGTCCTCAGATTTTCTTGTTATTTCTAGGAGTGCTGAGTCTGGGAACATATTTGACCTTACACCCTGGCAAACTTTTGGCATCTTGCCTTTTCATAGGATTGATTTCCTTTATTTCTGTCTTCATGGAGATCTCCGTTAGGATCTCTGCTCTTCAGTGTTGACGAAAAGGATCCCATCCCCATTTCTTTCTTTGACTGACCAGGACTTCTTGCTACCAAATCTGTGTTTTGTTGCTATGTATAAACATAAAGCAATTGTTTTGGAGTATTAAATAATCAGACTCTGTGAAGAATAACTTGATCTTTTCTCTATTGCACGATAAGAGGAAATGTTAAATCCAGTGTTTTTTAGAAAAAGGAAATGTTTACGGAAGAAATGATATTTGGAGAAACTAATCCTTGGGCAGCAGTCAAGGCCAAGGGTCAAGACACAGCACTGAACATTCACTGGGAATCTTACTATAGTGGAAGCAGGAACAGTAGTCAGACAGACATACGGATGCTTATGGGTGACCATGGCCACATGTGTGTGCATCCTTTATGATTTTTGTGGCAAATATTATATTTGATGATAAAAATGAAATTTTGTTGTAAAACTTGCACTATTATTCTCTCAGTGTTTTGTGTTTTTTTACCTTGGAATTTTGTACTGATATTTAAAAGTAAGTACTTTAAGCATCAGCTCTAGCTAAAGAGAAGTTATGTCCTTCATAGACCACTTAAACATTATATATAACCTTCCAAACAAAACCTAAGCATTTAATTCTGGTGTTGGCCAGCCACCAGATTTTTATTTGAAACACAAAATACTTGTCATCTGGGGACTGCCTGAATTTACTTTCTATTTTTTAACATTTCAAATATTTCTTTAAAAATTTTTTCATAGAATATTAATTAAAAATAGTGACTGGAGACATAGCGATTTGGTGGAAAGAGCAGTGGATTGGACATTATGAAACCTGGGTTCCAGGTCTGACCCCCCTGTATGATTCCTGGGTTCATCTGATCTAACTGAGAACAGTTTTCTTGCCTGCAGCACTTGTGCACCCAAGTGTGAGAGAAAGAGGTCTCCTGAACGCTAGGCTTTTTTAATTCAAGCACAGCGGAGTTCTTTCTTATTGTAACAGTGACCTCTTGTGGTATAGATCCTTCATCAGTTTTTTTGGTTTGCAAGGTAAACTTTGGATTTATTTTGTTGTTTCTAGTAACCATATTTTGTATTGTAAGGCAAATCTGACTTGTCTTTAAAAGGTAAATCTCAGCTGAAAATCAGAGGTCGATTAAAATGCGGTAGTAAGAGCACCAAACTCCGTTTCATAAGCAAGGCTCTGTGGTTTCTTCAGAAATCGCGTTTAGCCTACTGTTGACACAGAAAGAGAACCGCTTTGGCTTTTGTGCTGAGCTCTGTGTGTTTTCCTCTTCCTCACAGAGACCAGGGGAAGAGGCGTCCGAGGGCCTCCTCGAGCTCCCGCAGCCCCGAGCGGCGCAGGCTGGACGTCGGAGCAGGTGAGGCTCCTGTGTTCTTAGAGGTCCCCAGCATCTTGTCCTCAGCATCTCCATCTGTAGGATAATAATTTGCGTTAAAGATGTCTGATGTGGCCTCACTCCGAAATTTCCAGGAACTTTATCCAGCTTGATCACACATCAACATTTATTTTTATAAATTTTTATTATTTTCACAACAGTCTTAGCATTTCACCCTTACTTGACTCCAGTGCCTCAAGCATCTACAGGTTATAGTCTACACAGAAATGATTTTATAATTCCGCACTGATGACTGCACAGAAATTATTTTGTAGAAGCCTTTGGAAGGTTGCAAAACGTGATGTTCACACAGTTCTTAAGTTGATTGAAAAGGAGTCAAAATCATGGCTTACTTAAATGACTCTGTATTAGCTACATCAAACCAGCCCTTTGAGGCTTTAAACTGTTTGAGAAAATACATAACAATATAAATCACAGGCTAGAAATGCTACAGAATGTATTTGTGCAATGGGATATAACAGTTAGAAAAATGAACTGGAGTACATTTATAATATTGAATGAAATGAATATAAACATAACATCACATGAAAAAATTAAGCTGCAAAAACAAAGGCATGTGTTGTTATGGATACAGATCTATGTGGTAAATGTGATAAAAATAACCGTTCAGTTTAGTGTGGTGGTAACCCTTGGGGAGGGGTTGGTTGGGGGAGGCACATAGAGGGCATTAACAATATCTGTAATGTTTATTCTTTGAAATGAAGAGAATGAAAATACAGTTAATATTTGGCCAGACTATTTGTGGATACGCAGGTGTTCATTACCTTCTTCATATTACTTTTTTGGTGCACAGGAACTTTCATGAAACCAAGCTAATAATTCAAAAGGTATTTTCTTATCTTCCAAACTAGTTTCTTATCAATAAAATGACTTTTGTGACCAGCAGGAATTTCTGTAGTAGTCAGGAAAGTCTTAGATAGACTGATTTCCCAGTCAGCATTGTTGCTAAGCATCTTACATGTGCATGCTAAAAACAGCAGCCAATAAACATTGTGTCAAGTTTTTTGTGTCCCGAACTCAAAGCTGTGGTGAAGACTATAACCACTGAGACAGCAAAATCTTCAAAAAACATGCTGAAATTTCTGCTTGACTTACCCAATTTCCTGTTGAATCATAATTTTTATATTTAGCAAACTGTGAACCTAGATGAAAGTGCTCTCTAGAATGTTAGGTTGTTGCCCAAGACTGAGACAAACTGTATTTATTTATCATCTGGGGAATCTTAAAAAGTGATCACATGAATCCAGGCTTCTGTTTCTAGGGTAGGAGCTGGGTTAGTGTATAAAATGGGATTTCTTTGGACAGCAGAGTTGGAGGAGGTGCATGAGGGGAAAGGCCATGGCTGGACACCCCAGCTCACATGGGGGTTCCTGGGAGAGAGTTGAAAGCAAACTCTTACGCCACCGTGTCTGGCTAACTTCTGTTCTGAGAAGAAACAAGTCTCAGAAACACTCTGAAGGGCCTGTGAAGGCCTTTCCTTTCCAAAGGTTAAACAAACTGCTCTGTGATTTCTGGCTCACCCCTGTAATTCAGCTCTTCCTGGGGTGAACACGTTATCAATTTTGTTTGTCCTGACAAACAGTTTGATAATTGTGGTTCCTCACAGAGTGGTTCTGCTAAAGAGAGCATACCGCATAGAAGGTAAAAAAAAACCTAATTTCAACTGAAATCAGTGAAATCTGGACTCATTGAAGTCTGTATTTCTAGTAAGTTTAAGTTTGTCATGAATAGTTGTCTATTATATTATTTGTCTGGCTTCTTATCTCTGGGTTTTCCCCTTGCCTTGATATATATGTTGATTTTATTTCTCTTACTTTGGACTTTGAGTGTGTCCGACACCTGGGAATATGAGCAACTGTGTTGTTTGTACAGCTTGAATAGTCGTGTTTACTTTTAGGATCCATATCCGTGATTTATCAGTGTCAGAGAAGATTTGTAAGAGTAATGAGCCAGAAGATGGAGGTGGTGATCTGCAATCCTTTTCCTGCAGTTGGTAAAGCTCGGGAGCTCTGAGAGCTGAGATACTGTACAAACGCATTTAGTGACTGCCTGGCCTGCACTGCTGGGAGTCCAGTCCTCGTTTTTATTTCTTTAGTGTAGTCATGTCCTGCTCTTTGTGACCCATGGACTGTAGCCCGCCAGGCCCCTCTGTCCATGAGTTTCTCCAGGCAAGAATACTGGAGTGGATTGCCATGCCCTCCTCCAGGGGATCTTCCTGACCCAGGGATCGAACCTGCATCTCTTACGTCTCCTACATTGGCAGGCAGGTTCTTTACTACTAGTGTCACCTGGAAAGCCCGAGGGCCTCAGGGCGAAGCCTTCAGAGAAGGAAGGCTGTGGATTTTGTCTCTAGCACTGTTTCTGAGTGTCTGGCCCAGCAGCTCCCACTCTAGCTAGACAGTCTTTGTTTTAGACCTTGAGATCTTGCCTGTGTGAGATGTAATTGTGATTTGCAGTTTCTAATATGATTTACATTTCTCCCTGAAGTTATCTTTTAGTTTGCCAATTTGCTTCAGGGCAAAATGGCCCCTGAAGAGGTCAAGTGTAATGCTGTGGAGCTCTGTGACCTTGGCCAGGTTACTTAATAACCCTGAGCCCCACTGTCTTCATCTGGAAAATAGTGACAATGTGGGGACCTCTGGAGAGTGTTGTGACAAAAATGAAATGCAGACCTGCTGGATCTAAGGTACACCGGCTGTGGGAGTCCTGACTCGTCCACAGCTGCCTCCTCAGGCAGCCTCTGTCTCAGTGATCTGGTGATAACCCACAGCCTGACACACTTCAGACAGGGATGACCTGTTTATTGGTTTTTTTTTTTTAACCTGGGAAGTGAAACCGTGCTGACTGAGTGCTTCTATATGCGAGGCATTGGGCTCAGAGCTTTGCTTACATCGTGTCTTTGAATTCTCGTAACCCTGAAGGCAAATATTTTAATCTCTGTTTTGCTGATGAGGCTCAGAAAGGATAAGAAACCAGACCCCCGTCACCCAGTGCGTCAGTAACGGAGTTGGGATTTGAACTGAGGTCTGTCAGCACCCAGAGCTCAGGCTTCCTGTTGCCCCACACAAAACCACTGGTGTGAGAAGCACTGGCCTCACAATAATGTGAACATTTTATTTTCTGCAGGAGAGAAAGTCCCTGCAGGCCTCCCTCTCAGAAAATTTTCCATTAAAACATTTTCAAAATCCTTGTTCTTTACATATCTACAGTTTTCTATTTATTTTATGTTATAGAGGGATATGTTTAAAAAGAAAAAACAAACAAGCCGAAACTCCAGACTGCCTCACTGACAGTAATTTCAACACTTACAAAGCTGACGACTTGATGCACTGTCCCAATCAGAGTTTAAAGTTATGATTTCTTTACAAGATTTTTACTCAGTTTAATTTGATTTGGTTAGAAGACATGTAATTCTCATTAGAATTAGTTGGGTTGGGGGGGCAGAGTGTAATGTAATTCCAGAGTTTATTAATTTTAGGGATGGAAAACGAAGTCTCATTGGCAGTGCTCTAGTTGTAACTCCTTTTTCACAGCTCTTTCTCTTGTTCTGCTTTTCTGTTGTAGGCTCAAAAGCCGACTTGCAAGAAAAGAATACAGAAATAGAAGTAGATGAAGTATTTTGGAATACAAGGATTGTACCCATTTTGCATGACTTAGAAAAAGGTAAAAAAAAAAAAAAAAAAGTCGCTGTAGATCGAAAATATCTGCAGTTATTTATATGTTCCCCATTGTCCTGATATTTTCAGTACACTTTGTCATTTTTTCTGTGAACTTGTTCAGAAACAAGTGTAATCATCTATTTACCCAGTAATGTATGTATTCAATATTACATGTAAACCTAATTTTAAAATTATACTTTAAATACCGCAAGAGAACCTACTTCTAAAAGTCCCTTTAGAATATAAATTACCACTACTTCTGCCCAAGGAAATGCCAATTTGAATTCGCTGGAGTGGTAGTTCATGAATAATAGTGAAAAATTAAAGTAGATTTCAATCATCTGAAACATTGGCTAAGTCTCATAGATTGGCATCCTTGGCAGGTATGCCCATGGTTTTCTAGATCCAAGTGTATACAGTTGGCCCTCCATAGCTTCAGGCTGCACATCCACAGATTCAACCAGCTATAAATGGAACTTTATTCTGTGGTGGTTTGAATTCTCAGATGCAGAACCCGTGGATATGGAGGGCAATACCATTTTATACACAAGACTTGTGCATTCATGGATTTTGGTATACTCAGGGGTCCTAGAACAAATACCCTGTGACTCCTGAGGGAGGGCTGTATATCCAGTTTTCCAAAGGTTGAACATGGTTGTCGGGGACGCCACTCAGAGAGGGAAGTGGGCTTGGATGTGCCCTGCCCTTGAACTCTGGAATGCCCCAGCAGTGAAGGCCTGCAGCCCATGGGTCTCTGCCAAGGTGACCTGTAGAAAGCTTGGCAGGGAAATGCCCCTGCTCCCTACCTTCTACCCCTTTGCCGCTCTTCAGGGATTCCACTTCTGAAGTTGAAATGGGCTCCTCTGGAGCTGCAGTCCTGGCCCACAGCACACATGAGGCCCTCACTAGCAAGCGTGGAACCAGTACCCCTTGGATGAGCAAACCAGCATGGTAGCCACAGGAAGAAACCCTAGGGAGAAGCAGGGTCAATGAGTCCTGGCCACCAACCCACCAGGAAAGCTGTGCAAAAGACCTAGTTCCTTAAAGGCTGGAATGGCCTCACCCATCCTGGGCTCTCTGAGGGTGTTTGGTGGTGAAGAAGAAAGCACAGCAGGGCAGGTGAGGAGCAGCACAGAGGCCTGTCTTGGAGAAAGTCTTCAGCTAGAAGGATTTTAAGAGGGTTCTGAGGGCTCTTGTCACCACAGAGAAAACTGAGGAGTTTGGCATTCGAAATGCAGATGAATCTCCCTTCTCAGGGAATGATTAAATGCTGAAGAATGGTCTCTCTTTCAGAGACAAATTGAAAAACAGCAAATGGTGGCAGGACTAAGGTACCTGACCCTTTGAGATTCCTTTTTCTTTCTCTCTCCTTTTTTTCCTACTTTTTTTGGTGACATAATTTCAGACTTACAGAGAAGTTGCAAGAATAGTGCAAAGAGATCCTGTATACTCTTCCCCCAGATTCCAAAACTACGAACATTTTTACCATATTTGCTTTATAATTCTTTCTCCCCCTTCCTCCCTCTCTCCATCTTGCTCTCTTTTTCTCTATACACCCCTTACTCAACACACCACATTTTTTCCCCCTTTTGTGAACCATTTGAGAACAAGTTGCATGAGAACAAGAACAATACATGACACCCCATATTCCTAAGTACCCTGGCATGTAGTTTTAGAAGTAAGGGCATTCTGTTACATATCTGGAAATCACCATACAACACTATACAAACCCAATTTAGATTTTGCCAGTTATCCTGATGATTTTGTTCATAGGGAAGGAATATCCTGAATACAGTTACTCGTCACGTCCCTTTCATGATCTTGATGTACTTGGGCCCAGGCCAGTTATTGCATAGACTGCCCCCGCACAGTGAATTTTTCTGGTACTTTCTCACCATTCTATGCCGGTTAGGCAACTGGGCAGGCATGTAGCCTGAGTGGCGCTGTGTCCTTCCTGGGTACATCATTATCAGGAGGCACGGGATGCTGAGTTGGGTCCATTACTGGTGATGTGGACTTTGATCACTTGGGGAAGGTGGTGTCTGCATGGTTGTTCAATTTAAAGTTACTATTTTTCCCTTTGTAATTAATAGGTCTCTTATGGGGAGAAGTTACTGCGGAGTCTACCTTGCTTTCTATTACTCATCAAACTTTCACCCACTAGCTTTAGTCCCTTGAAGATCTTGATTGCTTTTAGGTTCAAGCTGTCTTTTTGAGGCTACCTGGCAGTTATAACAAACACACCGGTAGAAAGAAGTATTTTGATTAGTAGTTTAGAATTTGACCCTGGAGCCTTCCTTTTTAATTTCTTTTAAGCTAAAACAGCTACTCTTGAGTAGAACCCAGCAGGCTGAAGAGCGTATGGAGGGAGGTATTGGAAAAATACCTTGACGTCTACCCCCTGCCACAGAGTAGCCTGCAGCCTGGACTTGGGGTTTGTGAAGAAACTGCCAGTAACAGAAGAATGAAACAACAAAACAAAAGCATTTTTCTTACAATAGAGCTCAGTTTTTTTCCTTTTATTTAAAGTTAGTCTCAGTCATTTCCCATCAATTCATTTTATTTAAGTGCTTAACTGAAAGGCATGGAAGGTTACTTAGCTATTGAGGTTTAAAATTTTTTCTTAGATGTTATTGTTGAAAAGAGCTAAAAATGGCCTGAGTCATTTCCTTCTGCAGGCGCACACTTCCTCTATGCGGGCTTTCAAGAGCACATTATGGTATTTATTTAAGATTGGTTTCCTACTTTTAAATTTTGTGACGAAATCTATCAGAGATAATATTTTTCAACTGAATGTCTTATACCTGGGATCCTTACATTTCCCCTCATGTTCTATTTTGTGTGCTATTTTTCTTCCATGTATGACTTTTGGTATAGCTACCACTTTCAGAAATTGTTTTCCTCAGCATTCTATTATAAAATGAAGTGCTCCCCTGCTTCCTAACTGATGTCTACTTTTTATTATCTTCTTTGCTAATACTTGGGGCTTCCCTGATAGCTCAGTTGGTAAAGAATCTCCCTGCAGTGCCGGAGACCCTGGTACGATTCCTGGGCTGGGAAGATCTCCTGGAGAAGGGATAGGCTACCCACTCCAGTATTCTTGGGCTTCCCTTGTGGTTCAGCTCGTAAAGAATCTGCCTGCAATGTGGGAGACCTGGGCTGGATCCCTGGGTTGGGAAGATCCCCTGCAGAAGAGAAAGACTACCCACTCCGGTATTCTGGCCTGGAGAATTCCATGGCCTTACTGTATAGTCCATGGGGTCGCAAAGAGTTGGGCATGACCGAGCAACTTTCATTTAACTTAAGTTGCTGATACTCACCTCCAAATAATGGTGGACATGGTGACATTTTGAGATTTTGTTCCACTTGCACCTTCTTTTCTCAGATAATGAGCATTGTTCTCATAGGAAGATATTGATCATTGTTTTCATCAATAGGCATATTATTAATAGAAAGTGAATCTGCATTAAACTGTGTTACAGGCTATCAATACAGTATTCTCCCTGTACTGTGCACTGTCAGTACAAAGATATCTAAGACACGGTTCCTACTCAGCATATCTCTTTGAGGGCACTGGGCATGTAACAGAGCATGCATTTGTTTTTGTTGTTCAGTTGCTAGGTCATATCTGACTCTTTGTGACCCCATGTACTACAGAGCACATCAGGCTTCCCTGTCCTTCACTGTCTCCCAGAGTTGGCTCAGATTCATGTCCGTTGAATTGGTGATACTATCTAACCATCTCATCCTCTGCTGCCCTCTTATCCTTTTGCCTTCAGTCTTTCCCAGCATCAGGATCTCTTCCAGTGAGTCAGCTCTTTGAATCAGGTGGCTAAAGTATTGGAACTTCAGCTTCAGCATCAGTCCTTCCAATGAATATTCAGGGTTGATTTCCTTTAGGATTGACTGATGTGATCTTGTAGTCTAAGGGACTCTCAAGAGTCTTCTCCAGCACCACAATTCAAAAGTACCAATTCTAAAAAAAAAATAAAAAAATAAAAAGTACCAATTCTTTGGTGTTTAACCTTCTTTAGGGTCCAACTCTCACATCCATACATGACTACTGGAAAAACCAAACTTTGACTGTATGGACCTTTGTTAACAAAGTGATACCTCTGCTTTTTAATATGCTATCTAAGTTTGTCATAGTTTTTCTTCCAGGGAGCAAGCATCTTTTAATTTCATGGCTATGATCACCGTCTGCAGTGATTTAGGAGCCCAAGAAAATAAAATCTGTCACTATTTCCACTTTTCCCCCATCTATTTTACATGAAGCAGTGGGACCTGATGCCATGATCTTAATTTTTTGAATGTTGAGTTTTCAGCCAGCTTTTTCACTCTCCTCTTTCACCTTCACCAAGACGCTCTTTAGGTCCACTTCGCTTTCTGGCATTAGAGTGGTATCATCTGCATATCTGAGGTTGTTGATATTTCTCCCAGCAATCTTGATTCCAGCTTGTGATTCATCCAGTCTGGCATTTCACATAATTACTCCACATATAAGTTAAATAAGCAGGGTGATAAATACAGCCTTGATGTACCCCTTTCCCAATTTTGAACCTGTCAGTTGTTCCATGTCCAGTTCTAACTGTTGCTTCTTGACCCACCTACAGATTTCTCAGGAGACAGGTAAGATGGTCTGATATTCCCATCTCTTTAATAATTTTCCACACAGTCAAAGGCTTTAGTGTAGTCAATGAAGCAGAAGTAGAATTCCCTTGCTTTCTCTGTGATCCAACAAATGTTGGCAATTTGATCTCTGGTTCTTCTGTCTTTTCTAAACCCATCTTGTACATCTGGAAGTTCTCGGTTCACATACTGCTGAAGCCTAGCTTGAAGGATTTTGAGCATAACCTTACTAGCATGAGAAATAAACAGCATACATACATGTGTGAAAAATAATAGTATTTGTTGAATGTGGCATTCTATACCTATTCTGGAGGAGCCAGAATATACACAGGACCTTGAAGGACCAAAACCAGTAGGGATGAAGGTAAGGAGAACATTCTGGGCCCTTGGAACTGTGTGACAGAGGGGTGAAGGTGGAGATGCAAGGCAGAAGCTTCCAGGGCCCTGAGCAGAGCCCTGGTGGGTGGCGGGCAGCAGGAATAAAGGAAAGTCAGTGAAATTGGGAGTTCCCCTCCTCGGTACACTCTCTGAAAGACTGTGTGTACTAGATAAGCTAACTGATTAGTGAAGAAGTCAACATGCTAGGAAGTGGAGCAACAAAATAGAAAAAAAGTCAGATAGATAGAAATGAAAAGGGGAAGAAAACAACATAGTTCAGGAATCTGAAGATGTTCAGGGAGGTAATTATGGGGTTTTGCGTACACTGTCTGTGTTTGAGAAAACTTGACCTCAGTGAGTAAGTTCTGCTTTACTCTCTTTGCCCCAACAGAAGAAAACATTGAAATGGTCTGTGCTGCTTGCACACAACTTCATCATGCTTTAGAGGAAGGAAACATGCTTGGAAATAAATTTAAGAGAAGAAGTATTCTCCTGAAGACGCTATATAAACTAGTTGATGTTGGCTCGGACTTGCTGAGCCTTAAACTTGCAAAAATTATTCTAGCAGTAAGTTTTTCTCTTCTCTGGTCTCGTAGACTGTAGCACATACAAGTTCTGTTAAATGCTTTGTTTGTAAAACCTTACAAAGAAGATTAGAAATGCACTGTGTTCATTTAGAATATTGAAAACAAAATTGAGGTGGTGAACTGACATCCCAGACTTTGACCAGAAAGTACGAAGGAAATAAGGCTGAGTACAGAGAAAATGTTCAGACAAATAAACGCTCACACGTGGATTGTGGCAAGGTTTCTTTTTTTTTTTTTCTTAAAAAAAAGGTGACAATAGGCAAACACATTCAAAACAGAAACTCAAGTAACTTGACTGGAGATCAGTATCAGAGAGTGCAGACTGTGGTTTCTGCCCTATGGTTTCTGTTGGGTGTTTGATGGTTCTGTCACATGGTTTAATAAATAACTTCAGATCACTTGGGCTGTGGACATAGTGGCCAGGTGCTTTTGAGGCCGGGTGAAACAGAGAACCAGCTGCCTTGTGGTCACAGAAAGGTGGTCATAGAAAGCTTCTGTGAGGTGTTAGAGAAAAGGCCAGACACCAAATAAAACTCTATAGAAACTCTGTCTCAAACAAAATGATATCATTGTTTGAGTGCAGCCCTTAGTGGTCACAGCCATAAACAGTTGGAACCAAAAGATAAGACACAATTATTATAGAATGTTCTAAGAGAGCCGCTAAAACGAATGAATGAAGCTTTGTTTACCTGGTTTCAGAAAAAATAAAAGCTATTATGTTAAAAACCCATAATTCATATAATTTAAAATCTTAGAGCACACAATGAAGGTGAGTACACTCAGTGATGGGTTAGTGAGGGTGCCCACTGTTCCTCATTTCGAAGTCTTTCATAAAGTCTTTACATATTCTCTGCAGTTTTGGAGGGGGTACATTCTTATTTAGCTGCCATCCTAAACTGTTCACCCTCTTTGCAAACACGGTGATATTGTATGTGATGCAGAAAGCAACATTTCTTTGAAATAGTGATCTTAGTAGTAGCTTAATCCCCTCTCATTGGTGATAATTGATCAGTCAGCTTTAATGAGAAAGAAATGGCACCAGGAGGATGTGCAGTCAGAAGTTATAAGTAGAGATGAAAAGGTGACTGCATGCTGCCCAGTTTCTTCTCTGGCCCTGGATTTGGGGCCCCTCCTGGCCCGGGAGAGCCCCAGTGTGAGACTGGAAGGCTCTCTTGGTATCACTGCCCTGGGCAGGACCCAAGCAGCCAGCTGCCCAGGGACTGCCTTGGTCTCTTATCAGGATCTGAGACATTGTGCTCTGTAGCAAGCCAAAAATAAATAGAGAAAGAAAGAAGGAAAATGCCATGAATTTGTTAATACTCTGCAGAGAAAATATCATCTTGGTTATTAAAGGTGCCATTCAAATTAATTATATACATGGCACAATTTAACTATTTTAGGACAAAAGGATAAGTGATCTGCCAGGCAGTGAACAGATTCTGAATGAAACATGTTTAGATAAAGCCCTTTCCGTGACACTGACCACCTTGCTGAATCAGGGGCAAGGCTCCTCCAGGCTACAGTCCAGAGTGCAGAGGTGGGTAGGCTGTCCCTTCTGCTTGACTGTGGAACCTCAAGGTCAGGAACAACCTTCAAGGCCAACAAGTCCAACTTCCCATCTGCCACCAGAATCTTCTATAATGCAGCGGGCAAGGCTTTGCTTCCCTTAGACCTTGGTGATGGGGTTCTATGTAAATTTTTTTTTAAAAGACATCATAAAAAGCTATTGAAAGAAACAAATTGACAAAAAAGCTGAAGATAAATAGAACTAAAATTTTGTAATAGCCTCTTTTTTCTGCTAATATTGACTTTATCTACCAGTTGACTATTATAATTCAAACATTTAAAGTTATTTGCAGGTTTAAAAAATCCAGTGGGTATAATGTTAGTTCAGGTTTCTTGCATTTTTGTTTAAGTGGAGCTTTGCCAGACAGCCATTGTCATTTTAACTTTTGTACCAGAAAAACTTACGAAAATGTATCTGCCTATTTTATGACTTGTTTTTTTTTTTTTTAAAGAGTACAGACATATATGCAATATGTGAATGCAACTATATTCGGAAAAGGAAGAAAATCTACACTCTATACAAGGGAAAAAACAGAAGTCAGCAGTGATTATATTTAGTGGCAGTGTTATGAGTGATTTTTAAACTTCCCTTTTCTTTAATTCTCCAAATTTGCTTTAAATCAAGTAAACTACTATGTTTAGCATAAAAGTAAACTACCCTACTGCAGGAACCCACTTGGTACCAGGGATTCTTGACACTGGGAATAGAAGTGAATAAAATAACCCCTGCCTTCCAGGCTGGCCATGTAGCAGCAGAAAGAGAGAGTAAACACTTGAAGTGCCAGTGGGGCTGATGGGCAGTGTGAGAAGAAAATAAAGCAGAGTGAAGGGAATGGCCGTTTTGGGAGGAAGTGCTTTTTTACACAGAGTAGTCTACATTCCTCACATACAATGTTTTACAGTCTTTTCTGTGTTTCAAAGTCACAATTTTACAGTTACCAAAAGAGAAGGTATAGTAATCTGCTTTGAATGTAAACTGACCTCACAGCAGGCCTGGAAATGGTAGTTTGTTGGGATTTTTTTTTTTTTTAATGAAAACTCTGACACTAGGTGTTTTTGTTTATATGTCTTCTGCCACTTTTCACTGAAAATGTAAGACTTGGGAGTGAGATTAGTTGTATTCATTCATTTATTCCACAAATTTGATTGAATACATAGCACAGGGTACCTTCCACACACAGAAAGAGTAATAAACCATGGTTTTTACCTCAAAGGCTCATAATGTAGTGGAAGATTCCCAGCAGATTATACTGCCAGATATAAAGGGCAATATATTTCCCTTGATACAGATTTTTTTTTCTCTCTAGTCACTTTTTTTTCCTGGGCTTTTAAACAACAATTTAAAAATACTAATCATTAAAAAAAAATTTTTTTTTTAAGTTTCCATTTCCTCTTTTCATCCTGAGAACAGAGGAAATTTCCATTCTGCCCTGTGACTGTTTATGAGGCTTCCACAACAGAGCTTCTCAGACTTGAATGTGCGCTCAGTCCCCTGGCAAAGTTGTAAGAGGCATGTTGTAGTTCAGCAGGGCTTCTGGGACCTGAGATCATGCATTTCTAATACATACTCAGTTGATACCAAGATGAGATGACATGACCCGTCTGAGGAGCAGACTCCGCGGCTGCATGATGGAACAAGTAAACCTAAGCTGCAGGGTTAGCTATGAGAGGTCATGGAAAGGGCCAGAGCAGGGGGGCAGACAGATAAGGGATAATGCTTCATGGACAGTACTCACCTCTCCCTTCCTCTCCAGCTCAGGGCCGACCACACTCCCCTTGGGATTTCCTACAGGGAACAGCTGGAGGAGGAAATGGCAACCCACTCCAGTATTGTTGCCTGGAGAATCCCATGGAAGAGGAGCCTGGTGGGCTGCAGTCCATGGGGTCGCCAAGAGTTGGACATGACTTAGTGACTGAACGACAGCGAACAGCACAGTGCCTGTAGACAGCAAGAGCTCATTCATATTTGTGAATCAAACACAGAAGGAATCTTTCAAAAATATGTGTGACAAATTCCATTATCTTTGTCTTTTTTACTAAGTGAAGACTCATTAGTAAACAATGTTGAAGATAATTTTAAGGATACTTTTTAATGACAAAATAATGAACCATATGTCATCTTTTTCACACAGATATATTTGTTCGGATGACCTCATTCCTCCAAACATATTTTACATTCTTGCAATGAAGGCATACAGTATTTCCATCTTACAGTAGATTATAGATGTCTTTTTATGCATAGTGTTCAGTTATACTTTTGTGACTGCTTAACATGAATTGTATTGATGTTCCACAGTTTATTAAACTGTTCCCAAATAGTGGACATTTAGGATTTTTAATTTTAATCTTTACTACTTTATATAAGTATGCAGCTCATTTAGACCATTTGACTCAGTCCTCCTAGACTATTTTTTTTAAGAGTATACTTCCTTATTGCTTAATTTACTTGAATATTTTTCTGTGATTTGGAAGGGAGTTTTAACCTTTGAATGTTACTTGTGATTATCTCAAAGCATTTCAGAAATAGGCTTAAATAATAAATACATATGTATTATCTAATCAAAAGTATTACTTTTTCATTTTATTTTATACAAATGATAAATAGAATTGTACTTTCCCCCTTTTCTCTCCTTTACCTCCATGATATGTTCTTTTCTAGGTTAGTTTAATCTGAAATTTTAGTATTCATCTCCCTTTATTTTGAAAAACAGTTACTCCATTTAATTAAATTTATCAACATCGGCCCTTTCTTTTTCTTCAAATATTCTTTAAAAAGTAATGATTTCACATATAAGCATGAGGCTTTATGAAATAAGAAATAAAAGTTTATCATTAAAATGTGCTTACTCTAAATATCATTTATATTGTATTTACTATAAGTGAGTTAATTAGATACCATAGTTGGCAAATTTGTGGCCAAAACTTTTGAAAGTTGATTTCTTTAGACCATTCTTTTTTAGATACACTCTTCCTGCACTTTCTAAATTAGATGTTCATGTTGAAAAATTACAGCGTGTCTTTATTTCCTTCTGCAATGGTAATGTGACTTCTTTCTCTACAGCTTAAAGTGAGTGGAAAGAATCTTCTTAATGTTTGCAAACTTATATTTAAAATTAGCAGAAGTGAGAAGAATGATTCTCTGATTCGAAATGACAGCATTCTGGGTGAGTATTATTCAGTACTACCATTCAGCAAATGTTACACTTGAATATGAATGAAAAGTTTGGAGAGCAAAGTTATAATTAATGGTAGCTGGAATATTTTTTTTTCTTATTATATGCAGAAGTTAGGTAATGCCTGTTTTTTCTCTGTCCTTCTCTGTTTTCCATGTTTCACTTAATGTATCCTTTGGAGCCTAGGAGGATACCCTGCTGTTTTTTTAAATGCCTGTAGTAACAATATGTAACTTTTACAAAGTGTTTCCTATTTAAAAATTTATTTCCTGGTCTTGGATCTACTGAAAAATTACATTTAATAGCACTTGACATAACTGACATTTTTGATCTTTTGATATGGTAGGGATAATTAACTTGGAAGACATATGTAACTGTTGTAGAAAATTGACATCAAAGTGTGTCAAATGTTTCAAATATGTGGGTAGGTATTGTAATACATCCTAACTACCTAGCTAACAATGTGTAACTCTTTATATATCCTTAAATAATTAAGATGCTTAAATAGTTACCTAAACAGAAATCTTTTATGAATTAGTACTGTTGATCTAAGGCAACAACATGGAAAATACTCTAAATCCTTTGTTAAGGATAAATGATCTTTTTTTTTTTTTTTTTAATCCCAGCACACAGGGACAAAGCCAGTACTGAAAGAAATGTATAATGCTGAATCAGCTTGTTGAGAATAATAGATTAAAAATAAAGATTCTGACAGATAATCTCACTGACTAAGAAAAATTAATGTGAGATAGGCATAATTAACCTTATCAGAGCTGTCTGGATTATCCTAAAAGCTAGTACTTGTATGTTATTTGGATGGATGTTCTTAAGTTGTCTTAGGGAAAGGCAGATGTTATATTTGAAACATCCTTTTCTATGGTTGAGATATTTTTTAAAGTTCCTATCTTGATTAACTTCCTATTCATACAACAGCCAGTATATTATTAAAGGTTTGTTGAAATATAACTCTTAAATTTCTTTAATTATTAGTTATTCTGTAATAAACTGTTTGTAACCGAAAATAAAGGTTAGCCAATATTAATAAGAGGCTAGGAATGGCATTCAGTTAAAAGAACACTTTCTTATTTACATATTAATAATCACATCTTTTGTTGTCACTAATGTTACAGAGATTTTTCTCATAAGCTTTCCTCTTTATGCCTTATGAGTAACTCTTAACAAACATTTGAATGTGGATCCTGGCTAACATTTTACAAATCGTATTTGATGTTCACACCCAAGTGCTTTAATCTCTCTCTCCAGCGGTTCTACTCATACATTTGTAATAGTTCATCTTTTTGACAGAATCATTATTGGAGGTCCTGAGAAGTGAAGACCTGCAAACTAACACCGAAGCTTTCCTGTACTGCTTGGGGACCGTCAAATTCATTTCTGGAAATCCAGAATTTCTTCATGAAATGATCGGCAAAGGTGCCGTTGAAATATTGATGAATCTGATAAAGCAAGTAAACGAGAACACCGAGAAATCTGGGACATGTTTGCCTAATTCAGGCCACTTGTTAGTCCAAGTAAGTATTTTACTTGAAAGTATTAGACTTGTAAAATTAGTTTTCATGTTATCTAATATCACTGAGCTGCCAGGTGGGTGTAACAGGTGGGCTGTCTATTCTGTGGCTTTTTACATGCAGTTGTCCACATGTTGGAGCAGGTCTCCTGCACATGGACAACTGTTGCTGCTACCCTGCAGAGAGAGCAGGCCTGAAGAATGAATACTTAGCACCTCTTCAACTGCATATTATAATCAGAATTTTAACAGGCAGAGTTTGAACTTTTAGAGATTCTTTTTTATTTATTTTTTTTTTTTATTTTATTTATTTTTTTTTTTTATTTTTTTTTATTTTTTATTTTTTATTTTTTTTTTTTAAATATTATTTTATTAGTTGGAGGCCAATCACTTTACAACATTTCAGTGGGTTTTGTCATACATTGACATGAATCAGCCATATAGTTACACGTATTCCCCATCCCGATCCCCCCTCCCACCTCCCTCCCCACCCGACTCCTCAGGGTCCTCCCAGTGCACCAGGCCCGAGCACCTGACTCATGTATCCCACCTGGGCTGGTGGTCCGTTTCACCATAGATAATATACATGCTGTTCTTTCAAAACATCCCACCCTCACGTTCTCCCCCAGAGTTCAAAAGTCTGTTCTGTACTTCTGTGTCTCTTTTTCTGTTTTGCATATAGGGTTATCGCCACCATCTATCTAAATTCCGTATATATGTGTTAGTATACTGTAATGATCTTTATCTTTCTGGCTTACTTCACTCTGTATAATGGGCTCCAGTTTCATCCATCTCATTAGAACTGATTCAAATGAATTCTTTTTAACGGCTGAGTAATATTCCATGGTGTATATGTACCACAGCTTCGAGATTCTTTTTTATAATTTTGCTTATTTGTTGTGATTTTTGACTGCTCGGTCTTGGTTGCTGCGTGGGCTTTTCTCTAGTTGTGATGTGTGGGGGCTACCCTTCATTGCAGAGGTCTCTCATGTTGCAGAACACGAGCTCTAGGGCACGAGGGAACAATGGTTGTGGTTCCAGGGCTCTAGGGCACAGGCTCAGTAGTTGCAGCGCACACACGGGCCTAGTTGCTCTTTGGCATGTGGGATCCTCCCGAATCAGGGATTGAACCCATGTCTCCTACATTAGCAGGTGGATTCTCTACCACTGAGCCACCAGGGAAGCCCCTAACTCTTGAGAGTTTTGAAGCCAGGTCTAGGCTGGAGATTGTTCATGATGATTGGTAACTCCTGTCATGCATCTTTTATCTGCAATAAAGATCAGAAGTTAATGACACTGAGTGGACAGCCGTTGAGGGGATATGTAGACATCACATAGGCCAGAGACTACAGGAATGATGGGAGCAAAGCCAGATACATTTAGAACGACCAGGGCAGGAAGAAAAAATGTGTTATGTGTTACAGTTTTATTACTTTTGTAGCAGATTAAATCTCATAGTCGAATTACTTTCGCTGGAGCTGCCTCGGGTCTCCATTCTTTAGATGAGACTGTACTCTTTAATAACATTTGAATATCAGTTAATAGTATCTTTGATGTAATAATTTATGAGGTTTGAAATGTGCTTGTCAATTAATAGGGATTGATCAAGGACTGAGTGCTTAAAGCCTTCAGGATAGCATGTTAAAAATTAGTTTTATCTCCTGCCTTTAAGATGCTTAACGTGTTAATGATGATTATTAATTTTGGACTTTGTGGTCTGTCTCCATTTTGAAAAAGCCTGTGAAAACCTCCTTCTGTTATGAATGATTAAATATTCTACTGGATGTGCCATCTTTTGGCTAGGAAGACTTAAATAAGAAACATTTTCATGCTGATAGTGTTATTGAGTTATTCAAACTTTCCCTCAATGAAAATGGTTATTTTGGTTATATAATTATATT
The DNA here is from genome assembly GCF_963930625.1 of Muntiacus reevesi. Taxonomy (NCBI): domain Eukaryota; kingdom Metazoa; phylum Chordata; class Mammalia; order Artiodactyla; family Cervidae; genus Muntiacus; species Muntiacus reevesi. The sequence continues at coordinate 38,942,757 of NC_089267.1, read as the reverse complement.
TCTTGTTAAAATACAAAAAGTAAGAGTGGAAAAATCACCTGAATTATTTTCACCCTGAAGTAAAGTACGTCCAACTTTTAATAACCATTCTTCCATGCATTTTACATGCATATGTATTATATATACTTACATACATATAATTTTTGCTTTTGATCAAGAACTTCTTCATTCTAACAGCTGCTTTTGCTTATTTTGCATCACCCTCTTTCCTCCTTGTTTCTCCTCCTGGTCCACACAACACATGTCCTCAGTGCCTTTTAATATACCCATAGATTTTAAAAAATGGAATATACTATGCATGTTTCTTTTTTCATTTAACAATACATAGTAAAAACTCTATAGACTTATTTTATTCTTTTTATTGGCAGCATAATATTCTGTGATGAAAATATACCTCACATTCTCAAGCATTCCTCTCTTGAGGTACTCTGCTTTTATTTTTACATAAAAGCTTCTAGAATTCTTGTTTTGTTTTAGAAAGTTCTTTCATAAGTATATAGTTGTCCCTCAATATCTGCGGAGGATTGAATCCAGGACCTGCCCCAGATCCCAAAGTCCACAGATGGTCAGGTCGCATACTTGGTCCTTGTATTCGTAGATACAGTGTACCATCTATGGTTGACTGAATCTGCAGATGCAAAATATACGAGGGCAACTGTACATGTGTACATACATTTATATATAATTTATAAATTTAGCAGTAAGTGTAGAAATGTGTTTACATGTAATTGTTGTTGCTCAGTCACTAAATTGTATCTGACTCTCTGTGACCCGATGGACTGCGGGCTTCCTGCCTTCAGTATCTCCCACAGTCTTCACGTTCATGTCCGTTGAGTCCATTGAGTCCGATGATGCTGTCTATCTATTCCCCAGAGTTTGCTCACTGCTCTTTAGTTCCTCTTCATTTTCTGCCATTAGAGTGGTATCATCTGTATACCTGAGGTTATTGATATTTCTCCCAGAAACCTTGATTCCAGCGTGTGATTCGTCCAGCCCAGCATTTCACAGGATGTATTCTGCATAGAAGTTAAATAAGCAGGATGACAATATACAGCCGTGTTGCATTCCTTTCCCAACTTTGAACCAGTCTGTTGTTCTGTGTCTAGTTCTAAACATTGCTTCTTGACCTGTATACAGGCTTCTCAGGAGACAGGTATGGTGGCTTGGTACTCCTATTTCTTTAAGAACTTGCTACAGTTTGTTGTGATCCACACAGTCAGTGGATTTAGTATAGTCAGTGAAGCAAAAGTAGTTATTTTTCTGGAACTCCCTTGCTTTTTACATGATCCAATGAATGTTGGCAATTTGATTTCTGGTTCCTCTGCCTTTTCTAAACCCAGCTGGTACATCTAGAAGTTCTTGGTTCGTATACTGCTGAAGCCTAACTTGAAGCATTTTGAGCATGACCTTGCTAGTATGTGAAAAGAGTGCAGTTATACAGTAGTTTGAACATTCTTTGGCCTTTCCCTTCTTTGGGATTGGAATGAGAACTGACCTTTTCCAGTCTTGTGGCCACTGCTGAGTTTTCCAAATGTGTTGGCATATTGAGTGCAGCACTTGAAGAGCATCATCTTTTAGGATTTGAAATCACTCAACTAGAATTCTATCACCTCCACTAGCTTTATTTGTAGTAATGCCTCTTAAGACCCACTTGACTTCACACTTCAGGATGTCTGACTTTAGGTGAGTGACCACACCATTGTGGTTATCCAGGTCATCAACACCTTTCTTGTGTAGTTCTTCTGTGTATTCTTGCCACTTCTTCTTAATCTCTTCTGCTTCTGTTAGGTCCTTACCATTTCTGTCCTTTATTGTGCCCATCCTTGCATCAAATGTTCCCTTGGTATCTCCAGTTTTCTTGAAGAGACCTCTGGTCTTTCCCTTCTGTTGTTTTCCTCTATTTCTTTGCATTGTTCATTTAAGAAGGCCTTCTTATCTCTCCTTGCTATTCTCTGGAACTCTACATTCAGTTGGGTGTATCTTTTTCTTTCTCCCTTTTCTTTCACTTCTCTTCTTTCCTAAGCTATATGTAAAGCCCCCTCAGACAACCACTTTGCCTTCTTGCACTTCTTTCTCTTGGGGATGGTCTTTGTCACTGGCTTCTGTACAATGTTATGAACCTCCATTCATAGTTCTTCAGGCACTCTGCCTACCAGATCTAATCCCTTGAATCTATTCATCACCTCCACTGAATAAGGGATTTGATTTAGGTCATACCTGAATGGTTTAGTGGTTTCCTCTACTTTCTTCAATTTAAGCCTGAATTTTGCAATAAGAAGTTCATGGTCTGAGCCACAGTCAGCTTCAGATCTTGATTTTACTAACTGTATAGAGCTTCTCCATCTTTGGCTGCAAGAAATATAATCATTCTGATTTCAGTATTGACCTGGTGATGTTTATGTGTAGAGTCATCTCGTGTGTTAGTGGAAGAGGCTATTTGCTATGACCAGTGTGTTCTCTTGACAAAACTCTGTTAGCCTTTGCCCTGCTTCATTTTGTACTCCAAGGCCAAATTTGCCAATTACTCCAGGTATCTCTTGACTTTCTACTTTTGCATTCCAATCCCCTATGATGAAAAGGACTTCTTTTTTTTTTGGTATGCTAGAAAGTGTTGTAGGTCTTCATAGAACCAGTCAACTTCCGCCTCAGTGGTCAGGACCATAGACTTAGATTACTGTAATGTATAATAAAAATATACAAATAAAATCAGTTGGTATAAAGGAGAATTGGCTTCCCAGGTGGCGCTAGTGGTTAAAAAAAAAAAAAAAAAAAAACCTGCCTGCCCAGGCAGGAGACATAAGAGATGTGGATTCGATCCCTGGGTCAGGAAGATCCCCTGGAGGAGGAAATGGCAACCCACTCCAGTATTCTTGCCTGGAGAATCCCATGGACAGAGAAGCCTGGTGGGCAGTGGTCCGTAGGGTTGCACAGAGTCGAACACAACTGAAGTGATTAAGCACACACACATACCCGTGACCAAAAATACATCGGATCCAGAGCTAGGACCTCCGGCATGCCAGTCAGGGTAGCGCGCTTCTCCCCGCATTCCTCTCCTTTCCCTCTTGGCTTGCTGCAGTCTCCTCAAGTGCAAACTGACTCACCAGGACAGGTGCCCCTTTCTTTTCCAGACATCCGTGCATCCCTCCAGGCGGGAATGTGTCCCTCTAGGGTGTAGTAACTCTGTCCCACTGCCCTCCACCCACCACCAGGCACTCCCATGTCCCCAGGGTCTCCCTCTCCACCTCTGGCATCTGGCATGGGGGTGTGGGGACTACACAGCCTGAGGCCTCTCCCTGGAGCCTAGTCAGCACTCACATCCCTGTCCAGCAGGAGAAAGTGGGGCCCCTCATCACCACCAGCTGAGCGCGTGCTCCTCTCTGGAGCCACATGTGTCCCCGCGCACGGTCATTATGTGTGTGTATGTGTGTATGTTTACAAACATGGGGGAAGGGAGACATCCTTTTAGGCCATTTCATTGGCAGAGTTTTCTGGACTGGGCATTCCCTTGTGTTTAATTAAGACAAAGAAAAGCTGTTTTGTATCATCTGGATTAGAAAATGTTAGCAACTTGACTTCACTATAAGAACAGATGAAAATCTCTAGTGAGTATGTCGCACCGCCTGGCCTTTTATTAGCTCACTCCTGTGCATATACAACCAAACCAATCTGACCACAGGTAGAATCGCTTGATTACACCAACTTTTGGAACTGGTAGCTGTAGCTTGTGAGATATTTTCTTGAAAGCAACTTTGTTCACCTGAATGGTCTAGTGGTTTTCCCTACTTTCTTCAGTTTAAGTCTAAATTTGGCAATACGGAGTTCATGATCTGAGCCACAGTCAGCTCCTGGTCTTGTTTTTGCTGACTGTACAGAGCCTCTCCATCTTCGACTGCAAAGAATATAATCAATCTGATTTTGGTGTTGACCATCTGGTGATGTCCATGTGTAGAGTCTTCTCTTGTGTTGTTGGAAGAGGGTGTTTGCTATGACCAGTGCGTTCTCTTGGCAAAACTCAATTAGCCTTTGCCCTGCTTCATTTCGTACTCCAAGGCCAAATTTGCCTGTTACTCCAGGTGTTTCTTGACTTCCTACTTTTGCATTCCAGTCCCCTATAATGAAAAGGACATCTTTTGGGGTGTTAGTTCTAAAAGGTCTTGTAGGTCTTCATAGAACCATTCAACTTCAACTTCTTCAGCGTTACTGGTTGGGGCATAGGCTTGGATTACTGTGATATTGAATGGTTTGCCTTTGAAACGAACAGAGATCATATTGTCGTTTTTGAGATTGCACCCAAGTACTGCATTTCGAACTCTCTCATTGACCATGATGGCTACTCCATTTCTTCTAAGGGATTCCTGCCCACAGTAGTAGATATAATGGTCATCTGAGTTAAATTCACTCATTCCAGTTCGTCTTAGTTTGCTGATTCCTAGAATGTCGGCATTCACTATTGCCATCTCCTGTTTGACCACTTCCAATTTGGGAAATAGAAATTTCCCTCATGGGAAATAGATGGGGAGACAGTGGAAACAGTGTCAGACTTCATTTTTTTGGGCTCCAAAATCACTGTGGATGGCGACTGCAGCCATGAAATTAAAAGACGCTTACTCCTTGGAAGGAAAGTTATAACCAACCTAGATAGCATATTAAAAAGCAGAGACATTACTTTGCCAACAAAGGTCCGTCTGGTCAAGGCTATGGTTTTTTCAGTGGTCATGTATGAACGTGAGAGTTGGACCGTGAAGAAAGCTGAGTGCCGAAAAATTGATGTTTTTGAACTATGGTGCTGGAGAAGACTCTTGAGAGTCCCTTGGACTGCAAGGAGATCCAACCAGTCCATCCTAAAGGAGATCAGTCCTGGGTGTTCATTGGAAGGACTGATGCTGAAGCTGAAACTCCAATACTTTGGCCACCTCATGCTAAGAGTTGACTCATTGGGAAAGACCCTGATGCTGGGAGGGTTTGGGGGCAGGAGGAGAAGGGGGCGACAGAGGATGAGATGGCTGGATGGCATCACCGACTCGATGGGCGTGAGTTTGAGTAAACTCCGGGAGTTGGTGATGGACAGGGAGGCCTGGCGTGCTGCAATTCATGGGGTCGCAAAGAGTCGGACACGACTGAGCGACTGAACTGAACTGGACTTGTTCACCTGAAAAAGTAGCTAAATAACCTGTGTCTGTACAAATGGAGTAATATCTGTAAACCAGAGAGAACACGCAGGGCAAAACGGTAAAGGCAGGACTTCCTCTCCTTTATGATTTTCAACCTAAAACCTCAGTAGCTTTGCCTCGTGCTGTAAAACTTCATGTGTTCTGCCCAGCACGGCGCTGGAGCCCTCCTGTTTCCCTTGCTCGGCCCTGTTGGAGGCCATTGAGTGAGTATAAAGCACTGAAGCTGGACTCTGAGAGTCGTGTGGGATGTAGGAAGCGGGTACCAAGGGAAAGGGACAAGGTGTGTTTGGGGGCTGCTGAAGAGGCTGTCTGTCCAGAGCAGAGAGTGGCGTGAGGGAGGCCTGGGAGGTAAGATCCCAAGGCTGTGGTCATGGGCCTCGAATATCAGGCTGCCGAGTGTGGACCCGGAGTAACACAGAGCAGCTGGGAGGTCTGTGTGTGGGGAGGAGAGGAGATTAGAGTGGCAGAAAGAAAGATGAGTATGCACAAGACAGTGAATGGATGAAGACCAAAAAACTGAAAAGTGATGGGGGGGAGTGTGTCAGGTGGGAGGATTCAGATCTCACATACAGCAGCCCCAAATAAGAGACGTTGCTGTGGTTATTAGAGTTTAGGCTGATTATAAAGGAGCTAAAGGAGCAAGATCAAGAAATGGGTGTGGAAGGGATAAAAGAGCGCCTCCACAGCATAGGGGCTAATGATGCTTAGAGGAAATTACTGAAGTGTTGAGATTTTTAAAAAAGTTTTCTTTGTGTTATTTCTTACATATATGTATACACGTAAATATATGTTTATCACCACACACCTGACATTGAGACATTGACCTCACAAGTGTTTGTGGAGTGGCTGCTCTGTGGCTGCTCTGTGTTCTGGGTGGTGAAGAAAACACCCGGAGGGGCCTCCTTTTTGGTGATCCCTGTGTCCAGATAATAGTATTCTGATGTCCTATTCTTCTACAAAACTCTGAACTGAACCCATGTGTTCAGTTCAAACTGTCAGATGCTTGATGTTAGTAGATTTTGAGAAGGTTGAGAGAATGATTGTTGATATTCAAAGGGGCCAGCACCACTTTCCACCAAGTGAAAGTATTAATACTCCCAGTCTGGCAAAACAAGAGACAAGAGTTTGTCTGAAAAATCATAAGCATAAAGAAAGTTAATCTGTGCATGATCACTTAATTCCACAATGCTGGACTTTTGAGAGAGCTCTTTAAAACTTGGAAAAAGAGAAATACAGACCAGCTGAAAGGTTAGGCACCCCCTAGATTCCAGCAGCAAATTGCATCATCTAAGGAGGTGACACAGATGAAATATGGGTTTGTCATTGTTAATCTCAGAGGGTTATTAGAAGATGTTAGGGTTAATTTCTGACTTGTGTGTGTTTGTCGCTCAGTTGTGTCAGACTCTTCGTGACCCCATGGACTATAGCCACCAGGCTCCTCTGTCCATGGGATTCTCCAGGCCAGAATACTGGAGTGGGTTGCCACTTCCTTCTCCAGGGGATCTTCATGACCCAGTGATCAAATCTGGGTGTCCCGCATTGCAGGCAGATTCTTTAACATCTGAGTCACCAGACATTAATGTCTGGCCAGACTTGCAAGGGCCAACAATTAGGAAGGAACTGAGGATAATTCCTGGAGTCACCTCCATCAGAAAGTTTGCTGTGGTTTCCATCGTGCCCCCTTCCTGGGCACCAGGGAAGAGTCTCTTGTATGTGTCATAATCACAGACAGGCCCCAATCCCCCCAGTGACTCATCTGTCCTCTTGTGTCTTGAGGACACAGTAATTGAAGAAAATCTCAAGGTACTCACATTTACAGCTGAGTAATTTGTAAGTATATAACATAACTATTGGGCTTCCCAGGTGGCTCAGTGATAAAGAGCCCGCCTGCCAACGTAGGAGACTAGGGTTCAATCCCTGGGTTGGAATGATCCCCTGGAAAAGGAAATGGTAACCCATTGTAGCATTCTTGCATGGAGAATCCCATGGACAGAGGAACCTGGTGAGCTACAGTCCATGGGGTCAGCAGAAGAGTCAGACATGACTTAGAGACTGAATAACAGCGTAACTATTGAACCCAGATTGACTTAAACTAGTGTTCCTATTTTTATGGATTCCTTTGTATTTCCAATCTTTTCTTCTTTACAGCCTTTTGTTCTTTATTTTTGAGTTTAATCCTTAGAGAAATATGTTCTTTTCCTGCTTTGAATTTCACATTTTTGAAATTGAAACTGTCCTGCATGCCCCTGCCCCACCCCAAATGACATCATTTCTTTCCCTCTTCTCACACCTGGTTTCTCTGACCCCTAAGCCTGCAAGCTTCTCCCCAGAGGGTCCTTCAAGTTCTAATCTTGCCCCCTTCTTGCTCTGTACACCTCCAGCCTCCTATCCTTCCTTTTTCTAAGTGGAAGTTTGTCAGAAAGGTCAGTCCTCTGACCCTTTTTCAGTCCCTCTCTTCCCCCTTTGGCTCTGAAGTGTGGGGAAAAGGAAAGTGAATTAAACAGAGATTGACCCTGGGTGGCTCAGAAAATGATACGTTTATTATCAGAAATTAGAGCTTTCTCTATGATCCAGTGAATGTTGGCAATTTGATCTCTGGTTCCTCTACCTTTTCTAAACCCAGCTTGGCCATCTGGAAATTCTCTGTTCATGTAATGCTGAAGCCTAGCATGCAGGATTTTGAGCATAACCTTACTAGCACTGGAGATGAGTGCAGTTGTCCAGTAGTTTGAACATTCTTTAGTACTGCCTTCCTGGGAAATGGAATGAAAACTAATATTTTCTAGTCCTTTGGCCACTGCTGGGTTTTCCAAATTTGCAGACATATTGAGTATAGCACTTTAATAGCATCATCTTTTGGGATTTGAAATAGCTCAACTGAAATTCCATACCTCCACTAGCTTTATTGGCAACAGTGCTTCCTAAGCTAAGGCCCACGTGACTTCTCACTTTGTCGTGGCTATCTGGGTCATTAAGGTCTTTTTTTGTACAGTTCTTTTGTGTATTCTTTCCATCTCTTCTTGATCTTTTCTGCTTCTATTAGGTCTTTACCATTTCTATCCTTTATTGTGCCCATCTTTGGATTAAATGTTTGTTTGATATTTCCAGTTTTCTTGGAAGAGATGTCTAGTCTTACCCTTTCTGCTGTTTTCCTTTATTTCTTTGCATTTTTCATTGAAGAAGGCCTTCTTGTCTCTCCTTGCTATTCTCTGGAGTTCTGCATTTAGTTGGGTGCACCTCTCCCTTTCTCCCCTGCTTTTCGATTCTCTATTTGTAAAACCTCCTTGACTTCGTGCATTTCTTTTTCTTTGGGATGGTATTGTTTGCTGCCTGTTGTGCTGTTTTTTGTTGTTGTTTTTTTTTTTTTTTTTTGCTGTGCTGTATTATAGACCTCTGTCCATAATTCTTCAAGCGCTCTGTTTACTACATCTAATCCCTTGAATATATTTGTCACCTCCACTGTATTTCATAGGGGATTTGATTTAAGTTGTACCTGACTAGCCTAGTGGTTTCCCCAACTTTCTTTAGTTTAAGCCTGAATTTTGCTAAGAGGAGCTGATGATGTGAGCCACAATTAGCCCAGGTCTTGATTTTACTGACTGTATACAGCTTCTCCATCTTCAGCTACAAAGAATGTAATCAGTCTGATTTTGGTATTGACCATCTGGTGATGTCCATGTGTAGGGTCATCTCTTGTGTTGTTGGAAGAGGGTGTTTGTTATGACCAGTGCGTTCTCTTGGCAAAATTCTATTAGCCTTTGCCCTGCTTCATTTTGTACTCCACAGTCAAACTTGCCTGTTACTCCAGGTATCTCTTGAGTTCCTACTTTAGCATTCCAATCCCCTATGATAAATAGGACTTTTTTTTGGTGTTTGTTCTAGAAGGTCTTCTAGGTCTTCATGGAACTGATAAACTTCAGCTTCTTTGGCAGCAGTGTTTGAGGCATAGACTTGGATTACCATGATATTGAATGGTTTCCCTTGGAAAGGAACAGGGATCATTCTGTTGTTTTTGAGATTGTATTCAAGTACTGCATTTCAGACTCTCTTGTTGATTATGAGGGCTGCTCCATTTCTTCTAAGGGATTCTTGCTCACAATAGTAGATATAATGGTCTTTTGAATTAAATTCACCCATTCCTGCCTGTTTTAGTTCACTGATTCCTAAGATGTTTATGTTTACTCTTGCCATCTCCTGCTTGACCATGTCCAATTTACCTTGATTCATGGACCTAACATTCCATGTTCCTACGCAGTATTGTTCTTTGTAGCATCAGATTTTACTTTCAGACACATCCACAAGTGAGTGTCGTTTCCACTTTGGCCCAGCTGCTTGATTTTTCTGGAGCTATTAGTAGTTTTTCTCCTCCCTTCCACAGTAACATATTGGACACCTTCTGACCTGGGGGTAGGGGGCCCATCTTTTGGTGTCATATAGTTTTGCCTTTTTATACAGTTCATGGGATTCTCAAAGCTAGTATACTAGAGTGGTTTGCCATTCCCTCCTCCAGTGGATTGCATTTTGTCAGAACTCTCCACTGTGACTGGTCCATCTTGGGTGGCCCTGCGTGGCATGGCTTATAGCTTCACTAAGTTACACAAGCCCCTTCGTCATGACAAGGCAGGACCATGTCCTTTAATAATAAAGGACATTATTAAAAACAGGAAACTGATATGGGTATAATGCAATTAGGTAGTTTACTTATTTGCATATTGTTTTTGCGATTGGGTAAAACTTTTTTTTTTGTCACAGTCTTTGGTTTGGTTATTAGGGTTGCCAATTTTTAAATTATTTATTTATATTTTTGGCTTCTCTAGGTCTTCATTGGGCTTCCTAGGTGACTCAGTGGTAAAAAAAAATCTGCCTACCAATACAGGAGATGCAGGTTTGATCCCCTGGGTCAGGAAGATCCCTTGGAGTAGGAAATGGGAGCCCAGTCCAGTATTTCCATGGACAGAGGAGGCTGGTGGGCTACAGTCCATGGGGTCGCAAAAGAGTGGGGCATGACTGAGGGACTGGGCAGGAGCTCGAGGTTGTCATTACTGTGTGCATGCTTTCTCTAGGTGCAGTGAACGGGGAGTCCTCCCCAGTTGTGGTTTGTGGGTTTCTCGTTTCGCTGGCTTCTCTTGTCATGTAGCAAAGGCTCTGGGCGCTCGGGCTTAGGTGCTCCTTGGTATGTGAGATCTTCCTGGACTGGGGATCAAACCTGTGTCCCCTGCATTGGCAGGCAAATTCTTAACCACCGGGGACCACTGGGGAAGTCCCTTGCTAATTGTTTGATGATATATTTGTTTGTGGGAAGGGCAGCTACTTCTGCTTATGAGGTTTCCTTCCTATGAAGGAATACCCAGTAGTGTAACTGATCACTCACTGAGCCATCTGGCCTGAGAGAGTGGGTAGTCAGAGCCTACTCTTCCCTTTCCTGGGAAGGGACTACATTTAAACAACTTGTGTTCCCCTTTGATTCTCCACGGATGGCATGTCTAAAGGTCTGGGGAGAGTCAGGGATCCCAAACGTCTAATGACCTTCGAATTTGGAAATGAAGAGAAACTAAGGCAGATGGGGAGGAAAGTTGAAGGCTACCTCTAGCTGAGGAGGGGGTGCTTTCTAATCCTGAGCCCCTGCATCAGATTCGCCCACCTGGTCACAGGCCACGCCTGCCTTGGTGGAGCAGAGCAGAACCACCTGTGCTCGCCAAGCAGGAAGTGAGGCGACCAGGAGATTACGCTAAGGGATGTCTCCTCACAAGGAAGGAACATCAAGTGTGGGAAGTAAGTATTCCTATACCACCTGCTTCTGGGGAGAACCTTTGCTTTTCAGTTGCTGTCCTATCTGCTCAGTCTCAGCTCTTCATTGTAGACATTGTTAGTTGTGGCAATAAAGAAATATCACTAACTTTAACAGGTAATTCTGAAAATCAGTGTTATTACTCTGTAGTTCTTAAAGCATTATCTTTTCAGACTCATTTTCCTTGTTTTACTGCTCTGACATTCCATATAGTTTAGATGACATCCAAATTTCTGCTGAACTGATACATATGATAGCCACAACGGGAAGAATCAGCTGCCTACTCATTTTATCAAGGTAACTGACATAGTGGTGGTAAATGGAGAAACAGTAATAAACATAGGCAGATGTTAAGTAGAGTCTCAAAGCAGGAGGGCACTAGGATTTGAGGAGGGCAGAAACTTTGCCCGCTGAAGGAGGACCCCTGTGGTAGGAATGTGCCATCCAGGCTCCACAGCCAGGCACTAAGCCTTACTGAGGATTGTAAACTGGTATTACTTTCACATGCATGTATCTTAACTCCAGTGAAAGGCTTAGGAATATTTGGGATTAGCAGTTTCATGTATATAGTGGCATCTTATAATTGATTTCTTTTATCTCAGCCAGAACTGTACTATTCATATTAATATATGAGACAATATGAAACTCCTTGGGTTACCACAGAGGCTCTGGTTTTGGCATATATGTGGTCTCAGTTGGGCACAAATCCAGAAAATTGAATCTGCTCTCATTAATAGAGGGAGATGGTTTTGCTGAGGTTGGAAAAATGGTGTGGCTTTGGTCTTAAATCATTTGACACTGTTTGTGGTCTCTGGCGGCTGTCTTTATTCTTTCACGTCATCAGCGGGAAGTGAACCATTTTGCAGCTGGCAGTCAAGTTGAGATAAAACTCTAGGGATTTTGGTTATGGATATTCCAGATGGTTGGGCAATAAATGAATGCTTTTAGGAGACAGTCAAAGGTAGCAGGGGAGACAACAGATGAGGAGTCGGCAGGGTCCTGGAAGCCCACCTACCTGGAGCTGGCGGCCCTCCTGAGCTTCAGTCTCCTCATCTGAAACGCGGAACTCAGAATACCTTTGCTGTCCACAAATTTAGGGAGCAAACGAGATCAAGCTCACGAGATAGCTTTATAAAAAACAAAGTAAGCTGCTCAGATTTTTTTTTTTTTGGCAACAGCATTCAGTGTATAAAAATAAAATGAATCTTGATGTCAGTTTTGGTAGAGGAAGCTTAATAACTTTCAGACTGTTAGTGGTACAATTTTCAATTGCATTATGTTCCAACGTTTTCTTTGCAAGCTGTTTCTTTGAAATTGGGAAAATATTTCTCCAAGGAACAATGCCATGACTGACGGTAAAGTTCCTGGGCTAGTAAAAGAGCTTGTTCAGTTTCTGATGCATCTAAATGGGAATTCTGTGGTGGGCTGTGAGCTACAAGCCCCTCTAATCTGGGCCAACTCTGATGGCTGAATGCCTCCTGGGGCAGAATCCGGTGAGTTCCCTGGGGACTGAGGACTCTGATGGTGGGAGAGTGCGAAGGGAAGAGGGAAGTCATCCACTGGTGAAATTAGCCATCTATGCAGGCTGGGGGGACCAACCAGCCCTCCCCACATGCGCCCACTCCAGTGCAGTAGAGAATGCTGGGGGTGGGGCCGCAGCTGCATTCTTAAGTTCAGCGATCTAAATCAGGAGGGACTCATGCTTTAAGGCAGAGATTTCAATATGTTTGCTAAGATTTTTCAAATAATTAATAATTGGAAACATGATTTGAAATTGACAATAAAGTACCTAGATTGATTTTTTTTAAGTGCTACATCTTTTGAATTCTAATTTTTCTTTACTAAAATGCTGTTTGAGCCCTAATGACTTACTGATCACTACTTGTTATAATTTTTCCCTTTAAAATGGGTCTCCCATTGTTAGCTGACAGTGAGAACTTTGAGGCCTGACTAATTCAAAGTGAGATGGGATGGCTTTGCCAAGCTCACTAGGTGTTTTACCTGGAGGTAGGTGCTGATTGAGGGTGGGGCCCAATCTTACAATGATCAAGGAATCTGGGGAAACCCAGGGCTTCCCAGGTGGCTCAGTGGTAAAGAATCTGCTCCCAATGCAGGAGCCACAATCCCTGGGTTGGGAAGATCCCCTGGAGTGGGAAATGGCAACTCGGTCCAGTATTGTTGCCTGGAGAATGCTATGGACAGAGGAGCCTGGCAGGCTACAGTCCAGGGGGCCGCCAAGAGTTGGACATGACTGAGCAACTAACACACCACACACTTACAGAGAAAAAGCTGCCTCAGGAAAAGTGAGCACCACCAAGATGTAGAGTGTGGCTCAATCACTTTAGCAGCAGATTTGCAACCAAAATCACGCTAGAATGTTTCTTCTCTGATATATACCAAACATTCAGATCCCCTTTTGTCCCAGACATCAAATAAAAACTGCTAATTAGTAAGGACACTTAAACTTTTATCCATCCTTTTTGTGGATTACTAGTTCCATATTCTCCTCCTTTTTCTTCTTCCCACTGGTTGTCTTCTGACTCAGTATGTCTGTCCCAAGGGGCTGCACATTAAGAGATGGGAAAAAGAATAATTGAAAACTCTTGTTTTTCAGTTTGCTATTTCTTGATGAGATGACTGTTAAGAGGTTGGGAATTGTTCCAGTAAGCCCTTTGGATTCTAAACAAGCATCTATGTATGCAGCTAACTTTAACTTTGGGGGTTTTTGTTTGTTTGTTCGTTCGTTTGGGTCATAAAGTATTTGAGATGGTTTAAAAGATTATATACAATAAAGTAGAAAAATACATCACTAAGCGGAATTAGGGACAATATAAACTAGAATAGAAACTTAAAGAAATGGATGTATTTCTCCAAGCAGGGAGCTTGAACTTTGAACTCCTGCTCTGTGGGGCAGGCCCAGTGTGTGGGCTTTCCTGGGTGGAGGGGGCTGGAAAACAGGCTCAGCTACAGAGCACACATCCTGTTAACAACTTCTGCAAATATATCTCTGTTAAAAGTTGGGGCAAGGTTGAGAGTTAAGTGGGCTGACTTGGAATTTGCCTTTAGTGTTACCACGGTATTTAGCTAGACTCTCCTCCCACCGCTCTCTTTATGCTTTTCCCAGAAGAAGCCGCTTGACTGTGTGCTGTATTCAGTCCCAGCCCCACCCACGGTGAGACCCTTGGCCCACAGCCAGCGCCTCAAAATGGGGGGCTTTCATTGCTGCATCTGCCGGGTGACCTCCTCCTGATCCTCCTCCCTGGGGGGGTTTAAGTTCTGGTTTACCACCAGGCCTCTGCTAATCCCGGCACTTTCTTGCCAGAGGCTTCTTAAAGGGGAAAAGCCTGCTTTTCCATCTCCTGTCTCCCTTGTCCCTTCATTTCCTTCCCCCTTTCCTTCTTTCTCCTCTCATCCCCTCTTCCTTTCTCCTGCATATCATCCAGCCAGTTTTTATGAGCATATTTATTGTCCTCCAGATAGAAAGAGGCATAAGAAACTGTTTGGACCCTAGAGGAGCTCACAGTGGGAGAGAAAGTGTCTGATACAAGTTGTAAGGGGTCTAGGTGTGAAACCGGTGTGAACAGGGAAGTTTGTTTAGCTGGGAAGGGGAACAGTCAACCACTGAAAAGCCTTCAACAGAGGAGAAGTGAGCCTGAGCTGGGTTCAGAATCCTGAGCAGGAGATGGACAAATTGGAGAAGGAGCGGAGGAGAGTGTTGGAGGAGGATATTCTGCAGAGGCAGTGGTTCATTCAGAGGCTTGGAACTGTGGAAGGACCAGGAGGTTGTGTGTGGTGCAGAGTCTGAAAGATGACCCATGTGCAGGGAAAGGCAGGAAGGGAGATGACCTAGTGGGGTGAGCCGTGCTTTCCAGAGCAAAGAGCCTTTTGGATATGGATTTCGCCCAGTAGGCCACTGGAAATCAGAGGAAGTCTGAACAGGGAAGGCTGGGTTTCAGGATGCTTTCTCTGACAGCAGAGAGAGGCTGTGGGGAGGTGAGCTCACCAGGGGAGAGAGTGGAAGGAGCCCATTCAGGGGATACAGACTTTGGGAAGGAGATGAAGTAGGCTTACACGGAACCAGCAACCCTGGAAGTGGGAAGAAGAGATGGAAAAGGTGACCAGTCAGGTGTTGAGAGGGAAGCGGGGAGAGACGTTAAGAGCCCAGGAAGGAGCTGCTGTCATGGATGAAATGAACAGGGAATACACTAGGGCCCCTCCAGGAAGTCTATTTTTCTTTCATCAGTTATTTTTTTATTCCTCTGATCCTTTTTGTTGAGTCACTAAGTCATGCCCAGCTCTGTGACCCCCATGGACTGCAGCACACCAGGCTTCCCTGTTCTTCACTATCTCCTGAAGTTTGCTCAAATTCATGTCCGTTGAGTCGATGATACCATCCAACCATCTCATCCTCTGTCTCTCCCTTCTCCACCTGCCCTCAATCTTTCCCAGCATCAAGGCCTTTTCTAATGAGTCGTCTCTTTGCATCACGTGGCCAAAGTATTGGTGCTTCAGCTTCAATAGTGGCCCTTCCAATGAATATTCAGGGTTGATTTCCTTTAGAATTGATTGGTTTGATGATCTTGCAGTCCAAGGGTCTCTCAAGAGTCTTCTCCAGCACCACAATTTGAAAGCATTAATTCTTTGAAACTCATTAATCATCTTAAAATCCATCTACCTCAGAGATATTCTCTGATTCATCCATAGTTTTCTGAATCCCAACCTTTCTATGTGTACCAGTGGTTTATTTGTAGATATTAATCCAGTAATCCATTCTATCAACAAATGTTTATTGAGGACCTACTGTGTACTCTTGAGAGTTGCTTGGACTGCAAGGAAATCAAACCAGTCAATCCTAAAAGAAATCAGTCCTGAATATTCATTGGAAGGACTGATGCTGAAGCTGAATACTTTGGCCAATACTTTGGCCACCTGATGCAAAGAACTGATTCATTGGAAAAGACCAATGAAAGATTGAAGGGAAAGATTGGGATGCTGGGAAAGATTGAAGGCAGGAGGAGAAGAGGATGACAGAGGATGAGATGGCTGGATGGCATCACTGACTCGATGGACATGAGTGTGAGCAAACTCCAGGAGTTGGTGATGGACAGAGAAGCCTGACGTGTTGCAGTTCATGGTGTCACCAAGAGTTGGACACAACGGAGCAACTGAACTGACTGACTGTGTACCAGGCGCTAGAGTTGGACCTGGGAGCACAATGGTGAAAAGACAAAGTGTGTACCTTCACTGAAGCTTCTAGTATAGAGAAATACAGAAACAATACAACATTATATTAAGTAACCTAAGATAAAGCAGTTTGTGGGGGTATGTGGTATGAGATGAAGTTTGAGGGCTTGGCCAGAGTCAGGTCACACCAGGCCTTGTAGACAAAAAAGTCAGGAAATGGAATTGTATGGTAGCATCAATGGACAAAAAGCCAGTAGGGCTTAGGGGAACAGAAAGCAGAAAGGCAGGGTTCTGGAATATCTCTGAGTTTTGCAACTTGAGCAGCTGTGTTGATGGTAGTGTCGTGACCTGAGACATCACTACTATGTATTTTTCAAGTGCATAGTGTATGTTTCATGTATGTGATTCTAGCAGCATTACAACCAAGAAATATGGAAACATTCCAGGTATCACATCATGCTCAACTCCTTGCACTGTACACAGTGTGATCCAGGCAGTAAATAGATACTGATTTAAAATCAGGTGATAGGTCACGTCTTGATTTGGGCCATTTGTAAAAGTTATATCTTTGGGGCAAAAGAACCTTGAACTGTCTTGACTTTTCCTAATGATCTGAGGAAAAAGGTTGAAAGGGAGAGGGAAAAAAAAACAAACTGAATTTGAAACAAGAAAATAAAAGCTCCTAAGAAACCTCTGGTCCCTCCTGCTGACAGCATCCCCTGCCAGAGGTTGAGTGTGGGGAGCGAGAAGATGACAAATTGAGGTACCGGATCTGTGAAGCCTCGGGGTCCAGGGAAGGGGGTGTTTGTGTGTACAGTGGGTGGGATCAGTGCTGCACGATCTTGCCACAGTCTCTGCCTGTCTGGTTCTGGCCAGGACCCACGCGAGCGTCTGTGCTCTTTGGTGAAGGAGTGGGGAAGCTGCGAGTCATCCTTTGGGTTGACATAAACCAGCAGTGCTCCAGTGCCTGGGCTGTCTCTGAAGAGGGTGGACAGGTTAGAGTCGGGGACAGATGATGAGAATTTTCCATTTTATGGCAGTGATGGCTTGGAATGCCTCGAATGGCTTGTAAACCTTCCTTAGCTTAAGAGACTACATTGGTAGATTAAGTGGAATGCTAGAATAGTTTGTTTCCCCTGCAGTGTTTTGGATACTGAACCTTTCAGGGAAGAATTTACTGAATCACTGTGTAATTGAATCAACTACAAAAGACTTGCACACATTTGTTTGAAGTATTATGTTTATGTTTTCTAGAGAACATGGTTGGTTATATTTTAAAAAAATTTTTTGTTGTTGCGATTTGTTACAAAAGAAAACTAATCAAACATACATGTCATCTTAATAATTGTTAAAGTTTATCTGTTATGGCTGTAATGATGCTTTTTATTTACATAATCCTCTACAGTGTACAAAAACCGTGTTACCTTTTTTTCCACCTGTTATACGCAACCTTGGCTGGTGAGCAGAGTTTGTAATCCCCTTTTCATAGACAAAGAGTGGGGGAGTTGAAGAATGACTGAGTGCCTCAGTCACATATTTAGGAAGAGATTTGGGACTTGACTGTTCATCATTTGAGTCTAAGGCTAGTAATCTCCCTCCTTCTGCGTTTTGGATGTGAAGACCCATAACAAAGGCGAGGATGGAACCTGTGATTTTTGAACTCCTGTTAATTAATTGGCACTGGTAATGCCAGCCACGCATCTCATCTCATTGAATCCTAACAATGCCAGGGCAACTGTCACCATCCCCACTTTATTGATGAGGAAAATGTGCTCTGGGAGGTTAACTAACTAAGTCTAAACTGATGAAGGGTGGGGCTGGAATTTGACCAGGCCATCCAACTCCCAAGCTGACTCCCTTAACCCATGGCCTGCCTGTACCATCTCAGGAGGAAAGAACACCTTGCATATATGTAAAATTATTAGATAACAGCAGCTTTCATTTTATAGATTTTTAAAATTGTTCTCTTCTCCACTTTCAGACAAGGGTTAAAGTACATAGTTTTTCTGAATGCTTTGTTTTTTATAAAACAAGACAAATTTGCAAGAGGTTAGTTCTTGCCTCTAGAAAGAGAAAGAGACTAACATTCTTGAATATCCTTTGGCTGCAGCATTGTTATTTGATGGTATTTATAAGAATATGGAACAAGAAGTTTCTGATCTTTTGAACTCATGTGGCATGTCACAGGGTCAATTAATTACCTAATTACCTTCTATAAAGCCAGACTGTGATCTGCTTAACCCTCAGGTTTTGGTATATTAATTACTTCTTAACAGGAATATTTCATTCATTACTTTTGAACCAAAGTAGACTTTCTTTGTATTCATTTCTTGCTGCTTGTGCATAGGCTCAGATTCTTTGATGGGTGATGCATAACGGGCCTTGGTTTAGCTACTGATGTAACAAAACTTATGGTGTGGGTTCTCCCGCACTGATAAGCATTGCTGTATTAGTGTTTTCTTTAATAAAAAAAAAAATGCCACTAACATGCTTTTTTTCCCTAGGTGACTGCTACACTGAGAAACTTGGTTGATTCACCACTAGCAAGAAGTAAGTTGCTAAGCATCAATGCCCTTCCCCAGCTCTGCACAGTAATGGAACAGTACATAGGTGACAAGGATGTCTGTACCAACATTGCCAGAATATTCAGGTAAGGTAGAGTAGGAATACAAAGTAGCCTTACAGTAATGCTAGTGTTTAGATTCGGGGGTTATCTTTAGTATTTGTGTGTGTGACTGGCAAAGAATCTCGTTTTTGCTTTTTATGTCACCTAGAAGAAAAGGTAAATCTAGTGGCCCAAGTTTAAAATAAGTGACTTAAGACTTAATTGACTTCATTTCTTACATATTTCTAATGTGATGGGACTTAAACTTATTGACTTTAAGGTGTTTTAAAGTTGTGAGTTTTCCTAGTGTTTTTATAAAAGGAAGAAACAAAACTCTTAGCTTATTGGAGATAAAGAGCTGTATCACAAAACTCTTCAAACCTACTGGTGCACTTGGAAACAGTGCTTAAGGATTCTAACAGAAAAGAGGAAAGTCTGATCTGACTTTATTTATAATTGCAGGTTATTTTTTTTCGGTTGTTTGGCTGAACTTTGGTTCACACATTCAGTAGTCATGTTTATACTTACTTTGCTGCAGAAGCAATGATAACCTGAATCTAGGCTGCCTCAAAACAAGATGTGACTAAATTTCAGAACTGTCTTTGAATTATGTATTTACATTTCTCCCTTCACTGCTCTTTACCAGTGTTTTGACATAATGATCCTTCTCCAGAGACCCGGGCCTTTCTTGAACTGTAGTATGGTAGCTGTTTAACAAAATACAAAATTTCCTGAAGACTGATTTGGTAATTGATCCCACATGAGGATATGAGTCCGGCTTTGATCTTTTAGCACTGTACTTTCCTATCTGGGTCCTTAATTGTGGGTACCTAATTAGTCCCATTTTGAAGCACATAAAATCATAAAGATTTCTGTGTATGGCAGCATGTAAAGATCCAATTTGGTTTTTCTTCCCCGTGGAGAGACAGTTTCCCCACCACATGTTACTGAATACGCCATCCTTTTCTCATTGCTTTTGAATGCCTACTCAAGAGAATGCAAGATTCCATATACGTGCAGGTCTGTTTCTGAACATTCTGTCTGACCCATCCTCAGACTAGTAACACGTTGTTTTTTTACTGTTATGGGTTTAAGTCTTGCTATAAGATATTAATAAGATGAATCCTCCACTTTTCTCCTTTAAAATCCAAATTTTTATTTTCTCTTCCTCATGAACTGGAGAATCAGCTAAAAAGTCCATGAAAGGAACTTTGGATTTTTTTTTCATGAAACTATACTCAGTATTTAGGGTAACTGAGACAGAGGTGGGGAGAACTGACATCTTTGTTATATCAAGTCTTCCATCCATAAACAGTTGTGATGTTTCTTCTTTTCATAAAATTTTATAATTTTCTCTTAAAAAATTTTGTCTTTTTGGAGAAAAAAATACATCTTTTGTTAGATGTATTCCTTCATGACTCTTGTTGCAATTATAAATGCATCTTTTAAGAAAACAATTCTAATGAGTATTGTTAGTGTATGTGAACAGTATTGATGTTTGCTTATTAATCATGTTATCCAGAACATCTTGATTAACATTAGGTCTAAGACTCTATAGACTCTCTTGGATTTTCTATTTGCAACTTATTTGCAAACAAGTATAGTTTGTTTTCCGTCCCCCCCCCCCCCCAATTATTACAACTCTGTCCCTGTCCTCACCTATTTCTTGGATGCATTGCTTGAAAGTGAAAGTGAAAGTCACTCAGTTGTGTCCGACTCTTTGCAACCACATGGACTATACAGTCCATGGAATTCTCCAGGCCAGAATACTGGAGTGGGTAGCCTTTCCCTTCTCTGGGCATCTTCCCAGCCCAGGATCCAACCCAGGTCTCCCACATTGCAGGCAGATTCTTTACCAGCTGAGCCACAAGGGAAGCCCAAGAATACTGGAGTGGGTAGCCCATCCCTTCTCCAGCGGATCTTCCCGACCCAGGATTCAAACCCAGGTCTCCTGCATTGCAGGCAGATTCTTTAGCAGCTGAGCTACCAGGAATATATATATATATATATATGTGTGTGTGTGTATATATGTTCTTTTTTCCCCCTATTATTACAGCTCTGCCCCTGTCCTCACCTGTTCCTTGGGTGCATTGCTTAGGATGTCCGGTATAAAGTTATGAGAGTGTTAGGCTGGCTGGCTTTCTCCTGACTTTAAGGGAAATGTTTCTGTAGTTTTACTAGTTGAAATTGTTTGTTGTAGGTTTTTGTAGATACCCCTTAACAGTCAAAGGAACAATTTTCTCCCTTTAATGGATTTTAAATTTCCTTGAATTCTTGAATATATTTTGATTATATGGATTTTCTTTGTTTAATTCTTTAACATAGTAGATTAAATTAACAGGTTTTCACATGTTAAACCATCATATATTGCTAGGTTTGCTCAGCTTGTATTTTGTTTAGGATTTTTCATTTATAGTTACGAGTTAGATTGACCTATACATTTCCTTTCTTATACTGTCCTTGTCTGGTTTTAATGTCCAATTTATACCAGCCTCATAAAATTAACTGGGATATATTCCAACATTTTCTCTATTTCAGAAGAATTTCTGAAAATTAAACTTACCTGCCTCTTGAAAAGTCTGTAGAACTTGCTTGAAAAGCTGTTTTATCCTGTTGTGTGTATACGCGTGTGTGAATATCATTGACAACTGATTCACTTTCTTTAATGATATAGTCATGTCCTATTTACACTTGGTTCAGTTTCTAAAAGTTATATTTTTATAAGAATTCATTCGTTTCAGTTTCAGACTATATAAGGACATTCCAAATATTCTGTTATCCTTTTATTTTTTTTTAGCACCAAAAGCATTTTTTATTGGGATATAGCTGATTAGCAATGTTGTGATAGTTTCAGGTGGACAGGGAAGAGTCTCGGCCATACACATGCATGTATCCATTCTCCCTCAAACCCCTCTCCCATCCAGGCTGCTACTTAACATTGAGTTCCTTGTGCCATGTAATAGGTTTTTGTTGGTTTAAATATAGCAGTGTATACATGACTTGCTCAAAGTCCTTAACCATCCCTTCTACCCCTGCCCCAACATCCATGAGCTTTCCAAGTCTGTGAGTCTCTTTCTGTTTTGTAAGTTCATTAGTATTCTTTCTTTTCAGAGTCAACACATGCTGCTGCTGCTTGGTCACTTCAGTCGTGTCTGACTCTGCGACCCTATGGACTGCAGCGTGTCAGGCTCCTCTGTCCATGGGGTTCTCTAGGCAAGAACACTGGAGTGGGTTGCCATGCCCTTCTCCAGGGGGTCTTCCCAGCCCAGGGATTGAACCCTGGTCTCCTGCATTGCAGGCAGATTCTTTACCTCTGAGCCACCAGGGAGCCCTCCATGTTGCTGCCAGTGGCCTTACTTCATTCTTTTTAATGGCTGAGTAATATTCGTGTGTGTGTGTGTGTGTGTGTGTGTGTGTGTGTGTGTGTGTGTGTGTGCGCGCACCACACCTTCTTTATCCATTCCTCTGTCGATGGACATTTAGGTTGTTCCCATGTCTTGTAAACAATGTGCTGCATTGAACCCTGGGGTACTTGTATCTTTTTGAGCCATGTTTTTCTCTGGATATATGCCCAGGAGTGGGATTGTAGGATCATATAGTGGCTCTATTTTTAGTTTCTTAAGGAACCTCCATACTGCTCTCCATAGTCAATGCACCAATTTACTTTCCTGCCAGCAGTGCAAAAGGATTCCCTTCTCTCCACACCCTCTCCAACATTTGTTATTTGTGGATTTTTTTATGATAACCAGTCTGACCAGTGTGAGGTGATATCTCATTGTAGTTTTGATTTGCATTTCTCTGATAACTAGCAATTTTGAACATCTTTTCATGTGCCTGTTTGCCATCTGTATGTCCTCTTTAGAGAAATGTCTATTCAGATCTTCTGCCCATTTTTTGAGTGGGCTGTTTGTTTTGATGATATTAAGTGTCATAAACTAAATTTTGGAGACTAATCCGTTATCAGTCACATCATTGGCAAATATTTCCTCCCAATCTATGTTGTCTTTTTGTTTTGTTTATTGTTTCCTTTTCTATACAAAAGCTTTTGAGTTTAAGTAGGTCCCACTTGTTTATTTTTGCTTTTATTTCCATTATTCTGGGAGCTGGATTAAAAAAGATGTTGCTGTGATTTTTGTCAGAGTGTTCTGTCTATGTTTTCCTCCAAATTTTATAGTGTCTGGTCTGAAATTTAGATCTTTAATCCATTATTTTTGTGTAAGGAGTTAAGGAATGATCTAATTTCATTTTTTTACATGTGACTCGTTTATGGCCATACCACCCTGAATGTACCTGATCTCATCTGTTATTCTTTTAATCTCTGTTGCCTCTCTAATTATACCTCTTTTATTTATATTACTTACTTAAGAAATATTTATGCAGTGCCTACTATGTGCCAGGCAGTTTTCTAAGCACTTTCTAAATACTAGTTCATTTATTCCTTGTAATGGCTTTAAGAGGTAGATACTTATTATTATTATCTTCATTTTACCAATGAGGAGGCTAGGCATAGAGAAATTTGGTAGTTTTCCCAGAGTTGCACAGCTGTGATTTAAACTAGATAGTCTGGCTCCAGAATTTACATGGTTAACTGCTATGTCACACTGCCTCTTGATTTTGATGTTGATTTTCATTCCTTATTTTGAAGATTTATGGTATTTCTCTTTTTCTCTTGATCAGTCTTGCCAAAGGTTGGCCAATTTATTAGTTTTTGCAAAGAACCAATAGATCTATCAAACCACTCTATTGTAAGTTTCTTTCCTATTGTATTCCTCATTCTTAGCCTTAGTAATTCTTCTATTCTTTTTGGATATATTATATTTTCTTCTGGGCTTCCCTGGTGGCTTAGACGGTAGAGAATCTGCCTGCAGTGGGGGAGACCTGGGTTTGATCCCTGGGTTAGGAAGATCCCCTGGAGGAGGGCATGGCAACCCACTCCAGTATTCTGGCCTGGAAAACCCCCATGGACAGAAGAGCCTGGCAGCCTACAGTACATGGGGTCACAAAGAGTTGGACACAACTGAGTGACTAAACACAGCACATATTTCTTTCCATGTTGGTTAGAAATCCCTTTCCTATCAGCTTTCTTAAGATTATGAATTTTCCTCTACTACTGCAGCTGCATCTAAATTTTGATCTGTAGTATTTTTTGTTATTATTCAGATATGTGGTTTTTTATTTTCTTATTTCTTTGACCCATAAGTTATGTGTTTTTAAATTTCCAAAAGTATGTCTTTAAAATGTGATCTAAAACATTGGTAATTTACTGAGATTGTTCATGGCCTGGCACATGATCAAGTTTTTAAAATATTAGTGATGTTTTTTCTATTAATCTGTCACTTAATGAGAGGCTTATGAACATCTATTAATTTGATATAGGTCTGTGAGTTCCACCTTGTGTGTTATGTTAGTTTGTTTACTTACTTTTGAAAATTTGAAGCTATTTTCAAGGTTTTGTGCCTTAACGTCTATTTTGCCTGATATTAATATGCCGCTAATATCCTAGCATATTTGAGCAGTTTAACATTTGTTTGTGCTGGAGTTCCAAGAGATTGACTCTACCAGATTGAAATTTACCAGATATTGTGTAAATTTCTTATCTTGTGTTTTCTGAACCACAAGCTTGGTTGTTAAAAAAGCTGCCTGCAATTTAGGAGACTTGGATTCAATTCTTGGGTCGGGAAGATCCCTAGAGGAGGGCATGGCAACCCACTCCAGTACTCTTGCCTGGAGAATTCCATGGACAGAGGAGTCTGGCAGGATACAGTCCACGGGGTCGCAAGAGTTGGATGCGACTCAGTGACTAAACCATCACCACCTGCCTTAGAGGTTTCAGCTTTCTCTTTTTCAAAGAACTTGAAATTTTCCTTGCTCCCACCCTATGCTCCTGGAATCTAGAGCAGGTAACCAACTCCCTGAGGCATCTCTGGGCCAGTGTATAGAGTATTTCCAGACTGCTTTTCATGCACAGGACAATGCTTTGAAGGTCTGCATTTAAAGCAACCCTAGGTATATTTGAGTTTTATTGAAAAACAAAGCTGACTTTTATTTTTTCCATTTGACATTTCTACAGCAAACTTACTTCTTACCATGACTGCTGTGAAGCCTTGGCCAGCTATTCAAGATGTTATGCCTTGTTTTTGAATCTGATAAACAAATACCAGAAGAAGCAGGTCAGTTCTTTATACATTTAACTCTTCACTGTGTCTTTGCATTCGTGTATTTGTGTAATAAGGCCATGTTGAATGACTTTGTGTTTTGAATGTATAATTTTCTCTTAGAAGCTTCCATTAGATATGTAACGAGCTGCCCCCAGGAGGCAGGGAGTTTCATGGAGGAGGTGGGGAGGAAGTAATTTGAGGCAGAGATGGCCTCAGAAGGATGTGCATGCAGTACAAGGACTCACGATGTTGGGTGAAGGGTGGGTGCTGTTCCTCCTAGTACTGTGTGGACGCCTCCTACAGGAGGCACCTTTGAGCGGAGTGGGGTTACACTGGTTATTTCCAGGCCCCAACCCAGGCCTACCAAGCCAGGTGGGTGCAGATGTGCCCAGCCATCTGCACTTTAACAAGAACTGCAGGGACTTCCAATGCAAACTAAAGTTCGGGATCCCCTACACTGGGTATACTCCAAAGATTCTTCTAGCCCTGAAATTTTCTAATTTTTTGACACTGTTGTATTTAGAAGATGACATTTTGAGGTTAAGTATTTAAAGGAAGTAATTTGGTTTTAATGGGTTGGACAAAAATGTAATAGCTGTTTTTAAAAAAGGAAGAACTCACAAATGACTTTCCCTTAATAAAATTATAATACTTAATACAAACATTGATTTTTATGATATTGTCAGTTTTGAATAGTCATTAAATGCAGGCTAGTTTTATTTGTCTTTACAGATGATTAAAGTGACATCAACTCTTTAGTGGGATGGTTTATAAATGAAAATATGTATTAATGTCCAGTATGGTAAATTTTCAAAATTACATAGTAGGTATCACCAGTTTAAAATCAAATTATATATATTCTAAAATGGTTTTAATAGGAAACTTTGTGTTTGTTTATATTAACCATATCAAAACCCCCTCAAAATATAATTCCTGTTTGCCACAAATAGAGCTAAACTTATTCTTACCCAGTCAAGTACTTCTGCTGAGAATGACTAAATTTGTCATATTTTACACTGTTATCAGCTATTTATTAAAAGGTTGCTAGTCTCATTTTGGTTATATTGATAGAGAAATTTCTGTGTTCATATTACACCATTATGTATTATGTGCTCAGTTGCTCAATCATGTCTGACTCTTTGCGGCAGGACTGTAGCCTGCCAAGCTTCTCTGACCATGACATTTTCCAGGCAAGAGTACTGGAACAGGTTGTCATTTCCTACTCCAGGGGATCTTCCCGACCCAGGGATTGAACCTGAGTCTCCTGCACTGGCAGGAAGATTCTTTACCACTAGCACCACCTGCATGTTTTAAAGATGATAAAAACTTTGCTGAAAGTGTTAATGTTTCTATTTAACTTTAAGAAAACAATTTACAGATATGCACTTGATTTCCTGATTCTGAGTATTTGGACTACAAATACTATGTATTTTGTAATTCCCCTATGTATTTTGTATTTTCCCTAAATTACATACTTTGAAAGATTTCATGGCATAAGAATTTGCTGTGTCAGATGAAGAATGAATTTGATTACCTTACACCAAGTTGTGAATGTGACTGGTGATAGAAGCAAGGTCCAGTGCTGTAAAGAGCAATATTGCATAGGAACCTGGAATGTTAGGTTCATGAATCAAGGCAAATTGGAAGTGGTCAAACAGGAGATGGCAAGTGTGAATGTCAACATTCTAGGAATCAGCGAACTAAAATGGACTGGAATGGGTGAATTTAACTCAGATGACCATTATATCTACTACCGTGGGCAGGAATCCCTTAGAAGAAATGGAGTAGCTATCATGGTCAACAGAAGAGTCTGAAATGCAGTACTTGGATGCAATCTCAAAAATGACAGAATGATCTCTGTTCATTTCCAAGGCAAGCCATTCAATATCATGGTAATCCAAGCCTATACCCCAACCAGTAATGCTGAAGAAGCTGAAGTTGAACGGTTCTATGAAGACCTACAAGACCTTTTAGAACTAACACCCAAAAAAGATGTCCTTTTCATTATAGGGGACTGGAATGCAAAAGTAGGAAGTCAAGAAACACCTGGAGTAACAGGCAAATTTGGTCTTGGAGTACGGAATGAAGCAGGGCAAAGGCTACTAGAGTTTTGCCAAGAGAACACACTGGTGATAGCAAACACCCTCTTCCAACAACACAAGAGAAGACTCTACACATGGACATGACCGGATGGTCAACATCAAAATCAGATTGATTATATTCTTTGCAGCCAAAGATGGAGAAGCACTATACAGTCAGCAAAAATAAGACCAGGAGCTGACTGTGGCTCAGATCATGAACTCCTTATTGCAAAATTCAAACTTAAACTGAACAAAGTAAGGAAAACCACTAGACAACTGAGGTATGACCTAAATCAAATCCCTTATGATTATACAGTGGACTTGAGAAATAGATTTAAGGGACTAGATCTGATAGAGAGCCTGATGAACTATGGACGGAGGTTCGTGACATTGTACAGGAGACAGGGATCAAGACCATCCCCATGGAAAAGAAATGCAAAAAGGCAAAATGGTTGTCTGAGGAGGCCTTACAAATAGCTATGAAAAGAAGAGAAGCGAAAGGCAAAGGAGAAAGGGAAAGGTACTCCCATGTGAATGCAGAGTTCCAAAGAATAGGCAGGAGAGATAAGAAAGCCTTCTTCAGCAATCAATGCAAAGAAATAGAGGAAAACAACAGAATGGGAAAGACTAGATCTCTTCAAGAAAATTAGAGATCTCAAGGGAACATTTCACGTAAAGATGGGTTCAATAAAGGACAGATATTGTATGGACCTAACAGAAGCAGAAGATATTAAGAAGAGGTGGCAAGAATACACAGAAGAACTGTACAAAAAAGATCTTCACGACCCAGATAATCACAATGGTGTGATCACTCACCTAGAGCCAGACATTCTGGAATGTGAAGTCAAGTGGGCCTTACAAAGCATTACTACAAACAAAGTTAGTGGATGTGATGGAATTCCAGTTGAGCTATTTCAAATCCTGAAAGATGATGCTGTGATAGTGCTGCACTCAATATGTCAGAAAATTTGGAAAACTCAGCAGTGGCCACAGGACTGGAAAAGGTCAGTTTTTATTCCAGTCCCTAAGAAAGGCAATCCCAAAGAATGCTCAAACTACCGCACAATTGCACTCATCTCACATGCTAGTAAAGTAATACTCAAAATTCTCCAAGCCAGGCTTCAGCAATATGTGAACCGAGAACTTCCAAGTGTTCAAGCTGGTTTTAGAAAAGGCAGGGAAATCAGAGATCAAATTGCCAACATCTGCTGGATCATCAAAAAAGCAAGAGAGTTCCAGAAACTATTTTACTGCTTTATTGACTACGCCAAAGTCTTCAACTGTGTGGATCACAATAAACTGTGGAAAATTCTTCAAGAAATGGGAATAACAGACCACCTGACCTGCCTCTTGAGAAACCTGTATGCAGGTCAGGAAGCAACAGTTAGAACTGGATGTGGAACAACAGACTGGTTCCAAATAGGAAAAGGAGTACGTCAAGGCTGTATATTGTCACCCTGCTTATTTAACTTATATGCAGAGTACATCATGAGAAACGCTGGGCTGGAAGAAGCACAAGCTGGAATCAAGATTGCTGGGAGAAATATCAATAACCTCAGATATGCAGATGACACCACCCTCATGGCAGAAAGTGAAGAGGATCTAAAAAGCCTCTTGATGAAAGTGAAAGAGGAGAGTGAAAAAGTTGGCTTAAAGCTCAACATTCAGAAAACTAAGATCATGGCATCTGGTCCCATCACTTCATGGCAAATAGATGGGGAAACAGAGGAAACAGTGTCAGACTTTGTTTTTTTTGGGCTCCAAAATCACTGCAGATGGTGACTGCAGCCATGAAATTAAAAGACGCTTACTCCTTGGAAGGAAAGTAATGACCAACCTAGATAGCATATTAAAAAGCAGAGACATTACTTTGCCAACAAAGGTCCGTCTGGTCAAGGCTATGGTTTTTCCAGTGGTCATGTATGGATGTGAGAGTTGGACTGTGAAGAAAGCTGAGCACCAAAGAATTGATGCTTTTGAGCTGTGGTGTTGGAGAAGACTCTTGAGAGTCCCTTGGACTGCAAGGAGATCCAGCCAGTCCATCCTAAAGGAGATCAGTCCTGGGTGTTCATTGGAAGGATTGATGCTGAAGCTGAAACTCCAGTACTTTGGCCACCTCATGCGAAGAGTTGACTCATTATGAAAGACCCTGATGCTGGGAGGGATTGGGGGCAGGAGGAGAAGGGGATGACAGAGGATGATATGGTTGAATGGCATCACCGACTTGATGGACTTGAGTTTGAGTAAACTCCAGGAGTTTGTGATGGACAGGGAGGCCTGGCGTGCTGCGATTTGTGGGGTTGGAAAGAGTCAGACACAACTGAGCAACTGAACTGAACTAGGCACTTACTGATTTAGATTTTGGTAAAATATACTATCAGAACTCTAATCACTAGACAAATGAATTAACCCCCTGGGAGCTTAGATACTCCTAGTTCTGGTTTTCTAAGGAAAAAATTAAAAGGGTAGAAAAGATAGTTTGCTGTAACATTAAAAGAAACTTCTCAATATTATACTTATAAAGGGATTTAATTATGGATTTTATTTTGTAATTTTGTTTTATGGGATTACTTTATGGGTTTTAATTTTAATTTACCATCATAGTTTCTTTTTTACTTACTGGTGTTTTGATCATGGATGACTTAGACAGTAACTGGAGATGTTTTCAAATGTGGATTTAAAGAAAACATTTCTGTTTAACAGTTTGATTTCAAGTTATGTCATAATCTGTAATTTTTTTGAAAAAGAAGAAAACCCATCAGTCCAGTACTGACAAATAGCCCTATTTGTTATGGTATTACTGGTACATAACTGTTTGTTTCTCTAATTGTAGTTTAAATGATGATTGTGTTTAATAGAAAGTAGAAAGTTCTGGCATCTGGCTTTTGACAATATGAGATGTGAGTATAGTTAAGGATATGCTTTTTCTTGAGATGTGAGTATAGTTAAGGATATGCTTTTTCTGGTTCAAGGGACTAAATATCTTAAAGTTTAATTGGTATAAAATTTTACCACACTTCTTATTGAACTACTTTTCAGTTTGGACTGGTAGTTATCTACAAAGCAAAATTGGTATTTAAAGGCCATATTTTTCTCTATTGATTTACATTGTAATTTTGTATCCCTATTAAAATTATTTTGGTTCAAAGATGAATAAAGAGCATCTTGCAAAGTAAGTACAGTAACATGTTGTTTTTAGAACTACCAAGGAAATGTGCAATTTATCCCCTTAATCACCAAAGTTATTACCTTTTTAAACTTTCAAAAAAATTTTTATTTATTTACTTTAGACCACGCAGGGTCTTCATTGCTTCTCGCATTTTATTCTACTTGTGCCTCGCAGGGGCACTCCCTAGATGCAGCGCACGGGTTTCTCTTTGCGGTAGCTTCTCTTGTTGCACACTGCGGGCTCTGGGACGCCCAGGTTTCAGTAGTTGCAGCATGTGGGCTCAGCAGTTGCAGCTTCCGGGATCTAGCACAGGCTCAGTAGCTGTGGCACATCCCCGTCATGTGGGATCTTCCCAGATTAGGGACGGAACCTGTGTCCCCTGCATTGGCAGGCGGATTCTTTACCACTGAGCCACCAGGGAAGCCTTCACCAAAATTATTTTAGTCATTGTGGTAACAGTCATATTCAAATATGTTACATATTTCCTTGCTCTCTTAGAAGATATTAAAAATAATTTCCTCTTATCGATGCCAAAGGACAGTATTACAAGCAGCAATTATTACCCTAGAGGTTATTTGTCCTACATTGGGAGCATGAGTCTATTGATAAACTTCTTTAAATGCCTGTGTCGTCTTTGTGTAGATTTCTCTCTCCCTTTCCATTGTTATTAACTTTGCTTTGGTAGTCATTACCTGTCTTTTGCAATTATTTGTAATTAGTAGGGGAACCTCATAACCAACCTTCTTAAAAGTAACACCTGAAGAATCTAAATACTGACTTTGAATAGGTTCTCAGTGAGAAGAGCCTGAGGGACTTTTGATGAAATTTCTCTCGACTGTTCTCACCTTCAAAAGCCAGTTCATATTCAAGCTGTGGCGCTTGTGTTCCTTTCTCTTTGAAGCCTTCTAAGACCAGCCAATTTTTTCCTCATCAGTGTATCATTTAATTTTTATTTTTTAAAGGTTTGTAGCAGCTCTATTTGTAATAATCAAACAACCAGAAACAACCAAATGTCCTTCTCTGGATAAATGGCTAAGGACACTGTGGGATATCTATGCCATGGAATACTATTCAGCATTAAAAAAGGACTGAGCTATTTATATATACTGTATCCTGGATAAATCTCCAACTATACTGAGTGAAAAAAGCCAGTCCCCAAATGTTACACACTGCATGCGTGATTTTAAAGCCTTTAATGTAGCTAGTACACCCAGTTAGTATGGTCAGAGCTGAGGACCCAAGCAGTATGTTTCTGACCTTACTATTATTAAGAAAAATCTTAATAATTTTTTAAAACCTCACTATTATTAAGAAAAATCATCCAAAACTTAGAGCTAGAGTGTGGGGTAGGAGCCCGCATATTCTGACAAAGTCATATTGGGGCACTGTTTAACCAAGAGGGCTTAATTCCCAAGGAGAATATATCTTTGTTTAAACTTGCTGTTTACTATTTGATTAGAACCCAGACACTATAAAGTTACACATTAATTTGTAGATTTTTTCTCTGGTAGACAAGATAACCCCAGAGTTATGATTTGTTACCTTAAGGCCGTTAGCCAGGTGTGATTCTAACCTAGTAATCTTATTCAAACATTCTTTTTAATGCTTGTAAACACCCAGTTCTTGTTCTTCGAGCCCACTTTACCATTGTATTGGCTTCCCTCATTAATGAGATAAATAATTCTCTTAATGTGTTCATTTAATATTTCTCTGAGAGCCAAGTTAACTTTTTATAAATTACACTTTGACTCTATATTGTCTTTTACTTATGCAAAAGAAGGAAATATTACAGTTTTGAATCATCTTTTGATATTTTCTAGTAAGGGAAAATATATATATTTTACATTTTCCGCAAAACCAGAATGCTTTAGAAGAGCAGGGAAATTGTTCAGGCTACAAGGAAATAGTTATGTGTCCCAACCACTTCCTAAAATCGTTAACCAAAAGCTCTCAGAGATCTTTGTAAATATTTCTTTTGTGATTCTCTAAATGGTTATCATTTGTGTAACTGCCTTATGCACTATTGGGATTCCCTAAGGACACAGACTTTGTCTTTATAGACCTGAGATGATTCTTGGCATAACAGACTCATGATAAGTGCTGAAAGAATGAATTTTGTGTATGTGAAATGCTTTGGAATCTGTAAAGTATTATACAATTTTTTTTCTAGTCCTATAATACTTCTTCTTTAAATATTTACTTTCCTCTTCCTACTTTGGAGGAGGAAATAATAATTTTCCCCACATTTTTCATGTTGATGGGCTGCCATACACAGCAGCAAAACAGAAATGCTGGACTTAAATTACTTCAGACCAGCACAGCATCTTAGGTTCCTGTTCCCCTTGGCCCAGGTGACTAGTTGGATATGATTTGTTTTTCCTCTTTCCCGAGAGATAGAAGTGATTTCCAGAAACAGAAACCGCACACCACATCCCGATGTGAGTGTATTTATCTTTGGTGGCTCAGATTTTACTCCACCTGAGGTTTACTTGGACACTGAGACTTTTGAACTGATCTTTGAAATGTACCCCAGTCCTCCAGCAACTTTTAAACTGGAATTATTACTTCCTAGAACTATTTTTGTTTCAGTTCTAGGAAATGTTTCTCCAAGGCTAACTTGGATTATAGACACATGCACACTTTGGACGCATGATAGTCTCTTAGTGTACAGAGCTGTCACCCAGGGACTCAGTAACCAGTCTGTAGCCCTTCTCTTTGTCCTAAGAGGTTAGCTTTGCCTTTGTCTTAAAAGTTTGAAGGGTACATTGACAATTGGCAGAGATTTCATTTTTTGGGGACTTATTTTTAAATTTAATCATGTTATGACTCAGTGTATTTTTGAAGAACATAGAAACAAAAATCTCAAAAAAAGAAAACCCCTCTCTAGTGATAAATGAACTGTCACCTGCACACACCTCTTTGAGTGTTTTTTTCATCAACCAGGTGAGGAGCTTAGCAGGAAACTGTGGCCAGCTGCCTCCCCCGTCCACCAGGGGGAGATCCTGCTTGGAACCAGGTAGCACCAAAGCGGATGGCTGCTGGGAGAAGTGGAATATTTCCTCCCCCATCTGGTGTTGTATTCCATTAAAGGGAAATAAAAAAAGTGAGAAAATGTCAAAAGTAAAAAATTTTTTCCTGGTTTTTTTTCTCACACCTTATTCATATTCATCTCTTTTCAAGGAAAAGGCTGACTTCAGCATATGAAAATTGGTCTTTTTGCAGTGTCCTTAATCTGTCTCAGTTATTAGGTCAGTTGATAACTTAAGGTGGTGGGGGGAGCATTTTCACCTTTATTTTCTACCCATCTGTGTTGTGAGAATTATTTACAAGAAACATGGATTCATAGTTTTTAAACATGATATTAAAACAGTAAGTATTAACGTGGTGAGATATCAAATTCCTTCTTGATTTGAATCATCGAATCATGGTTTCCTAAACTTGGGGAGTTTTAAAAATACAGGTTCTCAGGCCTCACCCTGGGAGAGCCTGATTCAGGTCTGGGGCAGGGCCCGAGAACCTGTTTTTAATAGGCACCTCAGGTGAAGAGCAGGTGTGGGAACCTGTGGTGTAAATCATTAAGATGGCCCCTTAAAAGCAAATTGTTTTCCCCAATACTGACAGAGGAGGGTTTTCCACAAATCCTCAAGAGATTTTAAAGTGATTAATCAAAGCAGCCGCACAGGGTCAAACTTCATCTTCAGGCATGTGGCTGAAAGAGAATCTCCCTTACAAAGCAGGAACCAAGTGAGCAAGCCGTGCCCGGAGCTGGTGTAGGTTTCCCCAGTGAGTGGTGATAACCGACCCTTCCAGGGATTTTCTCTGCCAGGCTTGTGTCAAAACAGATGGCGCCCAGACCAAACCCAGTCTGATAACTCGGCCATTGCACTAATGGGGCTTCAGACACTGGTCACACTGGGCTACTCAGGAAAAGTGAGCCCTGGGCATCCTTGAACTGGCAGGGGAAGGGAGGATTCATTATCCTCAGTTAGTTAGACAAGCCACAAGTTGTTCTTGATTCATTTGCTAATGAAGCAACCACCGAATTTTATTACTGCCTTGAGAAATTTCAGTATATCTCCATACCTAACCTTTGTTAAGTTTGCAACAAAGCTGAGGACAATCTGTTCACTTTAAATAGCGCATGGTTGGGTTCACAACAACGCTGCCCACCCATAAGCCCTTCAGTGACAGCGGGCTTGTCAGAATAGGATGGCTGTGGTACAAGCCAAGGGTTTCATCAACAGTCTCAGGGAAAAGGCATCCACTTCACCCAGCTCTCACAAAGGACTTCCTCAAGGAGAACAAGGGGAACTTCTTTGGCTCGTGTCTGTCTCCGAGGTTGATTTGTCCAGGATCCATGGTCTAACTGGTAACTCTCAGTTCCCACACACACAAAAACTGAGACCCAAACACAGCACTGCAGTCAGCCTGGGTGCAGTTTGTAAGTTAGACTAGAGCACAAAGAAATGGATCTATTTAAAATGCTGACCGAAATTCAGTTAAATGACAAATCTCATTTAAGAACGATGCACATATTGTATGCTTTATGGTGTAAACTGCATTTGGTACAACCAAATGTGCAAGCAGATGGGCCCGGTGTGGAAGGCGTGAGCGGGGTCTGTGGCAGCCTTGCAAAGCAGACCTCCCTCAGGGTGCCTCTGACATCAGCGTCGCCACATTTAGCAGCTCACCAAAATATGTTTGGGTTTGTTTTTTTGGGAGAACACGCAAAACGATTTCCCCATTCCTTCTATAAATATCTACTGGGCAGGAGATCAGGTAAAATCCCTCAAATAAGACTTGTAAGACTGGCAATGTTTTGCAAAGGTCACAGTCCCCCCCCCCCCCCCAAATATAACCTTTATCTACATTCCCATCACTCCTAGCCATTAAACAGCTATCTGTCTACCCCTCCCCACTTGCAGGTACATTCAGTTTCTTGTGTTGCTTTTGTGAAAGAGAACTTCCTGGTGCGGGGCAATCGTCAGCCTCGGAGAACACTGTCTGGGAATCCCCCAGCGTGTCCGAGCTTGTACTGCTTGTTAAGCTCAGCCTCTCTCATCCCGGGCAAGCGGCTGTCTTCAAGCATGTGAACGCCGTCTGATTCAGAGTGCTCAGGCATCCTGGTGTTGAAAACGGGACCCGGAATGTCTGGAGAGCATAGGCTGAAAGCAAAAAATATTGGCCCCTTTTGGAGCTGTTCTTCTCCATTGCAACCACAGCCGAGCGGCAGGCCAGAGGATAGCGCGACCTTTCTGCCCCCCTCCATCCTCTTTGGGGCCGCAGACGATTGGCGAGGGAGGCGCCTCCACCCCTTCCCCCGGCGCCTTTATATGGTGACTTGGCTCCCCGCTCGCCCTCCGCCTCCAGCCTGGCAGGAGCGCCCTGTGGCTGTCTTCCCAGCCCCTCGGCAGCCACATTCCCAGTGGGTGCTGTGAGCGTTTGGCTGAGCTCACTCCTTTTTTCGGCCTTGGCCTCGGTCTGCACCCCTGACCGGGCGGGCGGCACAAAAAGCCCTGAGCTTGTTCATTCTTTCCAGCTCCTGCTGCTTTGCCCTTGTGGAGCTGGCTCTTCCCGCCCACCCCCTCCGACTCAGCACAGAACCCAAATGCCTGATTTATGT
This sequence comes from Muntiacus reevesi, assembly GCF_963930625.1. Classification (NCBI taxonomy): domain Eukaryota; kingdom Metazoa; phylum Chordata; class Mammalia; order Artiodactyla; family Cervidae; genus Muntiacus; species Muntiacus reevesi. Next base: position 38,906,978 of record NC_089267.1, on the reverse strand, counting down.
CTGTTGACTTTAAAAAAAAAGAACAGAGCCCAGTGAAATTCTAGCATCGCCCTGGTGCTTTTGAGTGATAGCCGCGTTCAGAAGCATACAGTAGGCGCTCACTAAAGGGATGGTGATGGGATGGATAGATGGATGAAAGCATCAAGTATAATCTCTTGTGATTTTTAAGTGATTTTCTACTTCGATTCTGGTTTTGAGCCTCCAACATCTCAGATGCTTCTGATTTGTATGGCTCAGCACTTGGGCAAACTGTTGACCCACTTTCAGTAGCCTGGGGTTAATTAGCATTTCTGCAGCACTGCAGTCTGTCTTCCCAATGGGAAAAATTTAGCTGTTCTTCAAGCCACCTGTAAGCTAGATTAACATTGGAGTTTTGTCTGAGGGTGGGAAGTTGGGTAAATGTTGCAAATTGCAAATCCTGATTGAGCTCTCAGATCCGGATTGCGTGAGAAGTTTCTAACCAAAATTTAAAGAGGGCATTCTTGATGAGTTTAATTTTCCGGTTAAAGGAGGGTTCCAATTTTGAGCACATTTACAACCCCTTCAATTTCAACCCATTTTTGAAAGTCTTTCTAAAATGTTTTCCTTGACTCAGGAGAAGTATTCTCTGAAGTAAGTAATGGAGCCTGCTGAATATAGTTGATTCTTTCTGTGACATCTTGATATGGTTCCTTCCCCCAATGGTCAACATTATGCACATGGGTTATTTTAAGGTTCTGTGGGTAGGAAGGGTGTGGAGTCAGGGAGGAATGGACAGTGGGTGGGGAGTAATGTGAGGTAATGGCAGAAGTGGTCACGTGGGGCTGGATGGTAATTAGATGCTGGCTTTGGCGTCTTATAGGCAGTGGATGATTTTGAGCAAGGGGGTGATGTAAGAACTGTACTTCTAGAAGTGGTGTTAACCTTGGTCACAGAGGGAGGAGCCCGTCAAGGATCTCTGACAAGAGTCTACAGACTGGGTTAGCCAGAGTGGGTGTGGGAAGTTGGGGTCAGGGGAGATTTTGAGATGACAGAGGGGAGGGAACTTGGTGACCGAGTGAGAGAGGGAAGGATAGAAGATGCCTCTGGGGCTGAGCCTGGGGAAGACGAGGGTCATGGGAATGAGGAGGAGGGCTGAAGTGGTTTGGGAATCCATCTGTGAGTACAGAAGTGATGGTCCAAGTCCTGCCTCTTCTCTTCACCAGTGTGGGACTCGGGGGCCAGGGAGCCTCTTGAAGCCTCAGTTTCTACATCTCTGGGTAGGGAGAAGTCTCCTTCATTGACTTTAGGCCAGTGTTTCTCACATGGAAAATCACAGTCAACACAGAGGCTGTTGCTGGAACTTGACAGAGACCACTCTGTTCAGCAGTGTCCTGCTCCTTGTTTTGTTCCAGTTAAAGTAATTTGATTTACAGGCATGTGGAGCCCATTCAGATTGAGGAACATGTTTGCTCACGAGGGCACAGCTTATGCTAAACTAGAGAGCATTCAGCCTTCTACCGGCTATACCTGGGACGCACAGTTGAGGTCAGGCTTCGTCCAGTACGTGAACCTGTCTGAGCTCTGGTTGGCCGAGCTGTTGCTGGGCTGATTCCTTTTTAAGCAAAATTAGAAAGGCAATGTGAACTGGTTATACTAGATTGCCTTCTTAAAAAAAAAAGATTCTCCTGATTCATCTTCATTTTGCTGTTTCAAAACTACATAGTTGTGGTCTGAACATGCAACTTTGTGTTCAGTTTAACAAAAAGGCTATATAACAGTGTTGATTTATAGGTGGTTCTCAGATACTGTCTTAGAATAAAGGAGAGGCTGTGTACCTCAAAGGAGAATGGCACAATGATGAAATTATTTTTTTGCGAGTTGTTTCTCTGCAAATTGATGATCTCGGCCTTTGTGTAATTTTTCAAATCTTTGTAGGATTTTAATTAAGTGATATCTGGTAGAGCTTGATTGGGCTGTGGAACAATAAACAACCTCACGGTAACACCGTGCAGGGGCTGGATACTGCACAGAGTACAGACCACCCGTGGGGAGCTAAGGGGTCTTCTTGCTCAGTCCCCTCGTTCAGGATTCCCAATGAGTCCAGACAAGCACTGGCAGGGGTGGTCAGGAAACACCACCTCTGCCAGCCGCCTGTGAGCCTGCTCCCCTTCTGGCCTATTCCATTCTCTCTCAAGATTCGTGGAGAACATATTTAAGAAGGGTTGGGGGGAGAAAACGAAGACGATGCTTTAGACAACCCTGAGAAAGGGGACAGAAGCAGCAAGCGTAGCAGTTGCTGGAAGTTTGGTGGTGCACACAGTGCAATCTGCCAGCCCATTTGTTGATTCTGCATGCCATCCTTCAGTTGGCACCACTGCTGCCAGGAACCACCCCCTCCTTTTTCCATCTGAAGGCAGGGAGAGAGGCACTGCGGCAGCATTAACTCTTCCTGCCCTAAAGCCGAGAGTTTCTTATCCCCATGTCAGGCTTGATAACCTGTGCCATATTAGGACCCACAGAGATATTTGAATCAAAGAATTTTAAAAGTAGCAGGGGCCTGAGGGAAGTTTTCAAGCAGGAAAAGCAGCACCCAGTCTTCCCAGGTGGGACCAAATGTGATGGTGGGTAGAGGTCATTTGAATTTTGAAGAATGAGGACCTAGAGGGAAACCTGCTTTTACCTGCAGCCAGAGATCTGGTCAGCAAATCAGCAGTGACAGCTGGAGGTGGTACAGGGCCAGAGAAGTCTTCTGAGCTAGACCAACCAGAAAAACAAACATTGGAGGTAGAGGTGAAGTGGCAGAGCTAAGCAAGAGAGGGAGAGGTCTAGCATCCTTCAGAAGACAAACCTTAGGAGGTAAATTAATTAATTCTCTTGATGATTTAGCCAACAGAATGCAACTATTTATTGTGTGCTTTAAGAAGTCATTTAAAAACACTGATCATGTCTTTCCTGTCTTGCTTAATGTGCTTTTGTGGAAATAAGAGCAAGTCCAGGGAACACCGGGAAGTCTAGAAATGTTGGCCATAACTACCGCCTAAGGCATGAGGGAGGTGGCTATCCGGATTGTGGAGACTGGGAACATTTTGTTCAAATTAAGGAGCTGCAAATTGTCGCTTCAGAGAATGAGTTAATTTGTGTACCTTGGTGCTTGGAACAGTGATTGGTGCATCATTAACACAGACAATTAGTTGCTGCTACTACTATTAGTAATAATAGTAATTATTACAATTTTCAGAGGTAGGGCTAGTGCAGAGTGCCTTTAATCAGATATTGTGTATCAGAGTTTATGGGAAAAACTCATGCTCCTCAGTTTAGAAAACACAGTGGAATTTTCCTTCCAGGAGCCTAATTCTCAGAAACAGCCTCTGTCTTGGTTGGAAAATGGTCTGCTTTGCTGTTGGGTGTGACCAGGGAGCGGGAGTACTCTCTTTCCAGAGCCCAGGGAGAGGCCTGCCCCACGGGGAATGACGTGAAGTTACCACTGGCTTCACGTGAAGGGAAACTGGCGTTTTATAGCACAACTTTGTGAGCTCGCTTTAGATTTAAGACCTACCTGCTTCAGCTTCTTTAGGGAGCTGTCTGGTGATCAGAGACAAACAAGGTGACCCCAGACCTGGAAAGGGACCGCCCCAGGTATTCTTTCTCAAGACATGCTCCTCCTGCCAGTGTCAGCTCACCTATCCTCCACACCACATATCTGCTTTTATTCATTTATCAAGGGTGAACTCAACATCATGGTCGTTAACTTTGCTAACCTCTCCCGCTGCCACCCCATGTTCGCTGAGCCTTCTCTTATCTAGATTCCTGTAAGATCACTGGTCTTTCCCACGTAGGTTAACGCTATGAATATTTTACTGATAGTAAAGGATTCAGAACAGTGCCTGAATCATCACTCACTGCAGTCTGTGCTTTACCTGTTTTGTTTCATTTAATTTTGCATCACAGTGTTTTCCCCATTTTACAGACGAGTTAATCGAGACACAGAAAGGCCAAGTGAAGTGTGACCCAGGCTGCCTGGCTCTCTAGCTGGGAACCATAATCCCCTTGGGTATCTAGTTTCTTCCTTAGCCCTTTCAGTCTTTGCAGTTTCTCCACTCATTATTAGCCTTGTCTTCTCAAGTAGATGGCAAGCTCTTCAGAGCCCCTTGCCTCATCCTTGTTTGTGTATGTGTGTATTCCCCAAGACCCCAGCGTGGTGGGGGCAGGAGTGAGTCGCCTGCCTGGACCACCTGCGTGATGGGTTGCACACTGCCCAGCTGAGGTTTTTCTGGGTGTGAACGCTCTCCTGGGCCAGTGCCCATCGTGTTAGACTCTGTCCTTTCTTAATGTTGGCAAATGGTTCACAGCTGCACAGGCAGCAGCCTGGCTGCTTCTCCACCAGGGCCAGGGAAAACATTTTCAAGAACAAGCAGGAACAAGTTGGTATTGGCAGAGCAGACCCAGGCAAGCCCCAGCATCTTGCCCTTTGTCCTGGATCCTCCACTCTTTAGGCCACACGCAGTGCTGGGGCTGCTCCCATCCCCCAGGTCCCACCTGGAGAAAAACCAGCCCAGCCCTTTGCCCTCTGTCCCAATTCCTTAAGGCTGCTGCTAACTACAGATCTGATAAGGTAGGGTTTGTGGAATTCCTCCTTATATTTGCATTTGAAAGGAGAGAATTCCTTTACTGCTCAGAAAGCAGGCAAGGCAGAGGAGGAGGTAAATAAGGAACCTCTTGGGAGGCGCTAGTGTACCAGACTCCAGGTCTGGAGAATTGGGGTTCAAATTCTAACTCCACCCCTCACTGGCTGTGACAAGGGCAGCTTCTCCAAGCCCATGTCTTGTCTGTAAACAGGACCTGCATGATGAGTGTCAGCGCCCTGGCTAGTTGTAGCCCCTCAGCAAGTGTTCCTTTAACAACAGAACTGGTCTGTCTGCCCACTGTTGTCAAATTTAGAGTACAGTTGCTTCTGTTTCTTGTTCGGTCATAAACTGTTCTCAGCTGAGATTTTAAAGAAAGGTTTATTTGTTATTAAATATAGATTATATACCAGAGAGGGAAATGACAGCCCACTCCAGTCTTCTTGCCTGTGAAATCCCATGGACAGAGGAGCCTTGCACAGTTCATTGGGTTGCAAAGAGTCCTATGCAACTTAGCAACTAAACAGCAACAATGGCTTATATACAGAAAAGTGCACAAAACATATATGTACCATTTAGCAAGCAGTTATAAAAGCATCAGCCATGTAACTGTTATGGGAAGCACACTGATTGAAACCGCCCACCCTGGCCAGGCACCATAGTAACTGTTTGCATGAGTTGTTTTACAACAGGAGGTCCTGGTAAGGAACAGGGAACTAATGAGCCTCCACCAACCAGAAGAGTTTGGGAAAAGTCAAAAAGGAGACACATCTGTCCGACCACCTCCCAGAATCCTCTCTGGCATCCATCTTGGCTGAACAAGGCGTGCACCACCAGGAAGGACTCTGAGTCAGAATGACCGGCTAAGGACAACCCAGAAACTAATCCCATCACCATAAAACCCGAGACTGCAGGCCATTTGACAGAGCAGTTCTCCTGGGTTCCCTTACCTTCCTGCTCTCCACCTGGGTGCCCTTTTCCAATAAAACCTCTTGCTTTGTCAGCACATGTGTCTCCTCGGACAATTCATTTCCGAGTGTTAGACAAGAGCCCAGTTTCGGGCCCTGGAAGGGGTCCCCCTTCCCGCAACGTAACCACTACCCTGCTCAAGAAAAACAAATACTGCTTTAAAGTGGTAAATACTCTGTAATGGTGGTTTTCATCTGCGGGCAATTTTGCCCCCACGGGACATTGAAGCATTTTTGGTTGTGGTATGTGAGGAAGTGCTTCTGGTATCTAGTAGGAGAGGTTAGGGGTGCCACTAAACATAAACAGCCCCCCATAACAAAGAATTATCCAACCCCCAAAGTTAGCAGTGCCCTGGCTGAGAAAGTCTGATGGAACACAAACTGACTGCCCCTATGGACCAGACACCCGATTTTTGGAAACAGAGTACTTGAGCAGGAGGTGAACTTTTAGGAAAAGATTTGGGTGCTCAAGAAACCTGTTTGTGTCAAGACTTAGATTTATATAACACAGTGTTAGTAATGTCATCTCACTCAACTAATTGTTTTCTGAAGAAAAAAAAAAAAGCCAGCCTGAATTTCAGATGAAAGATCTGAAGTTAATAGACCTTGCTAACGGCATCAATCAGTTTGTATTCTTTCATTGCTGCCAAATGCTTTTAATCTCCTCTGTCACTTTGCACCAATCCTGGAAATCAAATACTGTACAAGTCAGCAGAAACCAGACGTGTTCCATCTTCCTATTAATTAAATCATGAATTAATTAAATACTGTCCTCTTCCCAACAACTTGTCCCAGTCCCTTTGCTCTCATAACTCTTTGTCTTTAATTTATTGCAGGATTTAGTTGTTCGCATTGTTTTTATTCTTGGCAACCTGACAGCGAAAAACAACCAGGCTCGTGAGCAGTTTTCCAAGGAGAAAGGGAGCATCCCAACTCTGCTGTCTTTATTCCACACGTTCTACAAACTGGATCTGCATTCTGGGAAGCGCCGGGGGGAACGAGATGAGCGTCCCAAGGCACCGAGGCCGGCCCAGGCAGAGGATGTGCTCATCAAACTGACCCGTGTGCTCGCCAACCTGGCCATCCACCCTGGCGTGGGCCCGGCCATCGCCGCCCACTCGCACATCGTCGGCCTTCTCCTCGCCACACTGGGTAAGAAACATGGCCTTAGATGGGGTTCTGTGAGGGTTTTAGCAGTACAACCTGCTCGCTTTAATGAGCCTTCTCAGTTGTGACAGGAGATTCATTTGTCTTCTGTTCAGAAGACAAAAATAATCCAGCTTTTTAAAAAAGGAAAAAAAAATAGTAGTACATCCTCCTGAAATCATAAGTCGTGTCCAACTCTTGTGTCCACATGGACTATAGCCAGTTAGGCTCCTCTGTACATGGGTTTTCCCAGGTAAGAATACTGGAGTGGGTTGCCATTTCCTTCTCCAGGGGATCTTCCCTACCCAAGGATCGAAGCCAGGCCTCCTGCATTGCAGGCAGATTCTTTACCATCTGAGCTACCAGAATTATTACTAAAACCCACTGAACTGTACAATTTAAAAGAGTGAATTTTATGGCATGTGAATTATATCACAACTTTTATTAAAAAAAAAAGCTTGTCAAATTATCAAAATTGGCCTATACTTAACAGAGTTTAAAATTCCAGATATTTCCTGGATTAGTCCACATAATTGAAGTTTATTTGTCTTTTTATTTTTTTTCAGCTTTTTACATTATCCACAGTTACAGTCTTCAGGCCCCGTCTTTTCCCCTGTATTAGACAGTTGGAGCTGCCATAACAAACCACTGCAGGCTGGGTGGCTTAAACAACACAAGCATATTTCTCACAGCTCTGGAAGCTAGAATTCTAAGATCAGAGTGCCAGCTGATTCTGTTCTGGTGAGAGTTCTCTTCTTGACTGGCAGGTAGCTTCATTCTCCTGTGGCTTTTTCTCAGTGTGTGTGGGTACACATGAGAGAATGACCTTTCTCTTCTTGTAAGACCGTCAGTCCTATCTGATACAGACTCCACCCTTATGATCTCATTTAACTTGACCTCCTAAAAGTCCTGTCTCTGGAAATAATCACATTAGGGTTTAAGGCTTCAACATATAAATTTGGGGGAGGGGACACAATGCAGTTGATAATATCCTACCTCTGATCCCCGCTACCCCAGATTCCTGATTTTCCCATGTGCAGAATGCTTTCATTCCATCTCAACAGCCCCAAAAGTTGTTAATTAATTTCAGCATCAACTCTGAAGTCTAAGGTCCCAGATCTCATTGAAATATCATCTAAATCAGCTATCATGAGTTGTGAGATATGAGACATCCTAAGGAACAGTTCCTCTCCTGCTTGAACCTGAGAAACCAGACAAGTTATATAAAAAAAAAAAAACCAGGATGGCAGGACCAGCACAGGATAGATGGTCCTATTCCAAAAGAGAGAAATAGGAAAAAAGGGAAGTGTGATGTGTCCCCACCAAGTCCCAGGCCTACTGCTGCTAAGTCACTTCAGTCGTTTCCGACTCTGTGTGACCCCATCCCTGTGATTCTCCAGGCAAGAACACTGGAGTGGGTTGCCATTTCCTTCTCCAGTGCATAAAAGTGAAAAGTGAAAGTGAAGTCGCTCAGTCATGTCTGACTCTTCGCGACCCCATGGACCGCAGCCTACCAGGCTCCTCCATCCATGGGATTTTCCAGGCAAGAGTACTGGCATGGGTTGCCATTGCCTTCTCCGAGTCCCAAGCCTGGTGAGGTGAATTCCATAAGATCTTAAGGCTTGAGAATAATCCTCTTTGGTTACATGCTATTCCCTCCAGACCCACGGGCAGTGGCCCTGCCTCCAGCAGCTCTGTCAGTTAGGCCGCCAGGGCTCTGCAGTGCAGTCTTGCCCTTAAGGCTTTGGGATGAAGACCAGTGTGACCTGCTGAAATGGAGGCAGTGGCCCCGCTGATCTCTGAATCACTGCTGGGGACATTCTCTCCTCTACTCGCAGAATAGTGCATATTCCCAACTGTGCATATTCCACAGTCTGTCCTGTCAAGTCCAAGGAGTCTGACAGCTTCCTTCACTCGGTCCTGTTTCTGCCCCCTTCAGTTCAGACTGGCAGTGCTTCTGCTCACATAATCTCTGAAACTCTGTACTGAGTGATAATAAGACAACCACACACATGGTGTTCCCTCTTGTACACGTTTTCTTATTTCTTGCAATATGGACAGGCTGAGAAGTTTCCAAGTCTGCAAGTTCTAGCTCCTGTTGCTTGAAGGTTCCTTCTTCAATTCATCCCTCTCTGAAGTGAAAGTGAAAATTTAAGTCGTTCAGTTGTGTCTGAGTCTGCAATCCCATGGACTGTACAGTCCCTGGAACTCTCCAGGCCAGAATACTGGAGTGGGTAGCTTTTCCCTTCTCCAGGGGATCTTCCCAACCCAGGGATTGAAGTCAGGTCTCCGGCATTGCAGGCGGATTCTTTACCAACTGAGTCACAAGGGAAACCCAAGAATACTGGAGTGGATAGCCTATCCCTTCTCCAGGGGATCTTCCCATTCCAGGGATCAAACTGGGGTATCCTGCATTACAGGTAGATTCTTTACCATCTGAGCTATCAGGGAAGCCCATCCCTCACTTCTTACATGCTAATATAAGCTGTCAGGAAGTGCCAAGCCTCTCCTTAAACACTCTGCTTGGAAATCTTAGCTAAACATCCAATATCATTGCTTGCAAGTTAGACTTTCTACAAAACACTAGAACACAATTCAGCCAAGTTCTTTGCCACTTATAACAAGGATCTCCTTTCCTGCAGTTCCAATGACATGTTCCTCCTTTCCTTCTGAGACTTTGCCAGAGTGGCCTTTATGTCCATTTCTCTAGCAGCGTTGTACTCATGACTATTTCTGTGTTCTCTAAGAAGATGGGAGCTTTCTCTTGTCTTTCACCCTTTGCCAGAATCACCTTGTCAATGAAAAATTAATCAGTGAATCTAAGAAAGAATTGGGAAATTCTATTCAAGCCAAATTTGAGGATTGTAACCCAGGAAGAACATCTCAGAAAGCTCTTGAGAACTTTTCCACTGGTTGGAAATCAAGGCACAGTTGTATAAGATTTTTTGAGACAGAGGGCCCTACATCAAATGATGTGTTATTGACAGTTTACATTTTCCAGATCTAAGCATCATCCTGGTATGTCATGTGACGCCTTACAAGGTCAAGAAGGACTATTGTCTTTTAAGGAGGGGCTTGTCTTGATGCTACGAGAATGTTGCTCTTTATGGTTGAGCAGATATTCCTACTGAGGGAGAGGTTTGGCAGATACCCAAAGCACAGTGAGGAGAGAGAGGCCAAGAAGAGTTGTTATGTTTAAATTTTTCCTATCTTGCCATAAAATATAAATTTTATTTCACAACCTTTAACATCCATATTTCTAGCATGCCCCTCAGAACTCCTACAGCCTCCACCCATTACTCAATTCCAAAGCTGCCTCCATATTTTTAGGTAATTGTTACAGCAGCACCTAATGCTAAGCACCCAAACCTGCCTTAATCTGCTCAGGATGCCATAACAAAATAACACAGACTGTGACTCAAACAACAGAAACTTATCTTCTTACTTCAGGGGACTGGAAGTCTGAGATCAGGGTGCTGGCGTGGTTCCCATGAGGCCTCTCTTCCTGGCTCATCGATGGCTGCATTTTTCCTTTCTCTTCCTCTTCTAAAGTCACCAATTCTATCAGAAAAGGACTCCACCCTTACAATCTCATCTAACCCTAATTATCTCCTAAAAGCTGCATTAGAGATGGGGGCTTCAACATATGAATTTGGGAGGGACACAGTTCAGTCCGTAGCACGCCCGCTTTCCACTTTTTAGGCCTTGTCATTTTCCATGGGCACCTCTGCCTGCCAGTGGGCAAGGAAATTAACTGCCATCCAGAGATATCTACTTTGCCACTACTTACCAGACTCTGAAAGATTTTGTTGTTGTCAAAGAAGCTTTAATGTCTGATGAAAATAATGTTTGGGGGCAACCTTTGAACTTTAGCCCTTTGTATAACCTCACTAGATAGTCGGTGCTGTGCTCCTCTAAAAAGAGGTTTCTTCGTCTGCTCAGACTGCTGTAACAAAATACCACAGATTGGGTAGCTTAAACAATAGAAATCTATTTCTCACAGCCCATAGGCTGGATGTCCCAGTCAAGGTGCCAGAAGGGTTGATACCTGGTGAGAATCCTTTTTCTGGCTTGTAGATGGCTCCCTTCTCACTGTGTCCTCACACGACGGGGAGAGAGCTCTGGTGTCTCCTCCTCGTCTTATCAGAGCACCAGTCGTATTGGATGAGGGCCCCACCCTCACCACCTCATTTAACTTTTATACCTCACCAGCCCTATCACCAAATACAGTCACTTTGGGGGTTAGAGCTTCAACATATGAATTTGAAGGAGACATAAACACTCCATCCATCACAAGATTTAGGAAAGTGTAGGTTGGTATCTGCTTTCAAGGAAGAGAGTACATCATGGAGGAATATCAGGCATATACACAAAAGCTCATGAGAAGTGCCCATAACAAAGTACATACAGAGCATGAAGGCTGAGGGGACTGAGCCCCAGAGCATAGCTTTTGGTGTGTGGGGTTGTAACTGACTTTGCCTTCCCTTGTTACAGAGCTGCGTAGTTTTTTTTTTTTTTTTTTTTTCTATATTTGTTTTTTGAAATATAATTGAACTACAACACTATGTTAATTCCGGATTACAGCATAGAGCGTCACTATTTCTATACATTACAAAATGATCACCGTTGGAGCTGCCCAGTTTAAGAAGCATGTTCACATCTGTTCCCTCACGTGAGCAGCCACATGAGAGTGGGTTGTTATTTTAGGCCTTTCACAGAGGAGGAAACAGGCTCAGTGAGATGAAATGACTTTTAAAAGTCACAAAGTTAGTAAGTGGCAGGGTTACTCACATGTTGCTGATCTTAAGGATTCTTAAATTCTTATATTTTTAAATGTTTATTTGGCTGTGCTGGGTCTTAGTTGCGGCACATGGAATCTTCATGGCACCGTGTGGGATCTTTCGTTGCAGCGCGTGGACTCTAGTTGTGGTGCATGGGCTCAATAGTTGGGGCACTTGGGCTTAGTTGCTCTGCAGCATATGGGCTTTTGAGTTCCCCGACCAAGGATCAAACCCATGCCCCTTGCATTGCAAGGTGGGTTCTTAACTATTGGACCACCAGAGAATTCCCAAGATTCTTAAATTCTGACTGAGGCCTGTCCTTGTGACATATCACTTCCATGTGATAACTCAAAACCTACACATTAGTCTAGAACTCTCTTCCAAGCTGCTGACTGCACATTATACCGTCTTTGCAAATCTGCATTGAGCTGCTCCAAAAATGGAGTTTCTCTAACAACTTCAAACCTTGCAGGACTTGGACTTTAGTACCTCCCTGTCTTATTTCTGCATCTGGTGGATCAGTTCTCCACCCAGAAGTCAGGGATCCAACTGCCTCAGAATCAGCTGTGGGGCTCATTAGGCTTCCTTTTCTAGTTTCTGGGTCTTACCTTGCTTCACCTGCAGGATGGGTTGAAATATGCATTTCAGTCCTCCTGCCCACCCCAGGTGATTCTTCTGCCTCTTAAATGTTGAGACCCGGTGCTCAGAGAACCACCTTTAGCCTCTCTGGCTAGTGAGGAGCTGGCAGGAGCCTGAAACCCACTGGATGAGTTCTCATCTGTTGGCAGGCCAAATCATTTCACCTGACTGTAGCTACCTGGGGAGAGCCTGAGGACCTGCCCTCAGATACCTGGACTGGGAGCACATCACTGTGAATAGTCAAGAAAGAAAGCTCTTCATGTTTCATTTTATTGCAATTATTCATATGTGAAGTGAGAACGTTTCTGGTCTTACATATATTTTATGAGCTTAGAAATTACATTTCTACCTATTAACTAAAAATATAATACAGTGGGTAATTTCAGTTTGAATTCTAGGAAAGTAATGCTTTGGAGGCAGAAAAAAGAGGCAGAGAGCATATTGGACCAGAACTAAAAGGGTTAATTAACCAAGGGGGCCTGGCTAGAGTCCTCAGGGGGCTAGGGCCTCTCCCCTCTGTACCTCCATCATCAAGTCCTCTGGGAGGGTAGCTACTCTGCCTCTGTCACTGGGGGATTCCCACACGAGGCCTATCCAGTATACTCTCTTGAGGTTACTGGTACTTGCGCATAACCTACTTTCTTTCTTTTGCTCTAAAGTGACCAATGAAATTCAAATCTGGCACTTCAAACACTGTGCATAAGAATCATGCAGGGAGCTCATGAAAGACACAGATTCTAAACCCCACCCTTAGAGGCTGTGACTGATCAAGTGAGGTGTGGAACCCGGGAATCTGCATTTTCTTTTTAGAACTCCCTCTCCCAGGCCAGCCCCGATGCAGGTGGTGAGAGGTCTCATCCAAGAATGCTTCCGTCTCTGTGTATGAGATCTCAGTGCTGTCTGAGGTTAAGCCCATGTGAAGAAAGCCTTCTACCTGGCCCATGGTGGCGGGCAGTTGTTAGGGCAAGCAGAGGGATCCCTTGTCTTTTCTGTCTCCGGAAAGATTGACCTCCCTCAAAGAGCTTTATGGGGATGAGGGGTAAATTTATCTTGATAGAGGATCGTACACCTCCACCCTTCCCTTGGCAGCTCAGCTGCAAGGATGAATGCTCTGAGCTCTACGAAGTCCCCTCAGCTGATCTCTGCTGCTTCCCACCTGGTACCTCTGCATCAGTGCAGAATAGCGATCAGATCCCTGGAGAAGGGAGCTGGTCAAGGAGCCTGGCAGGCTAGAGTCCATGGTGCCTCAAAGAGTCAGACACGACTGACATGTGCATGCACACATGTGCACATGCGCGCACACACACACTTCAGAGTGTCAGCCTCCCTCTGAAGGGCCCGGTAGTGGCATTGGAAGGCAGGCCAGGGCCAGGCTTGACTCTGACTGTAAAAGGGGTCCCACTCACAGCTTACCTGAGGGCAAGGCAGCTGCTGCCTTGGTAATCCTCAGTGCTGAGTGCTCTTCCCAGGCTGCTGCCTTTACTGCACTGCACTCTCCCTCTAGTCAAAGCTATGGTTTTTCCAGTAGTCATGTATGCATGTGAGAGTTGGACCATAAAGAGAGCTGAGCACCAAAGAATTGATGCTTTTGAACTGTGGTGTTGGACAAGACTCTTGGGAATCCCTTGGACTGCAAGGAGATCCAACCAGTCAATCCTAAAGGAAATCAGTCCTGAATATTCATTGGATGGACTGATACTGAAACTGAAGCTCCAGTACTTTAGCCACCTGATGCAAAGAACTGACTCATTGGAAAAGCCCTGATGCTGGGAAAGACTGAAGACAGGAGGAGAAGGGGATGACAGAGGATGAGATGGTTGGATGGCATCACCAACTTGATGGACATGAGTTTAAGCAAACTCTGGGAGTTGGTGATGGACAGGGAAGCCTGGAGTGCTGCAGTCCATGGGGTTGCAAAGAGTTGGACATGACTGAGCAACTGAACCCTCCCTGACGCAAGGGGAAAGGCAGCCCTTGGGATCTTGTCCTCCACCTCTCCCCAGCCCTGCTCCCCTCACAGAAAAGTTGCTTGTACCCCAGGACTCACCTCCAGAGGCCAGGATCATTGCAAAGGGTCTTTAGAAATAAAAAATGTATATATTTCTAATAAGAACCAGCCTTCTCAGCAAGCCCTCACATTCAGAGATTTGCTACCTTAGTAGCAGCTCCAAATTCCAGATTCTCTTTCATCCATGTGTCAGCTGCATTAGGGCTGTGTGGGTCTCTCATGCCCTTTGGAGGCAAAGTATTGCTGCTGCTAGCTCTCTTGGGCACTCAGCCAGATACTGTGGAAAGAGCAGGATGGTGGGAGTCAGACAGACCTCAATTCAGATGTCTGCTCTGTGAAGTTAGGCAAGATATAACTTCTGTAAGCCTCAGTGTTCTCATCTGGAAGGAGAAAATGGGATATGGACTAAATTGTATCCCCCAAATTAG